>NC_090935.1:1555375891-1555688883 GCF_040938575.1 Ambystoma mexicanum | reverse complement strand
AGACCCTTCCCATAGCAGAGATGTGATATCTCAATGCTTATACCAAACCTGAGACCCTTCCTATAGCATGAGATGTGATATCCAACTCCTTCCCATTCCAATACTGAGACCCTTCCTATAGCATGAGATGTGATATCTCAATGCTTCTAATATCAAACTTGAGACCCTCCCTATAGCATGAGATGTGATATCCAAGTCCTTCCCATTCCAATCCTGAGACACTTCCTATAGCATGAGATGTGATATCTCAATGCTTCTAATACCAAACCTGAGACTCTTCCTATAACATGAGATGGGATATCCAACTCCTTCCCATTACAATCCTGAGACCCTTCCGAAAGCAGAGATGTGATATCTCAATGCTTATACCAAACCTGAGACCCTTCCTATGGCATGAGATGTCATATACAGATCCTTCCCATTCCAATCCTGAGACCCTTCCTATAGCATGAGATGTGATATCTCAATGCTTATACCAAACCTAAAACCCTTCCTATAGCATGAGATGTGATATCCAACTCCTTCCCATTCCAATCCTGAGACCATTCCTATAGCATGAGATATGATATCCAATGGCTCTAATATCAAACCTGAGATCCTTCCTCTAACATTAAATGTGATATCCAACTCCTTCCCTTTCCAAACCTGAGAGCCTACCTATAGCATGAGATGTGATATCCAAGTCCTTCCCATTTCAATCCTTAGACCCTTCCTACAGCATGCAATATGATATCTCAATGATTCTAATAACAAACCTGAGACCCGTCCTATAACATGAGATGTGATATCCAACTCCTTCCCATTCCAATCCTGAGACACTTCCGATAGCAGAGATGTGATATCTCAATGCTTCTAATACCAAACCTGAGACCAGTCCTATAACATGAGATGGGATATCCAACTCCTTCCCGTTCCAAACCTGAGACCCTTCCTATAGCATGAGATGTGATATCCAACTCCTTCCCATCCCAATCCTGAGACACTTCCGATTGCAGAGATTTGATATCTCAATGCTTATACCAAACCTGAGACTCTTCCTATAACATGAGATGTGATATCCAACTCCTTCCCATTCCAAACCTGAGACCCTTCCTATAGCATGAGATGTGATATCCAACTCCTTCCCATTCCAATCCTGAGACCCTTATGATAGCATGAGATGTGATATCTCAATGCCTCTAATACCAAATCTGAGATTCTTCCGATAGCATGAGATGTGATATCCAAATCCTTCCCCTTCCAAACCTGAGACCCTCCCTTTAGCATGAGATGTGATATCCAACTCCTTCGCATTCCAACCTGAGACCCTTCCTATAGCATGAAATGGGATATCCAACTCCTTGGAATTCCAATCCTGATACCCTTCCGATAGCATGAGATTTGATATCCCAATGCTTATACCAAACCTGAGACCCATACTACGGCATGAGATGTGATATCAAACTCCTTCCCATTCTAATCCTGAAATCCTGAGACCCTTCCTATAGCTTGAGATGTGATATCCAACTCCTTCCCATTCCAATTCTGAGACCCTTCCTATACCATGAGACTTGATATCTCAATGCTTCTAATACCAAACCTGAGTCCTGTCCTATAACATGAGATGTGATAGCCAAATCCTTCCCCTTCCAAACCTTAGACCCTTCCTTTATCATGAGATGTGATATCCAACTCCTTCCCATTCCAATCCTGAGACCCTTCCGATATCATGAGATGTGATATCTCAATGCTTCTAATATCAAACTCGAGACCCTCCCTATAGCATGAGATGTGGTATCCAAGTCCTTCCCATTCCAATCCTGAGACCCTTCCTATAGCATGAGATGTGATGTCTCAATGCTTCTAATACCAAACCTGAGACCCTTCCTATAACATGAGATGGGAATATCCAACTCCTTCCCATTATAATCCTGAGACCCTTCCGATAGCAAACATGTGATATCTCAATGCTTATACCAAACCTGAGATCCTTCCTATAACTTGAGATGTGATATCCAACTCCTTCCCATTCCAATCCTGAGACACTTCCTATAGCATGAGATGTGATATCTCACTGCTTATACCAAACCTGAGACCCTTCCTATAGCATGAGATGTGATATCCAAGTCCTTCCCATTCCAATCCTGAGACACTTCCTATAGCATGAGATGTGATATCTCAATGCTTCTAATACCAAATCTGAGACTCTTCCTATAACATGAGATGGGATATCCAACTCCTTCCCATTACAATCCTGAGACCCTTCCGAAAGCAGAGATGTGATATCTCAATGCTTATACCAAACCTGAGACCCTTCCTATGGCATGAGATGTGATATCTCAATGCTTATACCAAACCTAAAACCCTTCCTATAGCATGAGATGTGATATCCAACTCCTTCCCATTCCAATCCTGAGACCCTTCCTATAGCATGAGATGTGATATCCAATGGCTCTAATATCAAACCTGAGATCCTTCCTCTAACATTAAATGTGATATCCAACTCCTTCCCTTTCCAAACCTGAGAGCCTACCTATAGCATGAGATGTGATATCCAAGTCCTTCCATTCCAATCCTTAGACCCTTCCTACAGCATGCAATATGATATCTCAATGATTCTAATAACAAACCTGAGACCCGTCCTATAACATGAGATGTGATATCCAACTCAATCCCATTCCAATCCTGAGACACTTCCGATAGCAGAGATGTGATATCTCAATGCTTCTAATACCAAACCTGAGACCAGTCCTATAACATGAGATGGGATATCCAACTCCTTCCCGTTCCAAACCTGAGACCCTTCCTATAGCATGAGATGTGATATCCAACTCCTTCCCATCCCAATCCTGAGACACTTCCGATTGCAGAGATTTGATATCTCAATGCTTATACCAAACCTGAGACTCTTCCTATAACATGAGATGTGATATCCAACTCCTTCCCGTTCCAAACCTGAGACCCTTCCTATAGCATGAGATGTGATATCCAACTCCTTCCCATTCCAATCCTGAGACCCTTATGATAGCATGAGATGTGATATCTCAATGCCTCTAATACCAAATCTGAGATTCTTCCGATAGCATGAGATGTGATATCTCAATGCTTCTTATACCAAACCTGAGATCCTTCCTATAACATGAGATGTGATATCCAAATCCTTCCCCTTCCAAACCTGAGACCCTTCCTTTAGCATGAGATGTGATATCCAACTCCTTCCCATTCCAACCTGAGACCCTTCCTATAGCATGAGATGGGATATCCAACTCCTTGGAATTCCAATCCTGATACCCTTCCGATAGCATGAGATTTGATATCCCAATGCTTATACCAAACCTGAGACCCATACTATGGCATGAGATGTGATATCAAACTCCTTCCCATTCCAATTCTGAGACCCTTCCTATACCATGAGACTTGATATCTCAATGCTTCTAATACCAAACCTGAGACCCGTCCTATAACATGAGATGTGATATCCAAATCCTTCCCCTTCCAAACCTTAGACCCTTCCTTTATCATGAGATGTGATATCCAACTCCTTCCCATTCCAATCCTGAGACCCTTCCGATATCATGAGATGTGATATCTCAATGTTTCTAATATCAAACTCGAGACCCTCCCTATAGCATGAGATGTGATATCCAAGTCCTTCCCATTCCAATCCTGAGACCCTTCCTATAGCATGAGATGTGATGTCTCAATGCTTCTAATACCAAACCTGAGACCCTTCCTATAACATGAGATGGGAATATCCAACTCCTTCCCATTCCAATCCTGAGACCCTTCCGATAGCAAACATGTGATATCTCAATGCTTATACCAAACCTGAGATCCTTCCTATAACATGAGATGTGATATCCAACTCCTTCCCATTCCAATCCTGAGACACTTCCTATAGCATGAGATGTGATATCTCACTGCTTATACCAAACCTGAGACCCTTCCTATAACATGAGATGTGATATCCAACTCCTTCCCATTCCAATCCTGAGACCCTTCCTATAGCATGAGATGTGATATCTCAATGCTTCTAATATCAAACTTGAGACCCTCCCTATAGCATGAGATGTGATATCCAAGTCCTTCCCATTCCAATCTTGAGACACTTCCTATAGCATGAGATGTGATATCCCAATGCTTCTAATACCAAACCTGAGACTCTTCCTATAACATGAGATGGGATATCCAACTCCTTCCCATTGCAATCCTGAGACCCTTCCGATAGCAGAGATGTGATATCTCAATGCTTATACCAAACCTGGGACCCTTCCTACGGCATGAGATGTCATATACAACTCCTTCCCATTCCAATCCTGAGACCCTTCCTATAGCATGAGATGTGATATCTCAATGCTTATACCAAACCTGAGACCCTTCCTATAGCATGAGATGTGATATCCAACTCCTTCCCATTCCAATCCTGAGACCCTTCCTATAGCATGAGATATGATGTCTCAATGCTTCTAATACCAAACCTGAGATCCTTCCTATAACATGAGATGTGAAATCCAACTCCTTCCATTCCAATCCTGAGACCCTTCCTATAGCATGAGATGCGATATCTCAATGCTTATACTAAACCTGAGACCCTTCCTTTTGCATGAGATGTGATATCCAACTCCTTCCGATTCCAATCCTGAGACCCTTCCTATAGCATGAGATGTGATATCTCAATGCCTCTAATACCAAACCTGAGATCCTTCCTCTAACATGAAATGTGATATCCAACTCCTTCCCTTTCCAAACCCGAGAGCCTATCCATAGCATGAGATGTGATATCCAAGTCCTTCCCATTCCAATCCTTAGACCCTTCCTACAGCATGCAATAACACTTCTCACTTCAGACCTGGGAACGCCAAGTGTACGAATCATGTGAGAGTGACAAGGACTTGATATACTACACAACCTGGCGGCGGTTACAGAGCAAGACTCCTGTGTAGGCTGGTCAGTCTGCTGGATGGCCCAGAGACGCTTCCGAAGGCTTACTAGCAGGAGATGGTGAAAATGCCGAGAATAGCTGTCCCCGCTATTCCAAGGGTCGAAGTACCAGTACAGGCCTTCTGGTTCGATCAAAGGTGAAAAGGGTTTCACAAGGCGACAGCAGTGCAGAGGAGCAGTCCTTCAGCGGGTCACCAGCGATTCCTCGGTTCAGCCTCTTGGTTGCAGGATACTTGGCTCCTGTATTCCTTCGTTCGTGAGAACTCAGGAGATTGACATGGTAGTGGTGTTTCCAGCCCCCTCTTATCCACGGTTCCCTTCGCGCCAAAACGGAGGGGACCCAATGGGAGATCCGCTCATCAACACTCACACCATTCGTGGACCTATCACGGACCACGGTGGTCCCAGGCATTCACACCACCCTAGACTCTCTGGCACCCAGGATGTGTATTGGGACCAGACATCCCAGCCCACATCCTGGAGGCACACACAAGACATGTAGAAGCCTGCGAAAGCATCTGTGTTTCGCGGGAAAGCACATGCCCAAATAAGGAAGGCCCCACGTCGGCTCGACCTGGGGAAGGTGAAGGGAGCAAGACGGTCAGCGGACAGGACAAAGGAGCCTCGTGGTCTGGCCATTTTGGGATCTAGGCCACCATTTTGGGTTAAGCGCGAGAAACGCGCTTAGCACGCCAAAAGGATCTCAAAACACAAGAAACGATCGCTGCCACCATTCCCGTCCGTGAATCACTTGCACCGATCAGTTACAATCCTGAAAGAGTATCTAGGGCCTGTAGAAGGCTAGAGACCCAAGAGAGCAGTAACTTAGCTTACAGTGCCCTCTTGTGTCATGTTGCACGAAAGCTGCAACATGATACAAGAAACTACGGAAACCAGCGTTTCCTGGTACTGACTGTCTTAAGGGCATGACAGTTTCCCCGTAAGAAATGAGCGAAAGCCCAGAGGAGTGCGGCAGAAGGCTGCACTTCTCGGGCAAAGTCGAGAACAAGGTGAAAAACAACAGCAAAAAGTTTAGGGGTTGCCACATGGAAGGAAAATTACCTACAATTACGAAATCTTTCCTAACACTCGCCCCTCCCAGACTATGGACAGGGGGAACTAATCCACCCCTGGATGAGTCTCTTGTTCAGGTCGGTTAAACATTCTCCACAACCCATCAGCATTGCTATGTTGGACACCTGGCCTATGCTCAATAGTGAAGTCGAAGCCTTGTAGACTTATGGACCACCTAAGCAACTTTGGATTCTCCCCCTTCATGTTTATTAGCCACTTTAAGGGCTTATGGTCAGTTTGCACAGTGAAGTGGGTCCCATAGAGGTAGGGCCTCAGCTTCCTTAGGGCCCACACAACAGAGAAACATTCTTTCTCTACCGTGGACCATCTGAGCTCTCTGTCCTTAAACTGGCGACTAATAAAACCAATAGGGTGTTCCTTACCCTTCTCATCTACTTGCGATAGTACAGCTCCTATCCCAGTGTCAGAGGCGTCCGTCTGCACGATAAAAGGTCTTTGATAATCAGGGGCCCTGAGGACAGGGGCCTGGCACAAGGAGTCTTTTAAGCCATTGAAGGCCTTCTCACACTCGTCGGTCCAAGTTACCTTCTTGGGTTTCTTCAGAGTTGTGAGGGCAGTCAGAGGGGCAGCTATGGTGCCATAGTCTGCCACAAAATTGCGGTAATACCCCGTGAGTCCTAAGAAGGCTCTCACTTGGGTTTGTGTAGTGGGAGTAGGCCAGTCTTGTACTGCTTGTACTTTACTGGGTAGAGGCTGTATCCTCCCTCCACCTACTTCATGTCCAAGGTAAAACACTGAGCCTTGTCCAATCTGGTGTTTACTAGCCTTTATGGTCAAGTGTGCTTTCTGAAGAGCCTGGAGCACAATCCCGAGGTGTTTCACATGGTCAGGTGGCACTGAAAACTGCTATATCGTCCAGATATGCAAGACAGAATTCGTCCAACCCATTCAAAACATGATGCACAAGCCTCTGGAAAGTGGCAGGTGCATTCTTCAACCCGAACGGCATTACCCGGAATTGGTAAAGGCCGTCTGGAGTAGAAAACGCTGTCTTCTCCTTGGCATGTTCTGCTAAAGCTATTTGCCAATAGCCAGCAGTGAGGTCAAACGTGCTGAGGTACTTGGAGGCACCCAAAGTATCCACCAGCTCATCTGTTCGAGGCAAGGGGTGTGCATCTGTCTTGGTGACAGCATTCAGAGCCCTGTAATCCACACAGAACCTCAATTCAGAAGTGCCTGCCTTTGGAACGAAAACCACAGGGCTGGACCAAGGACTACTAGAGGGTTCAATCACCCCAAGGTCTAACATCTTGTTGACCTCGGTCTTAATATAAGACCGTACTTTGTCTGACATCCTGTATCCCCTACTTTTGGTAGGTACACTGTCTCCTGTGTCTATGTTATGTTTGCACCAAGGTGTCAAACCAGGCGACTGTGAAAACAGGGGGGAAAACTGCCTAAGCAAACTTTTCACCTCAGCCTGCTGATCAGAAGTCAGGTGAGGGGCCACTCGGACACCCTCAAAGGAGCTATCTGAAGGACCGCTTTGGAACAGGTCGGGGAGAGGTTCAGACTCCTCTTCCTCAACATCTGAAGCCAGTAACAGTGCTGCGATTTCGACTCTTGGGACGAAAGCCTTCAGCCTATTCACGTGAAACACTTTTGGAGCCTGTCCAGGCCTTCCAAGGTCCACTAAATAGTTAACCTCACCCAGGGGCTCCACCACTGTGTAAGGGCCTGACCATTTGTCCTGTAAAGCTCAAGGCCTTATGGGATTCATGATCAGGACTTGCTGACCAGGTGTAAAGTTGATGAGGGAAGCTTTCTGGTCGTACCAATGTTTCACCAGCGCTTGTACTGCCTTCAATTTATCACTAGCCAAGCCCATCAGAAGTACCATCCGTTTTCTGAGCCCTAGCACATAATCAACTACGTTGGTAGTAACAGGGGAAGTGGGCATCTCCCATCCCTCTTTGACTATGGCTAAGGGTCCCCGTACAGGATGACCAAACAGAAGTTTGAAGGGGCTGAAGCCAACACTCTCCTGTGGTACCTCTCGGTAGGCAAACAGTAAGCATGGTAAAAGAAGATCCCATTGTCTTCTCTGAAGCTTCTCCAGAGCCCCAATCATGCTTTTTAACGTTCTGTTGAAACGTTCCACCAGACCATTGGTCTGGGGGTGGTATGCAGAAGAGAACTTGTAGGTGACCCCACATTCTTTCCACATAGCCTGCATATACTTCGACATAAAGTTGCTGCCACGATCTGACACAACTTCTTTAGGGAAGCCAACCCTAGTAAATATGCCAAGTAAAGCTTTTGCAACTGACTTGGCAGTTACAGTTTTCAATGGGATGGCCTCAGGATATCTGGTTGCATGGTCGACCAGCACCAGGATAAACCTATTGCCCGAGGATGTTTGCGGGTCAAGGGGACCAACGATGTCGATCCCTACCCTTTCAAATGGTACCCCCACAACTGGGAGCGGTACCAACGGAGCTTGGATTGTCGAGCCAACCTTACCAGATAACTGGCAGGAGGCACAACTCCTGCAGTGACTTTCTACTTGCACCCCCATCTTGGGCCAGTAGAAGTGCATGGATAACCTTTGCTTGGTCCTCTTAATACCAAGGTGACCAGCAAGGAGCACTTCATGCGCCAACTGCAGGAGGAAGGGCCTAACAGCAAGGGGAACCACCAACCTCCTATGGTCTCCTTCTGTAGACTCTGTGGGCTCACTATACAGGAGTCCACCTTCCCAATAAATCCTATGCGTCCCAGGAGGTTCACCCTCAAGCTGGGAGCAGGCCTGTCTCCTTAGGCCTTCCAGAGATGGGCACTCACGTTGGCCTTTACTGAATTCGTCCCTATCAGGACCTCCTTCAACTAACAAGTCTTTTAGTTCAGGATGGTCGTTGGGGTCAAATACTTCAGGCATCGCCACCTCCTCAACAGGCCCGGGCGATTGACCAACTTCCTCCACCGCAGTGGTAGGCGAGCTCGGGGGAATATTCTCTTTCCCTCGTCTTGACTTGTTGACTCCTTTCGCCTTGGGTTTCCCCTTCGGCTGGGGCGGCGTATTGGTCTTGGCCAATGCTGCCCGTGCTTGAGACCGTGTGTAGGGTCTTTCGGCAGTGTCTCCTACGAGCCCTAAAGCTCTGAGATCATTACCTAACAAGACCTTTCCCGGGACGTTTCTCTGAATGCTCACTGGAATCCTGACTGCTGTACCATTTAAAGTAAGATTTACAGGTATTACTGGGAACATACGGAGTGGGCCGTCAGCCAACTTAGTGGGCATCAGAGTAGCTCTGGCAACTTCCTCTGAGTCTACCAAGGTAGAATCCACTACAGTTCGACTGCACCCACTATCCCTAAGAGCTGGAGTATCTACTCCATTGATCAGCACACTGTCTTTAAAGTAGTGCTTGGTATTATCTGGAATCCTAGCATAAGCCTCTGCGACTTTAGGCTCCCAGGAACCCAGGGAAACTAAAACTACCTCAGCCTCTATCCCGCTGGGAAATGAGTCTGAGGAGAAGGATGCTCCTGTAATCTCTTCTTCCTCGTAGGAGGAGAAGGCCAGATTAGCGGAGTGGACCCCCAAAGGTCTAACCTTACACCGGGGATCCCCCTTCACGTGGTCAGTTGCTCCACAAGCAAAACAAGATCCATTGGGTCTGTTTACATAGGGAGGCTTATTGTAACCAGAGTTCTGTTTCGGAGGCTGACCTCCACTACCCTGTGAGTTCTCTTGTGTCTTACCCTTATTTTTCTTTTTGTGGCCCTTTTGAGAAGAAGATTTATCAGATTCTCCACCCTCCTTATCTTTGGACTTTTTCCCTTCCTCCTGCTTACCAGGATGAGTTTTGTCCTTATGGGACACTCGATGTGACACCCATAAGTCTGCTGCAATGGCCAGCTTCTTAGGATCTATCTCCTTCGAATCGGCCAAATGCTGCTTAAACTCCGGGGAAGAAGATGCAAAAATGTGTTCCAGCATGACAAGATTTATCATGCCTTCGAAGGTAGAAACCTTATAACCTTCGACCCAGCCAGTTAAGTTTTTCAAGGATTCAGTGACATAAGATACCCAAGTACCACCTTCCTTTTTCTTATACTCTATGAATCGTTTCAAATATTGGGCCGGAGTCTTCCCAAACTTTAAAATGAGAGTTTGCTTTAACATTGCGAAATCAGCTCGCTCAGCCTTCGACATTTCCATAATGGCACTACAGCCAGAATGGGGCAGTCTGCTGAGTAACCAGGCAATCTTATCAGCATTGTCAACTTGTTGAACTTCGCATGCATACTCAAACGCATTCAGCCAGTCCATAATGTCATTCCTTTCCTCATACACACTGACCAGATCTTTCGGAAACCGTGGATGAGAGGAGGCCCCAGACCCATGACAAGGACCCTTGGACCCATTTGCAACCTGAAGCTTGGCCAGTTCCAACTGGTGATCCCTGTCTTTCTGTTTTTCTGACTGTTCGATTTTTAGTTTGGCTATGCTGAATTCAAGCTCCTTCTGCCTAAACCGCAGCTCTTGCTTCTTGAATTCAAGCATAGCCTCCCCATCAACACTGGCAGAGGAAACATTAGACATCTCATCCTCCCTGTCCTCGTGGTCGCGGGGATCAGTGCAGCGGCAGAACCCTCGGTTCTACCAGTGAGAGCAGCCCCACCTCCTTCCGCACTGTCCTCAGAAGTTATAGCGTCAAGCTGCGCTTCTTGCCACGCCACGATTCTTTGGATCATATCCAATTTCGTGCCTTGAGAGGAAACACCTCTCTCCGCACACATCTTTTTCAATGTTTCTGATTTGGAAGCATTTAAAGTTAACAAGGTATTTGTTTCCATACTGTTAGATAGGACTATGGCCTTTTTAAAGTTATACTACAACAATTCACTACGTGTCCTGGTAGGAATAACTTGAAATGCCTTAGTTCGTGCGCAACACTGGATACCTTCAGTGGTATCCCACCGCTGTACACCAATTTCTTAAGACGGATTTCTGAACTCTGTCCTGGTGGCGCAGAAGTTCAGGAGGCCAACCTAATTACTTGGAACAGGGTAACCTCTGGACAAGCCAGACCAATCAAGGTAGCGATCGCGGCGGTCAAGACTAGGTCTCAAGAGGGGTGAGGGTGACTGAAAGCCTGCAATGAGCACACAAAGCAAGGACACTTACAAACTACTCCAAACAGGTGCTATATTAAAAATATATACACATTTATTCCAAGGCCTTTAAAACAATGACCGTAGCGAGAAATCACAATACAACTCTAGTAAACCAACACATACCATACCAATACAATATATACACAAATACAAACAAGTCTCAAGCGTTAGATGCACGAAATGTGTAGTCCACCTAAAAGGGAAGGAAAACAGGCAGTGCGAAATAATGCTTAGACCCAGTCCGCCTTCAGAGGCACCTAACTAAAAGGAAGTCCGAGCCCTACGAAGAGTGGAGCCTTGTGCTCAAAAGTACCTGCACACGCTGGTGCCAACGGGCAAAAGGGGAGTCTCTTCGAGGGAGATCAGGCAGTTCAGTTTAGTGCACAAACGAAGAAGAACAGTGTTCCGCGACTCAAGCGCAGCCTCCACTGTGGGCAGAAGCAGAGCGCGAGTACGGAAAGGCGTGCTGTATTGACACAGCGGGGAAAAGCTATGGGCTCCTGCAGGAGGGCGACCAGTTCCTAGCTATGCTACTCACCGGTCCCCGATGCAAGCAGACCCAGGCTTCTCCGCGTCAGTTTCAGTCGCTGGCAGGTTCAGAAGAGCAGGGGACGTCTCGTCGTCGTGTTGAGTCTGCAGCAGCAGAGTTGAGTAAAAGACGTCCCAAACGAAGGAACCCGCACAGTTTGTTACCACAGCAGGGCAACGGAGCGGCCGTGTGTATCTGAGCCAAATGTACACTACTCACTTCAGACCTGGGAACGCCAAGTGTACGAATCGTGTGAGAGTGACAAGGACTCGATATACTACACAACCTGGTGGCAGTTACAGAGCAAGACTCCTGTGTAGGCTGGTCAGTCTGCTGGATGGCCCAGAGACGCTTCCGAAGGCTTACTAGCAGGAGCTGGTGAAGATGCCGAGAATAGCTGTCCCCGCTATTCCAAGGGTCGAAGTACTAGTACAGGCCTTCTGGTTCGATCAAAGGTGAAAAGGGTTTCACAAGGCAACAGCAGTGCAGAGGAGCAGTCCTTCAGCTGGTCACCAGCGATTCCTCGGTTCAGCCTCTTGGTTGCAGGATACTTGGCTCCTGTATTCCTTCGTTCGTGAGAACTCAGGAGATCGACATGGTAGTGGTGTTTCCAGCCCCCTCTTATCCACGGTTCCCTTCGCGCCAAAACGGTGGGGACCCAATGGGAGATCCGCTCATCAACACTCACACCATTCGTGGACCTATCACGGACCACGGTGGTCCCAGGCATTCACACAGGACCAGACATCCCAGCCCACATCCTGGAGGCACACACAAGACATGTAGAAGCCCGCGAAAGCATCCGTGTTTCGCGGGAAAGTACATGCCCAAATAAGGAAGGCCCCGGGTCGGCTCGACCTGGGGAAGGTGAAGGGAGCAAGACGGTCAGCGGACAGGACAAAGGAGCCTCGTGGTCTGGCCATTTTGGGAGCCAGGCCACCATTTTGGGTTAAGTGCGAGAAACGCGCTTAGAACGCCAAAAGGAGCTCAAAACACAAGAAACGATCGCTGCCACCATTCCCGTCCGTGAATCACTTGCACCGATCAGTTACAATCCTGAAAGAGTATCTAGGGCCTGTAGAAGGCTAGAATCCCAAGAGAGCAGTAACTTAGCTTACAGTGCCCTCTTGTGTCATGTTGCACGAAAGCCGCAACATGATAAAAGAAACTACGGAAAACAGCGTTTCCCGGTACTGACTGTCTTAAGGCCATGTCAGTTTCCCCGTAGGAAAGGAGCGAAAGCCCAGAGGAGTGCGGCAGAAGGCTGCACTTCTCTGGCAAAGTCGAGAACAAGGTGAAAAACAACAGCAAAAAGTTTAGGGGTTGCCACATGGAAGGAAAATTACCTACAATTACGAAATCTTTCCTAACAGATATCACATCTCATGTTATAGGAAGAGTCTCAGGTTTGGTATAAGCATTGAGATATCACATCTCTGCAATCGGAAGTGTCTCAGGATTGGGATGGGAAGGAGTTGGATATCCCATCTCATGTTATAGGACGGGTCTCAGGATTGTTATTAGAATCATTGAGATATCATATATATTGCATGCTGTAGGAAGGGTCTAAGGATTGGAATGGGAAGGACTTGGATATTACATCTCATGCTATGGATAGGCTCTCAGGTTTGGAAAGGGAAGGAGTTGGATATCACATTTCATGTTAGAGGAAGGATCTCAGGTTTGGTATTAGAGGCATTGAGATATCACATCTCATGCTATAGGAAGGGTCTCAGGATTGGAATGGGAAGGAGTTGGATATCACATCTCATGCTATAGGAAGGGTCTCAGGTTTGGTATAAGCATTGAGATATCACATCTCATGCTATAGGAAGGGTCCCAGGATTGGAATGGAAGGAGTTGGATATCACATCTCATGTTAAACGAAGGATCTCAGGTTTGGTATTAGAAGCATTGAGACATCACATCTCATGTTATAGGAAGGGTCTCAGGATTGGAATGGGAAGGAGTTGGATATCACATCTCATGATATAGGAAGGGTCTCAGGTTTGGTATAAGCATTGAGATATCACATCTCATGCTATCGGAAGGGTCTCAGGATTGGAATGGGAAGGAGTTGTATATGACATCTCAAGCCATAGGAAGGGTCTCAGGTTTGGTATAAGCTTTGAGATATCACATCTCTGCTATCGGAAGGGTCTCAGGATTGGAATGGGAAGGAGTTGGATATCCCATCTCATGTTATAGGAAGAGTCTCAGGTTTGGTATTAGAAGCATTGAGATATCACATCTCATGCTATAGGCAGTGTCTCAGGATTGGAATGGGAATGACTTGGATATCACATCTCATGCTATAGGGAGGGTCTCAAGTTTGATATTAGAATCATTGAGATATCACATCTTATGCTATAGGAAGGGTCTCAGGATTGGAATGGGAAGGAGTAGGATATCACATCTCATGCTATAGGAAGGATCTCAGGTTTGGTATAAGCACTGAGATATCACATCTCTTCTATCGGAAGGGTCTCAGGATTGGAATGGGAAGGAGTTGGATATTCCCATCTCATGTTATAGGAAGGGTCTCAGGTTTGGTATTAGAAGCATTGAGATATCACATCTCATGCTATAGGAAGGGTCTCAGGATTGGAATGGGAAGGACTTGGATAATCCATCTCATGCTATAGGGAGAGTCTCAAGTTTGATATTAGAAGCATTGAGATATCACATCTCTGCAATCGGAAGTGTCTCAGGATTGGGATGGGAAGGAGTTGGATATCCCATCTCATGTTATAGGACGGGTCTCAGGATTGTTATTAGAATCATTGAGATATCATATATATTGCATGCTGTAGGAAGGGTCTAAGGATTGGAATGGGAAGGACTTGGATATTACATCTCATGCTATGGATAGGCTCTCAGGTTTGGAAAGGGAAGGAGTTGGATATCACATTTCATGTTAGAGGAAGGATCTCAGGTTTGGTATTAGAGGCATTGAGATATCACATCTCATGCTATAGGAAGGGTCTCAGGATTGGAATGGGAAGGAGTTGGATATCACATCTCATGCTATAGGAAGGGTCTCAGGTTTGGTATAAGCATTGAGATATCACATCTCATGCTATAGGAAGGGTCCCAGGATTGGAATGGAAGGAGTTGGATATCACATCTCATGTTAAACGAAGGATCTCAGGTTTGGTATTAGAAGCATTGAGACATCACATCTCATGTTATAGGAAGGGTCTCAGGATTGGAATGGGAAGGAGTTGGATATCACATCTCATGATATAGGAAGGGTCTCAGGTTTGGTATAAGCATTGAGATATCACATCTCATGCTATCGGAAGGGTCTCAGGATTGGAATGGGAAGGAGTTGTATATGACATCTCAAGCCATAGGAAGGGTCTCAGGTTTGGTATAAGCTTTGAGATATCACATCTCTGCTATCGGAAGGGTCTCAGGATTGGAATGGGAAGGAGTTGGATATCCCATCTCATGTTATAGGAAGAGTCTCAGGTTTGGTATTAGAAGCATTGAGATATCACATCTCATGCTATAGGCAGTGTCTCAGGATTGGAATGGGAATGACTTGGATATCACATCTCATGCTATAGGGAGGGTCTCAAGTTTGATATTAGAATCATTGAGATATCACATCTTATGCTATAGGAAGGGTCTCAGGATTGGAATGGGAAGGAGTAGGATATCACATCTCATGCTATAGGAAGGATCTCAGGTTTGGTATAAGCACTGAGATATCACATCTCTTCTATCGGAAGGGTCTCAGGATTGGAATGGGAAGGAGTTGGATATTCCCATCTCATGTTATAGGAAGGGTCTCAGGTTTGGTATTAGAAGCATTGAGATATCACATCTCATGCTATAGGAAGGGTCTCAGGATTGGAATGGGAAGGACTTGGATAATCCATCTCATGCTATAGGGAGAGTCTCAAGTTTGATATTAGAAGCATTGAGATATCACATCTCACAATATCGGAAGGGTCTCAGGATTGGAATGGGAAGGAGTTGGATATCACATCTCATGATAAAGGAAGGGTCTAAGCTTTGGAAGGGGAAGGATTTGGATATCACATCTCATGTTATAGGACGGGTCTCAGGTTTGGTATTAGAAGCACTGAGATATCAAGTCTTATGGTATAGGAAGGGTCTCAGAATTGGAATGAGAAGGAGTTGGATATCACATCTCAAGCTATAGGAAGGGTCTCAGGATTGGAATGGGAAGGAGTTTGATATCACATCTCATGCAATAGTATGGGTCTCAGGTTTGGTATAAGCATTGGGATATCACATCTCATGCTATCGGAAGGGTATCAGGATTGGATTTGGAAGGAGCTGGATATCCCATCTCATGCTATAGGAAGGGTCTCAGGTTGGAATGGGAAGGAGTTGGATATCACATCTCATGTTATAGGAAGGGTCTCAGGATTGGAATGGGAAGGATTTGGATATCACATCTCATGCTAAAGGGAGGGTCTCAGGTTTGGAAGGGGAAGGATTTGGATATCACATCTCATGTTATAGGAAGGATCTCAGGTTTGGTATTAGAAGCATTGAGATATCACATCTCATGCTATCAGAAGGGTCTCAGGATTGGAATGGGAAGGAGTTGGATATCACATCTCATGCTAAAGGGAGGGTCTCAGGTTTGGAAGGGGAAGGATTTGGATATCACATCTCATGTTATAGGAAGGATCTCAGGTTTGGTATTAGAAGCATTGAGATATCACATCTCATGCTATCGGAAGGATCTCAGGTTTGGTATTAGAAGCATTGAGATATCACATCTCATGCTATCAGAATGGTCTCAGGATTGGAATCGGAAGGATTTGGATATCACATCTCATGTTATCAGAAGGATCTCAGGTTTGGTATTAGAAGTATTGAGATATCACATCTCATGCTATAGGAAGGGTCTCAGGATTGGAATGGGAAGGAGTTGGATATCACATCTCAAGCTATAGGAAGGGTCTCAGGTTTGGTATAAGCATTGAGATATCACATCACATGCTATAGGAAGGGCCTCAGGATTGGAATGGGAAGGAGTTGGATATCACATCTCATGTTATAGGAAAGATCTCAGGTTTGGTATTAGAAGCATTGAGACATCACATCTCATGTTATTGGAAGGGTCTCAGGATTGGAATGGGAAGGACTTGGATATCACATCTCATGCTATGGATAGGCTCTCAGGTTTGGAAAGGGAAGGAGTTGGATATCACATTTCATGTTAGAGGAAGGATCTCAGGTTTGGTATTAGAGGCATTGAGATATCACATCTCATGCTATAGGAAGGGTCTCAGGATTGGAATGGGAAGGAGTTGGATATCACATCTCATGCTATAGGAAGGGTCTCAGGTTTGGTATAAGCATTGAGATATCACATCTCATGCTATAGGAAGGGTCTCAGGATTGGAATGGAAGGAGTTGGATATCACATCTCATGTTAAACGAAGGATCTCAGGTTTGGTATTAGAAGCATTGAGACATCACATCTCATGCTATAGGAAGGGTCTCAGGATTGGAATGGGAAGGAGTTGGATATCACATCTCATGCTATACGAAGGGTCTCAGGTTTGGTATAAGCATTGAGATATCACATCTCATGCTATCGGAAGGGTCTCAGGATTGGAATGGGAAGGAGTTGTATATGACATCTCAAGCCATAGGAAGGGTCTCAGGTTTGGTATAAGCTTTGAGATATCACATCTCTGCTATCGGAAGGGTCTCAGGATTGGAATGGGAAGGAGTTGGATATCCCATCTCATGTTATAGGAAGAGTCTCAGGTTTGGTATTAGAAGCATTGAGATATCACATCTCATGCTATAGGAAGTGTCTCAGGATTGGAATGGGAATGACTTGGATATCACATCTCATGCTATAGGGAGGGTCTCAAGTTTGATATTAGAATCATTGAGATATCACATCTTATGCTATAGGAAGGGTCTCAGGATTGGAATGGGAAGGAGTAGGATATCACATCTCATGCTATAGGAAGGATCTCAGGTTTGGTATAAGCATTGAGATATCACATCTCTTCTATCGGAAGGGTCTCAGGATTGGAATGGGAAGGAGTTGGATATTCCCATCTCATGTTATAGGAAGGGTCTCAGGTTTGGTATTAGAAGCATTGAGATATCACATCTCATGCTATAGGAAGGGTCTCAGGATTGGAATGGGAAGGACTTGGATAATCCATCTCATGCTATAGGGAGGGTCTCAAGTTTGATATTAGAAGCATTGAGATATCACATCTCACGATATCGGAAGGGTCTCAGGATTGGAATGGGAAGGAGTTGGATATCACATCTCATGATAAAGGAAGGGTCTAAGGTTTGGAAGGGGAAGTATTTGGATATCACATCTCATGTTATAGGACGGGTCTCAGGTTTGGTATTAGAAGCACTGAGATATCAAGTCTTATGGTATAGGAAGGGTCTCAGAATTGGAATGAGAAGGAGTTGGATATCACATCTCAAGCTATAGGAAGGGTCTCAGGATTGGAATGGGAAGGAGTTTGATATCACATCTCATGCAATAGTATGGGTCTCAGGTTTGGTACAAGCATTGGGATATCACATCTCATGCTATCGGAAGGGTATCAGGATTGGATTTGGAAGGAGCTGGATATCCCATCTCATGCTATAGGAAGGGTCTCAGGTTGGAATGGGAAGGAGTTGGATATCACATCTCATGTTATAGGAAGGGTCTCAGGATTGGAATGGGAAGGACTTGGATATCACATCTCATGCTATAGGAAGGCTCTCAGGTTTGGAAGGGGAAAGAGTTGGATATCACATTTCATGTTAGAGGTAGGATCTCAGGTTTGGTATTAGAGGCATTGAGATATCACATCTCATGCTATCAGAAGGGTCTCAGGATTGGAATGGGAAGGAGTTGGATATCACATCTCATGCTAAAGGGAGGGTCTCAGGTTTGGAAGGGGAAGGATTTGGATATCACATCTCATGTTATAGGAAGGATCTTAGGTTTGGTATTAGAAGCATTGAGATATCACATCTCATGCTATCGGAAGGATCTCAGGTTTGGTATTAGAAGCATTGAGATATCACATCTCATGCTATCAGAATGGTCCAGGATTGGAATCGGAAGGAGTTGGATATCACATCTCATGCTAAAGGGAGGGTCTCAGGTTTGGAAGGGAAAGGATTTGGATATCACATCTCATGTTATCAGAAGGATCTCAGGTTTGGTATTAGAAGTATTGAGATATCACATCTCATGCTATAGGAAGGGTCTCAGGATTGGAATGGGAAGGAGTTGGATATCACATCTCAAGCTATAGGAAGGGTCTCAGGTTTGGTATAAGCATTGGGATATCACATCACATGCTATAGGAAGGGCCTCAGGATTGGAATGGGAAGGAGTTGGATATCACACCTCATGTTATAGGAAAGATCTCAGGTTTGGTATTAGAAGCATTGAGACAACACATCTCATGTTATTGGAAGGGTCTCAGGATTGGAATGGGAAGAAGTTGGATATCACATCTCATGCTATAGGAAGAGTCTCAGGTTTGGTATAAGCATTGAGATATCACATCTCATGATATAGGAAGGGCTCAGGATTGGAATGGGAAGGAGTTGTATATGACATCTCATGCCATAGGAAGGGTCTCAGGTTTGGTATAAGCATTGAGATATCACATCACATGCTATAGGAAGGGTCTCAGGATTGGAATGGGAAGGACTTGGATATCACATCTCATGCTAAAGGGAGGGTCTCAGGTTTGGAAGGGGAAGGATTTGGAAATCACATCTCATGTTATAGGAAGGATCTCAGGTTTGGTATAAGAAGCATTGAGATATCACATCTCATGCTATCAGAAGAATCTCAGATTTGGTATTAGAGGCATTGAGATATCACATCTCATGCTATCATAAGGGTCTCAGGATTGGAATGGGAAGGAGTTGGATATCACATCTCATGCTATAGGAAGGATCTCAGGTTTGGAACGGGAAGGAGTTGGATATCACATCTCATGTTATAGGAAGAGTCTCACATTTGGTATAAGCATTGAGATATCACATCTCTGCAATCGGAAGTGTCTCAGGATTGGGATGGGAAGGAGTTGGATATCACATCTCATGCTATAGGAAGGGTCTCAGGTTTGGAACGGGAAGGAGTTGTATATCCCATCTCATGTTATAGGACTGGTCTCAGGTTTGGTATTAGAAGCATTGAGATATCACATCACATGCTGTAGGAAGGGTCTCAGGTTTGGAATGGGAAGGAATTGGATATCACATCTCATGTTATAGGAAGGGTCTCAGGTTTGGTATAAGCATTGAGATATCACATCTCTGCTATCGGAAGTGTCTCAGGATTGGAATGGGAAGGAGTTGGATATCACATCTCATGTTATAGGACGGGTCTCAGGTTTGTTATTAGAATCATTGAGATATCATATTGCATGCTGTAGGAAGGGTCTAAGGATTGGAATGGGAAGGACTTGGATATCACATCTCATGCTATAGGTAGGCTCTCAGGTTTGGAAAGGGAAGGAGTTGGATATCACATTTCATGTTAGAGGAAGGATCTCAGGTTTGGTATTAGAGCCATTGGATATCACATCTCATGCTATAGGAAGGGTCTCAGGATTGGAATGGGAAGGAGTTGGATATCACATCTCATGCTATAGGAAGGGTTTTAGGTTTGGTATAAGCATTGAGATATCACATCTCATGCTATAGGAAGGGTCTCAGGATTGGAATGGGAAGGATCTGTATATGACATCTCATGCCATAGGAAGGGTCTCAGGTTTGGTATAAGCATTGAGATATCACATCTCTGCTTTCGGAAGGGTCTCAGGATTGGAATGGGAAGGAGTTGGATATCCCATCTCATGTTATAGGAAGAATCTCAGGTTTGGTATTAGAAGCATTGAGATATCACATCTCATGCTATAGGAAGTGTCTCAGGATTGGAATGGGAAGGACTTGGATATCACATCTCATGCTATAGGGAGGGTCTCAAGTTTGATATTAGAAGCATTGAGATATCACATCTCATGCTATAGGAAGGGTCTCAGTATTGGAATGGGAAGGAGTTGGATATCACATCTCATGCTATAGGAAGGGTCTCAGGTTTGGTATAAGCATTGAGATATCACATCTCTGCTATCGGAAGGGTCTCAGGATTGGAATGGGAAGGAGTTGGATATTCCCATCTCATGTTATAGGAAGGGTCTATCAGGTCTTAGCATGAGACTCTTCCTATAACATGAGATGTGATATCCAACTCCTTCCCATTCCAATCCTGAGACCCTTCCGATAGCTTGAGATGTGATATCTCAATGCTTCTAATATCAATACTGAGACCCTCCCTATAGCATGAGATGTGATATCTAAGTCCTTCCCATTCCAATCCTGAGACCCTTCCGATAGCAGAGATGTGATATCTCAATGCTTATACCAAACCTGAGACCCTTCCTATAGCATGAGATGTGATATCCAACTCCTTCCCATTCCAATCCTGAGACCCTTCCTATAGCATGATATGTGAAATCTCAATGCTTCTACCAAAACTGAGACCCTTCCTTTAGCATGAGATGTGATATCCAACTCCTTCCCATTCCAATCCTGAGACCAGTCCTATAGCATGAGATGTGCTATCTCAATGCTTCTAATACCAAACCTGAGATCCTTCCTATAACATGAGATGTGATATCTAACTCCTTCCCATTCCAATCCTGAGACCCTTCCTATAGCATGAGATGTGATATCTCAATGCTTCTAATACCAAACCTGAGATCCTTCAGATAGCATGAGATATGATATCTCAATGCTTCTAATACCAAACCTGAGATCCTTCCTATAACATGAGATGTGATATCCAAATCCTTCCCCTTCCGAACCTGAGACCCTCCCTTTAGCATGAGATGTGATATCCAACTTCTTCCCATTCCAATCCTGATACCCTTCTGATAGCATGAGATGTGATATCTCAATGCTTCGAATAGCAAACCTGAGATCCTACCTCTAACATGAAATGTGATATCCAACTCCTTCCCTTTCCAAACCTGAGAGCCTTCCTACAGCATGAGATGTGATATCCAAGTCCTTCCCATTCCAATCCTGAGACCCTTCCTATAACATGAGATGTCATATCCAACTCCTTCCCATTCCAACCTGAGACCCTTCCTATAGCATGAGATGGGATATCCAACTCCTTCCAAATCCAATCCTGATACCCTTCCGATAGCATGAGATGTGATATCCCAATGCTTCTACAAAACCTGAGACCCATACCATGGCATGAGATGTGATATCAAACTCCCGTCCTATACCATGAGACTTGATATCTCAATGCTTCTAATACCAAACCTGAGACCGGTCCAATAACATGAGATGTGATATCCAAATCCTTCCCCTTCCAAACCTTAGACCCTTCCTTTATCATGAGATGTGATATCCAAGTCCTTCCCATTCCATTCCTGAGACCCTTCCTATAGCATGAGATGTGATATCTCAATGCTTCTAATACCAAACCTGAGACCCTTCCTATAACATGAGATGTGATATCCAAGTCCTTCCCATTTCAATCCTGAGACCCTTCCTATAGCATGAGATGTGATATCTCAATGCTTCTAATACCAAACCTGAGACCCTTCCTATAACATGAATTCTGATATCCAAGTCCTTCCCATTCCAATCCTGAGACCCTTCCAATAGCAGAGATGTGATATCTCAATGCTTCTAATATCAAACCTGAGACCTGTCCTATAACATGAGATGGGATATCCAACTCCTTCCCGTTCCAAACCTGATACCCTTCCTATAGCATGAGATGTGATATCCAATTCCTTCCCATCCCAATCCTGAGACACCTCCGATAGCAGAGATGTGATATCTCAATGCTTATACCAAACCTGAGACTCTTCCTATAACATGAGATGTGATATCTAACTCCTTCCCGTTCCAAACCTGAGACCCTTCCTATAGCATGAGATGTGATATCCAACTCCTTCCCATTCCAATCCTGAGACCCTTCCTATAGCATGAGATGTGATATCTCAATTCTTATACCAAATCTGAGACCCTTCCTATAGCATAAGATGTGATATCCAACTCCTTCCCATTACAATACTGAGACCCTTCCTATAGCATGAGATGTGATATCTCAATGCTTCTAATACCAAACCTGAGATCCTTCCTATAACATGAGATGTGATATCCAACTCCTTCCCATTCCAATCCTGAGACCCTTATGATAGCATGAGATGTGATATCTCAATGCCTCTAATACCAAACCTGAGATACTTCCGATAGCATGAGATGTGATATCTCAATGCTTTTAATACCAAACCTGAGATCCTTCCTATAACATGAGATGTGATTTCCAAATCCTTCCCCTTCCAAACCTGAGACCCTCCCTTTAGCATGAGATGTGATATACAACTCCATCCCATTCCAATCCTGAGACCCTTCTGATAGCATGAGATGTGATATCTCAATGCCTCTAATACCAAACCTGAGATCCTACCTCTAACATGAAATGTGATATCCATCTCCTTCCCTTTCCAAACCTGAGACCCTGCCTATAGCATGAGATGTGATATTCAAGTCCTTCCCATTCCAATCCTGAGACCCTTCCTATAGCATGTGATGTGATATCTCAATGCGTATACCAAACCTGAGACCCTTCCTATGGCATGAGATGTCATATACAACTCCTTCCCATTCCAATCCTAAGACCCTTCCTATAACATGAGATGTGATGTCTCAATGCTTCTAATACCAAACCTGAGATCTTTCCTATAACATGAGATGTGATATCCAACTCCTTCCCATTCCAATCCTGGGACCCTTCCTATAGCATGAGATGTGATATCTCAATGCTTATACCAAACCTGAGACCCTTCCTATAGCTTGAGATGTGATATCCAACTCCTTCCCATTCCAATCCTGAGACCCTTCCTATAGCATGAGATGTGATATCTTAAGGCCTCTAATACCAAACCTGAGATCCTTCCTCTAACATGAGATGTGATATCCAACTCCTTCCCATTCCAATCCTGAGACCCTTCCGATAGCTTGAGATGTGATATCTCAATGCTTCTAATATCAATACTGAGACCCTCCCTATAGCATGAGATGTGATATCTAAGTCCTTCCCATTCCAATCCTGAGACCCTTCTGATAGCAGAGATGTGATATCTCAATGCTTATACCAAACCTGAGACCCTTCCTATAGCATGAGATATGATATCCAACTCCTTCCCATTCCAATCCTGAGACCCTTCCTATAGCATGATATGTGAAATCTCAATGCTTCTACCAAAACTGAGACCCTTCCTTTAGCATGAGATGTGATATCCAACTCCTTCCCATTCCAATCCTGAGACCAGTCCTATAGCATGAGATGTGATATCTCAATGCTTCTAATACCAAACCTGAGATCGTTCCTATAACATGAGATGTGATATCCAACTCCTTCCCATTCCGAACCTGAGACCCTCCGTTTAGCATGAGATGTGATATCCAACTCCTTCCCATTCCAATCCTGATACCCTTCTGATAGAATGAGATGTGATATCTCAATGCCTCTAATACCAAACTTGAGATCCTACCTCTAACATGAAATGTGATATCCAACTCCTTCCCTTTCCAAACCTGAGAGCCTTCCTACAGCATGAGATGTGATATCCAAGTCCTTCCCATTCCAATCCTGAGACCCTTCCTATAACATGAGATGTCATATCCAACTCCTTCCCATTCCAACCTGAGACCCTTCCTATAGCATGAGATGGGATATCCAACTCCTTCTTATGCCAAACCTGAGACCCTTCCTATGGCATGAGATGGGGTATCCAACTCCTTGCCATTCAAATCCTGAGACCCTCCCTATAACAAGAGATGTCATATCCAACTCCTTCCCATTCCAAACCTGAGACCCTTCCTTTAGCATGAGATGTAATATCCAAATCCTTCACATTCCAATCCGGAGACCCTTCCTATAGCATGAGATGTGATATCTCAATATTTCTAATACCAAACATGAGATCCTTCCTATAACACGAGATGTGATATCCAACTCCTTCCCATTCCAAACCTGAGACCCTTCCGATAGCATGAGATGTGATATCTCAATGCTTCAAAAACCAAACATGAGAACCATCCTAAAACATGAGATGTGAAATCCAAATCCTTCCCTTCCCAAACCTGAGACTCTTCCTATAGCATGAGATGTGATATCTTAATGCTTCTACCAAACCTGAAACCCTTCCAATAGCATGAGTTGTGATATCCAACTCCTTCCCATTCCAATCCTGAGACACTTCCTATAGCATGAGATGTGATATCACAATGCTTCTAATACCAAACCTGAGACCCGTCCTATAACATGAAATGTGATATCCATCTCCTTCCCTTTCCAAACCTGAGACCCTGCCTATAGCATGAGATGTGATATTCAATTCCTTCTCATTCCAATCCTGAGACCCTTCCTATAGCATGTGATGTGATATCTCAATGCGTATAGCAAACCTGAGACCCTTCCTATGGCATGAGATGTCATATACAACTCCTTCCCATTCCAATCCTAAGACCCTTCCTATAACATGAGATGTGATGTCTCAATGCTTCTAATACCAAACCTGAGATCTTTCCTATAACATGAGATGTGATATCCAACTCCTTCCCATTCCAATCCTGAGACCCTTCCTATAGCATGAGATGTGATATCTCAAGGCCTCTAATACCAAACCTGAGATCCTTCCTCTAACATGAAATGTGATATCCAACTCCTTTCCCTTCCTAACCTGAGACCCTTCCTATAGCATGAGATGTAATATCCAACTCCTTCCCATTCCAATCCTGAGACCCTTCTGATAGCTTGAGATGTGATATCTCAATGCTTCTAATATCAATACTGAGACCCTCCCTATAGCATGAGATGTGATATCTAAGTCCTTCCCATTCCAATCCTGAGACCCTTCCGATAGCAGAGATGTGATATCTCAATGCTTATACCAAACCTGAGACCCTTCCTATAGCATGAGATATGATATCCAACTCCTTCCCATTCCAATCCTGAGACCCTTCCTATAGCATGATATGTGAAATCTCAATGCTTCTACCAAAACTGAGACCCTTCCTTTAGCATGAGATGTGGTATCCAACTCCTTCCCATTCCAATCCTGAGACCAGTCCTATAGCATGAGATGTGATATCTCAATGCTTCTAATACCAAACCTGAGATCCTTCCTATAACATGAGATGTGATATCCAACTCCTTCCCATTCCAATCCTGAGACCCTTCCTATAGCATGACATGTGATATCTCAATGCTTCTAATACCAAACCTGAGATCCTTCCGATAGCATGAGATGTGATATCTCAATGCTTCTAATACCAAACCTGAGATCCTTCCTATAACATGAGATGTGATATCCAAATCCTTCCCCTTCCGAACCTGAGACCCTCCGTTTAGCATGAGATGTGATATCCAACTCCTTCCCATTCCAATCCTGATACCCTTCTGATAGAATGAGATGTGATATCTCAATGCCTCTAATACCAAACCTGAGATCCTACCTCTAACATGAAATGTGATATCCAACTCCTTCCCTTTCCAAACCTGAGAGCCTTCCTACAGCATGAAATGTGATATCCAAGTCCTTCCCATTCCAATCCTGAGACCCTTCCTATAACATGAGATGTCATATCCAACTCCTTCCCATTCCAACCTGAGACCCTTCCTATAGCATGAGATGGGATATCCAACTCCTTCTTATGCCAAACCTGAGACCCTTCCTATGGCATGAGATGGGATATCCAACTCCTTCCCAATCCAATCCTGAGACCCTTCCGATAGCAGAGATGTGATATCTCAACGCTTCTACCAAACCTGAGACCCTTCCTATAACATGAGATGTGATATCCAATTCCTTCCCATTCCAAACCTGAGACCCTTCCTATTGGTTGAGATGTGATATCCAACTCCTTCCCATTCCAACCCTGAGACCCTTCCTATACCATGAGATGTGATATCTCAATGCTTCTAATACCAAACCTGGGTCCCGTCCTATAACATGAGATATGATATCCAAATCCTTCCCCTTCCAAACCTGAGACCCTTCCTTTAGCATGAGATGTGATATCCAAATACTTCCCATTCCAATCCTAAAACCCTTCCTATAGCATGAGATGTGATATCTCAATGTTTCTAATAAAAAACCTGAGACCCTTCCTATAGCAAGAGATGCGATATCCAAATCCTTCCCATTCCAATCCTGAGACCCTTCCTATAACATGAGATGTGATATCCAACTCCTTCCCATTCCAACCTGAGACCCTTCCTATAGCATGAGAAGGGATATCCAACTCCTTCCCAATCCAATCCTGAGACCCTTCCGATAGCAGAGATGCGATATCTCAATGCTTATACCAAACCTGAGACCCTTCCTATGGCATGAGATGTGATATCCAACTCCTTGCCATTCAAATCCTGAGACCCTCCCTATAAAAAGAGATGTCATATCCAACTCCTTCCCATTCCAAACCTGAGACCCTTCCTTTAGCATGAGATGTAATATCCAAATCCTTCACATTCCAATCCGGAGACCCTTCCTATAGCATGAGATGTGATATCTCAATGCTTCTAATACCAAACATGAGATCCTTCCTATAACATGAGATGTGATATCCAACTCCTTCCCATTCCAAACCTGAGAACCATCCTATAACATGAGATGTGAAATCCTAATCCTTCCCTTCCCAAACCTGAGACTCTTCCTATAGCATGAGATGTGATATCTCAATGCTTCTACCAAACCTGAAACCCTTCCTATAGCATGAGATGTGATATCCAACTCCTTATCATTCCAATCCTGAGACACTTCCTATAGCATGAGATGTGATATCACAATGCTTCTAATACCAAACCTGAGACCCGTCCTATAACATGAGATGTGATATCCAAATCCTTCCCCTTCCAAACCTTAGACCCTTCCTTTATCATGAGATGTGATATCGAAGTCCTTCCCATTCCATTCCTGAGACCCTTCCTATAGCATGAGATGTGATATCTCAATGCTTCTAATACCAAACCTGAGACCCTTCCTATAACATGAGATGTGATATCCAAGTCCTTCCCATTCCAATCCTGAGACCCTTCCTATAGCATGAGATGTGATATCCTAGTCCTTCCCATTCCAATCCTGAGACCCTTCCGATAGCAGAGATGTGATATCTCAATGCTTATACCAAACCTGAGACCCTTCCTATGGCATGAGATGTCATATACAACTCCTTCCCATTCCAATCCTGAGACCCTTCCTATAGCATGAGATGTGATATCTCAATGCTTATACCAAACCTGAGACCCTTCCTATAGCATGAGATGTGATATCCAACTCCTTCCCATTACAATCCTGATACCCTTCCTATAACATGAGATGTGATGTCTCAATGCTTCTAATACCAAACATGAAATCCTTCCTATGGCATGAGATGTCATATAAAACTCCTTCCCATTCCATTCCTGAGACCCTTCCTATAGCATGAGATATGATATCCAACTCCTTCCCATTCCAATCCTGAGACCCTTCCTATAGCAAGAGATGCGATATCCAAATCCTTCCCATTCCAATCCTGAGACCCTTCCTATAACATGAGATGTGATATCCAACTCCTTCCCATTCCAACCTGAGACCCTTCCTATAGCATGAGAAGGGATATCCAACTCCTTCCCAATCCAATCCTGAGACCCTTCCGATAGCAGAGATGTGATATCTCAATGCTTATACCAAACCTGAGACCCTTCCTATGGCATGAGATGTGATATCCAACTCCTTGCCATTCAAATCCTGAGACCCTCCCTATAACAAGAGATGTCATATCCAACTCCTTCCCATTCCAAACCTGAGACCCTTCCTTTAGCATGAGATGTAACTATAGCATGAGATGTGATATCCAACTCCTTCCCATTCCAATCCTGAGACCCTTCCTATAGCATGAGATGTGATATCTCAATGCTTCTAATACCAAACCTGAGATCCTTCCTATAACAAGAGATGTGATATCCAACTCCTTCCCATTCCAATCCTGAGACCCTTATGATAGCATGAGATGTGATATCTCAATGCCTCTAATACCAAACCTGAGATACTTCCGATAGCATGAGATGTGATATCTCAATGCTTCTAATACCAAACCTGAGATCCTTTCTATAACATGAGATGTGATTTCCAAATCCTTCCCCTTCCAAACCTGAGACCCTCCCTTTAGCATGAGATGTGATATACAACTCCTTCCCATTCCAATCCTGAGACCCTTCTGATAGCATGAGATGTGATATCTCAATGCCTATAATACCAAACCTGAGATCCTACCTCTAACATGAAATGTGATATCCATCTCCTTCCCTTTCCAAACCTGAGACCCTGCCTATAGCATGAGATGTGATATCCAAGTCCTTCCCATTCCAATCCTGAGACCCTTCCTATAGAATGTGATGTGATATCTCAATGCTTATACCAAACCTGAGACCCTTCCTATGGCATGAGATGTCATATACAACTCCTTCCCATTCCAATCATGAGACCCTTCCTATAGCATGAGATGTGATATCTCAATGCTTATACCAAACCTGAGACCCTTCCTATAGCATGAGATGTGATATCCAACGTCTTCCCATTCCAATCCTAAGACCCTTCCTATAACATGAGATGTGATGTCTCAATGCTTCTTATACCAAACCTGAGATCTTTCCTATAACATGAGATGTGATATCCAACTCCTTCCCATTCCAATCCTGAGACCCTTCCTATAGCATGAGATGTGATATCTCAATGCTTATACCAAACCTGAGACCCTTCCTATAGCTTGAGATGTGATATCCAACTCCTTCCCATTCCAATCCTGAGACCCTTCCTATAGCATGAGATGTGATATCTCAAGGCCTCTAATACCAAACCTGAGATCCTTCCTCTAACATGAAATGTGATATCCAACTCCTTCCCCTTCCAAACCTGAGAGCCTTCCTATAGCATGAGATATGATATCCAAGTCCTTCCCATTCCAATCCTGAGACCCTTCCTATAACATGAAATGTGATATCCAACTCCTTCCCATTCCAACCTGAGACCCTTCCTATAGTATGAGATGGGATATCCAACTCCTTCCAAATCCAATACTGATACCCTTCCAATAGCATGAGATGTGATATCCCAATGCTTCTACCAAACCTGAGACCCATACTATGGCATAAGATGTGACATCAAACTCCTTCCCATTCCAATCCTGAGACCCTTCCTATAGCTTGAGATGTGATATCCAACTCCTTCCCATTCCAATTCTGAGACCCCTCCTATACCATGAGACTTGATATCTCAATGCTTCTAATACCAAACCTGAGACCCGTCCTATAACATGAGATCTGATATCCAAACCCTTCCCCTTCCAAACCTTAGACCCTTCCTTTATCATGAGATGTGATATCCAACTCCTTCCCATTCCAATCCTGAGACCCTTCCTATAGCATGAGATGTGATATCTCAATGCTTCTAATACCAAACCTGAGATCCTTTCGATAGCATGAGATGTGATATCTCAATGCTTCTAATACCAAACCTGAGATCCTTCCTATAACATGAGATGTGATATCCAAATCCTTCCCCTTCCGAACCTGAGACCCTCCCTTTAGCATGAGATGTGATATCCAACTCCTTCCCATTCCAATCCTGAGACCCTTCTGATAGCATGAGATGTGATATCTCAATGCCTCTAATACCAAACCTGAGATCCTACCTCTAACATGAAATGTGATATCCATCTCCTTCCCTTTCCAAACCTGAGACCCTGCCTATAGCATGAGATGTGATATTCAAGTCCTTCCCATTCCAATCCTGAGACCCTTCCTATAGCATGTGATGTGATATCTCAATACTTATACCAAACCTGAGACCCTTCCTATGGCATGAGATGTCATATACAACTCCTTCCCATTCCAATCCTGAGACCCTTCCTATAGCATGAGATGTGATATCTCAATGCTTATACCAAACCTGAGACCCTTCCTATAGCATGAGATGTGATATCCAACTTCTTCCCATTCCAATCCTAAGACCCTTCCTATAACATGAGATGTGATGTCTCAATGCTTCTAATACCAAACCTGAGATCTTTCCTATAATATGAGATGTGATATCCAACTCCTTCCCATTCCAATCCTGAGACCCTTCCTATAGCATGAGATGTGATATCTCAATGCTTATACCAAACCTGAGACCCTTCCTATAGCTTGAGATGTGATATCGAACTCCTTCCCATTCCAATCCCGAGACCCTTCCTATAGCATGAGATGTGATATCTCAAGGCCTCTAATACCAAACCTGAGATCCTTCCTCTAACATGAAATGTGATATCCAACTCCTTCCCCTTCCAAACCTGAGAGCCTTCCTATAGCATGAGATATGATATCCAAGTCCTTCCCATTCCAATACTGAGACCCTTCCTATAACATGAAATGTGAAATCCAACTCCTTCCCATTCCAACCTGAGACCCTTCCTATAGCATGAGATGGGATATCCAACTCCTTCCAAATCCAATACTGATACCCTTCCAATAGCATGAGATGTGATATCCCAATGCTTCTACCAAACCTGAGACCCATACTATGGCATAAGATGTGATATCAAACGCCTTCCCATTCCAATCCTGAGACCCTTCCTATAGCTTGAGATGTGATATCCAACTCCTTCCCATTCCAATTCTGAGACCCTTCCTATACCATGAGACTTGATATCTCAATGCTTCTAATACCAAACCTGAGACCCGTCCTATAACATGAGATGTGATATCCAAATCCTTCCCCTTCCAAACCTTAGACCCTTCCTTTATCATGAGATGTGATATCCAACTCCTTCCCATTCCAATCCTGAGACCCTTCCGATATCATGAGATTTGTTATCTCAATGCTTCTAATATCAAACTTGAGACCCTCCCTATAGCAAGAGATGTGACATCCAAGTCCTCCCCATTCCAATCCTGAGACCCTTCCGATAGCAGAGATGTGATATCTCAATGCGTATACCAACCTGAGACCCTTCCTATAACATGAGATGTGATATCCAACTCCTTCCCATTCCAAACCTGAGACCCTTCCTATAGCATATGTGATATCCAACTCCTTCCAATTCCAAACATGAGACCCTTCCCATAGCAAGAATGTAATATCCAACTCCTTCCCATTCCAATCCTGAGACCATTCCTATAGCATGAGATGTGATATCTCAATGCTTCTAATACCAAACCTGAGATCCTTCCTATGACATGAGATGTGATATCCAATTCCTTCCCATTCCAAACCTGAGTCCCTTCCTACAGCATGCGATGTGATATCTCAATGCTTCTAATACCAAACCTGAGACCAGTCCTATAACATGAGATGCGATATCCAACTCCTTCCCGTTCCAATCCTGAGACACTTCCGATTGCAGAGATTTGATATCTCAATGCTTATACCAAACCTGAGACTCTTCCTATAACATGAGATGTGATATCCAACTCCTTCCCGTTCCAAACCTGAGACCCTTCCTATAGCATGAGATGTGATATCCAAATCCTTCCCATCCCAATCCTGAGACACTTCCAATTGCAGAGATGTGATATCTCAATGCTTATACCAAACCTGAGACTCTTCCTATAACACGAGATGTGATATCCAACTCCTTCCCGTTCCAAACCTGAGACCCTTCCTATAGCATGAGATGTGATATCCAACTCCTTCCCATTCCAATCCTGAGACCCTTCCGATAGCATGAGATGTGATATCTCAATGCCTCTAATACCAAACCTGAGATCCTTCCTATAACATGTGATGTGATATTCAAATCCTTCCCCTTCCAAACCTGAGACCCTCCCTTTAGCATGAGATGTGATATACAACTCCTTCCCATTCAAATCCTGAGGCCCTTCTGATAGCATGAGATGTGATATCTCAATGCCTCTAATACCAAACCTGAGATCCTACCTCTAACATGAAATGTGATATCCATCTCCTTCCCTTTCCAAACCTGAGACCCTGCCTATAGCATGAGCTGTGATATCCAATTCCTTCCCATTCCAATCCTGAGACCCTTCCTATAGCATGTGATGTGATATCTCAATGCTTATACCAAACCTGAGACCCTTCTTATGGCATGAGATGTCATATAAAACTCCTTCCCATTCCAATCCTGGGACCCTTCCTATAGCATGAGATGTGATATCTCAATGCTTATACCAAACCTGAGACCCTTCCTATAGCATGAGATGTGATATCTCAAGGCCTCTAATACCAAACCTGAGATCCTTCCTCTAACATGAGATGTGATATCCAACTCCTTCCCGTTCCAAACCTGAGACACTTCCTATAGCATATGTGATATCCAACTCCTTCCATTCCAAACATGAGACCCTTCCTATAGCAAGAATGTAATATCCAACTCTTACCCATTCCAATCCTGAGACCCTTCCTATAGCAAGAGATGTGATATCCAAATCCTTCCCATTCCAATCCTGAGACCCTTCCTATAACATGAGATGTGATATCCAACTCCTTCCCATTCCAACCTGAGACACTTCCTATAGCATGAGAAGGGATATCCAACTCCTTTGCAATCCAATCCGGAGACCCTTCCGATAGCAGAGATGTGATATCTCAATGCTTATACCAAACCTGAGACCCTTCCTATGGCATGATATGTGATATCCAACTCCTTGCCATTCAAATCCTGAGACCCTTTTATAGCATGGGAAGGGATATCCAACTCCTTCCCAATCCAATCCTGAGACCCTTCCGATAGCAGAGATGTGATATCTCAACGCTTCTACCAAACCTGAGACCCTTCCTTTAGCATGAGATGTGATATCCAAATCCTTCGCATTCCGATCCTGAGACCCTTCCTATAGCATGAGATGTGATATCTCAATGGTTCTAATACCAAACCTGAGATCCTTCCTATAACATGAGATGTGATATCCAATTCCTTCCCATTCCAAACCTGAGACCCTTCCTATAACATGAAATGTGATATCTCAAGGCCTCTAATACCAAACCTGAGATCCTTCCTCTAACATGAAATGTGATATCCAACTCCTTCCCATTCCAAACCTGAGACCCTTCCTATAACATGAAATGTGATATCCAACTCCATCCCATTCCAACCTGAGACCTTTCCTATAGCATGAGATGGGATATCCAACTCCTTCCAAATCCAATACTGATACCATTCCGATAGCATGAGATGTGATATCCCAATGCTTCTACCAAATCTGAGACCCATACTATGGCATGAGATGTGATATCAAACTCCTTCCCATTCCAATCCTGAGACCCTTCCTATAGCTTGAGATGTGATATCCAATTTCTTCCCATTCCAATTCTGAGACCCTTCCTATACCATGAGACTTGATATCTCAATGCTTCTAATACCAAACCTGAGACCCGTCCTATAACATGAGATGTGATATCCAAATCCTTCCCCTTCCAAACCTTAGACCCTTCCTTTATCATGAGATGTGATATCCAACTCCTTCCCATTCCAATCCTGAGACCCTTCCGATATCATGAGATTTGTTATCTCAATGCTTCTAATATCAAACTTGAGACCCTCCCTATAGCATGAGATGTGACATCCAAGTCCTCCCCATTCCAATCCTGAGACCCTTCCTATAGCATGAGATGTGATATCTCAATGCTTCTAATACCAAACCTGAGACCCTTCCTATAACATGAGATGGGATATCCAACTCAGATGGGATATCCAACTCCTTCCCATTCCAATCCTGAGACCCTTCCGATAGCAGAGATGTGATATCTCAATTCTTATATCAAACCTGAGACCCTTCCTATGGCCTGAGATGTCATATACAAATCCTTCCCATTCCAATCCTGAGACCCTTCCTATAGCATGAGATGTGATATCTCAATCCTTATACCAAATCTGAGACCCTTCCTATAGCATGAGATGTGATATTCAACTCCTTCCCATTCCAATCCTGAGACCCTTCCTATAGCATGAGATGTGATGTCTCAATGCTTCTAATACCAAACCTGAGATCCTTCCTATAACATGAGATGTGATATCCAACTCCTTCCCATTCCAATCCTGAGACCCTTATGATAGCATGAGATGTGATATCTCAATGCCTCTTATACCAAACCTGAGATCCTTCCGATAGCATGAGATGTGATATCTCAATGCTTCTAATACCAAACCTGAGATCCTTCCTATAATATGAGATGTGATTTCCAAATCCTTCCCCTTCCAAACCTGAGACCCTCCCTTTAGCATGAGATGTGATATCCAACTCCTTCCCATTCCAATCCTGAGACCCTTCTGATAGCATGAGATGTGATATCTCAATGCCTCTAATACCAAACCTGAGATCCTACCTCTAACATGAAATGTGATATCCATCTCCTTCCCTTTCCAAACCTGAGACCCTGCCTATAGCATGTGATGTGATATCCAAGTCCTTCCCATTCCAATCCTGAGACCCTTCCTATAGCATGTGATGTGATATCTCAATGTTTATACCAAACCTGAGACCCTTCCTATGGCATGAGATGTCATGTACAACTCCTTCCCATTCCAATCCTGAGACCCTTCCTATAGCATGAGATGTGATATCTCAATGCTTATACCAAACCTGAGACCCTTCCTATAGCATGAGTTGTGATATCCAACTTCTTCCCATTCCAATCCAGAGACCCTTCCTATAGCATGAGATGTGATATCTCAATGCTTATACCAAACCTGAGACCCTTCCTATAGCTTGAGATGTGATATCCAACTCCTTCCCATTCCAATCCTGAGACCCTTCCGATAGCATGAGATGTGATATCTCAAGGCCTCTAATACCAAACCTGAGATCCTTCCTCTAACATGAAATGTGATATCCAACTCCTTCCCATTCCAATTCTGAGACCCTTCTTATACCATGAGACTTGATATCTCAATGCTTCTAATACCAAACCTGAGACCCGTCCTATAACATGAGATGTGATATCCAAATCCTTCCCCTTCCAAACCTTAGACCCTTCCTTTATCATGAGATGTGATATCCAACTCCTTCCCATTCCAATCCTGAGACCCTTCCGATATCATGAGATTTGTTATCTCAATGCTTCTAATATCAAACTTGAGACCCTCCCTATAGCATGAGATGTGACATCCAAGTCCTTCCCATTCCAATCCTGAGACCCTTCCTATGGCATGAGATGTGATATCTCAATGCTTCTAATACCAAACCTGAGAACTCATGCTAAAGGGAGGGTCTCAGGTTTGGAAGGGGAAGGATTTGGATATCACATCTCATGTTATAGGAAGGATCTCAGGATTGGTATTAGAAGCATTGAGATATCACATCTCATGCTATCGGAAGGATCTCAAGTTTGGTATTAGAAGCATTGAGATATCACATCTCATGCTATCGGAAGGATCCCAGGTTTGGCATTAGAAGCATTGAGATATCACATCTCATGCTATAGCAAGGGTCTCATGTTTGGAACGGGAAGGAGTTGGATATCCCATCTCATGTTATAGGACTGGTCTCAGGTTTGGTATTAGAAGCATTGAGATATCACATTGCATTTTGTAGGAAGGGTCTCAGGTTTGGAATGGGAAGGAATTGGATATCACATCTCATGTCATAGGAAGGATCTCAGGTTTGGTATTAGAAGCATTGAGATATCACATCTCATGCTATAGGAATGGTCTCAGGATTGGAATGGGAAGGAGTTGGATATTACATTCTTGCTATAGGAAGGGTCTCATGTTTGGAATGGGAAGGAGTTGGATATCACATATGGTATAGGAAGGGTCTCAGGTTTGGAACGGGAAGGAGTTGGATATCACATCTCATGTTGTAGGAAGCGTCTCAGGTTTGATATAAGGATTGAGATATCACATCTCTGCTATCGGAAGTGTCTCAGGATTGGAATGGGAAGAAGTTGGATATCCCATCTCATGTTATAGGATGGGTCTCAGGTTTGTTATTAGAATCATTGAGATATCATATTGCATGCTGTAGGAAGGGTCTAAGGATTGGAATGGGAAGGACTTGGATATCACATCTCATGCTATAGGTAGGCTCTCAGGTTTGGAAAGGGAAGGCGTTGGATATCACATCTCATGCTATAGGAAGGGTCTCAGGATTGGAATGGGAAGGAGTTGGATATCACATCTCATGCTATAGGAAGGGTCTCAGGTTTGGTATAAGCATTGGATATCACATCTCATGCTATAGGAAGGGTCTCAGGATTGGAATGGGAAGGAGTTGGATATCACATCTCATGTTATAGGAAGGATCTCAGGTTTGGTATTAGAAGCATTGAGACATCACATCTCATGCTATAGGAAGGGTCTCAGGATTGGAATGGGAAGGAGTTGTATATGACATCTCATGCTGTAGGAAGGGTCTCAGGTTTGGTATAAGCATTGAGATATCACATCTCTGCTATAGGAAGGGTCTCAGGATTGGAATGGGAAGGAGTTGGATATCCCATCTCATGTTATAGGAAGGGTCTCATGATTGGAATGGGAAGGACTTGGATATCACATCTCATGCTATAGGAAGGCTCTCAGGTTTGGAAGGGGAAAGAGTTGGATATCACATTTCATGTTAGAGGTAGGATCTCAGGTTTGGTATTAGAGGCATTGAGATATCACATCTCATGCTATCAGAAGGGTCTCAGGATTGGAATGGGAAGGAGTTGGATATCACATCTCATGCTAAAGGGAGGGTCTCAGGTTTGGAAGGGGAAGGATTTGGATATCACATCTCATGTTATAGGAAGGATCTCAGGTTTGGTATTAGAAGCATTGAGATATCACATCTCCTGCTATCAGAATGGTCTCAGGATTGGAATGGGAAGGAGTTGGATATCACATCTCATACTAAAGGGAGGGTTCCCGGTTTGGAAGGGGAAGGATTTGGATATCACATCTCATGTTATCGGAAGGATCTCAGGTTTGGTATTAGAAGTATTGAGATATCACATCTCATGCTATAGGAAGGGTCTCAGGATTGGAATGGGAAGGAGTTGGATATCACTTCTCATGCTAAAGGAAGGGTCTCAGGTTTGGTAGAAGCATTGAGATATCACATCTCATGCTATAGGAAGGGTCTCAGGATTGGAATGGGAAGGACTTAGATATCACATATCATGCTATAGGGAGGGTCTCAGTTTTGATATTAGAAGCATTGAGATATCACATCTCATGCTATCGGAAGTGTCTCAGGTTTGGAATGGGAAGGAGCTGGATATCACATCTCATGCTAAAGGAAGGGTCTCAGGTTTGGAACGGGAAGGAGTTGGATATCACATCTCATGTTATAGGAAGGGTCTCAGGTTTGGTATAAGCATTGAGATATCACATCTCTGCTATAGGAAGTGTCTCAGGATTGGAATGGGAAGGAGTTGGATATCCCATCTCATGTTATAGGACGGGTCTCAGGTTTGTTATTAGAATCATTGAGATATCATATTGCATGCTGTAGGAAGGGTCTAAGGATTGGAATGGGAAGGACTTGGATATCACATCTCATGCTATTGATAGGCTCTCAGGTTTGGAAAGGGAAGGAGTTGGATATCACATTTCATGTTAGAGGAAGGATCTCAGGTTTGGTATTAGAGGCATTGAGATATCACATCTCATGCTATAGGAAGGGTCTCAGGTTGGAATGGGAAGGGGTTGGATTTCACATCTCATGTTATAGGAAGGGTCTCAGGATTGGAATGGGAAGGACTTGGATATCACATCTCATGCTATAGGAAGGCTCTCAGGTTTGGAAGGGGAAAGAGTTGGATATCACATTTCATGTTAGAGGTAGGATCTCAGGTTTGGTATTAGAGGCAATGAGATATCACATCTCATGCTAAAGGGAGGGTCTCAGGTTTGGAAGGGGAAGGATTTGGATATCACATCTCATGTTATAGGAAGGATCTCAGGTTTGGTATTAGAAGCATTGAGATATCACATCTCATGCTATCGGAAGGATCTCAGGTTTGGTATTAGAAGCATTGAGATATCACATCTCATGCTATCAGAAGGTTCTCAGGATTGGAATGGGAAGGAGTTGGATATCACATCTCATGCTAAAGGGAGGGTCTCAGGTTTGGAAGGGGAAGGATTTGGATATCACATCTCATGTTATCGGAAGGATCTCAGGTTTGGTATTAGAAGTATTGAGATATCACATCTCATGCTATATGAAGGGTCTCAGGATTGGAATGGGAAGGAGTTGGATATCACATCTCATGCTAAAGGAAGGATCTCAGGTTTGGTAGAAGCATTGAGATATCACATCTCATGCTATAGGAAGGGTCTCAGGATTGGAATGGGAAGGACTTAGATATCACATATCATGCTATAGGGAGGGTCTCAGTTTTGATATTAGAAGCATTGAGATATCACATCTCATGCTATAGGAAGGGTCTCAGGATTGGAATGGGAAGGAGTTGGATATCACTTCTCATGCTAAAGGAAGGGTCTCAGGTTTGGTAGAAGCATTGAGATATCACATCTCATGCTATAGGAAGGGTCTCAGGATTGGAATGGGAAGGACTTAGATATCACATATCATGCTATAGGGAGGGTCTCAGTTTTGATATTAGAAGCATTGAGATATCACATCTCATGCTATCGGAAGTGTCTCAGGTTTGGAATGGGAAGGAGCTGGATATCACATCTCATGCTAAAGGAAGGGTCTCAGGTTTGGAACGGGAAGGAGTTGGATATCACATCTCATGTTATAGGAAGGGTCTCAGGTTTGGTATAAGCATTGAGATATCACATCTCTGCTATAGGAAGTGTCTCAGGATTGGAATGGGAAGGAGTTGGATATCCCATCTCATGTTATAGGACGGGTCTCAGGTTTGTTATTAGAATCATTGAGATATCATATTTCATGCTGTAGGAAGGGTCTAAGGATTGGAATGGGAAGGACTTGGATATCACATCTCATGCTATAGATAGGCTCTCAGGTTTGGAAAGGGAAGGATTTGGATATCACATTTCATGTTAGAGGAAGGATCTCAGGTTTGGTATTAGAGGCATTGAGATATCACATCTCATGCTATAGGAAGGGTCTCAGGTTGGAATGGGAAGGAGTTGGATTTCACATCTCATGTTATAGGAAGGGTCTCAGGATTGGAATGGGAAGGACTTGGATATCACATCTCATGCTATAGGAAGGCTCTCAGGTTTGGAAGGGGAAAGAGTTGGATATCACATTTCATGTTAGAGGTAGGATCTCAGGTTTGGTATTAGAGGCAATGAGATATCACATCTCATGCTAAAGGGAGGGTCTCAGGTTTGGAAGGGGAAGGATTTGGATATCACATCTCATGTTATAGGAAGGATCTCAGGTTTGGTATTAGAAGCATTGAGATATCACATCTCATGCTATCGGAAGGATCTCAGGTTTGGTATTAGAAGCATTGAGATATCACATCTCATGCTATCAGAAGGTTCTCAGGATTGGAATGGGAAGGAGTTGGATATCACATCTCATGCTAAAGGGAGGGTCTCAGGTTTGGAAGGGGAAGGATTTGGATATCACATCTCATGTTATCGGAAGGATCTCAGGTTTGGTATTAGAAGTATTGAGATATCACATCTCATGCTATATGAAGGGTCTCAGGATTGGAATGGGAAGGAGTTGGATATCACATCTCATGCTAAAGGAAGGATCTCAGGTTTGGTAGAAGCATTGAGATATCACATCTCATGCTATAGGAAGGGTCTCAGGATTGGAATGGGAAGGACTTAGATATCACATATCATGCTATAGGGAGGGTCTCAGTTTTGATATTAGAAGCATTGAGATATCACATCTCATGCTATCGGAAGTGTCTCAGGATTGGAATGGGAAGGAGCTGGATATCACATCTCATGCTAAAGGAAGGGTCTCAGGTTTGGAACGGGAAGGAGTTGGATAGCCGATCTCATGTTATATGAAGGGTCTCAGGTTTGGTATAAGCATTGAGATATCACATCTCTGCTATCGGAAGTGTCTCAGGATTGGAATGGGAAGGAGTTGGATATCCCATCTCATGTTATAGGACGGGTCTCAGGATTGTTATTAGAATCATTGAGATATCATATTGCATGCTGTAGGAAGGGTCTTAGGATTGGAATGGGAAGGAGTTGGATATCACATCTCATGCTATAGGAAGGGTCTCTGGTTTTGTATAAGCATTGAGATATCACATCTCATGCTATAGGAAGGGTCTCAGGATTGGAATGGGAAGGAGTTGGATATCACATCTCATGCTATAGGAAGGGTCTCTGGTTTTGTATAAGCATTGAGATATCACATCTCATGCTATAGGAAGGGTCTCAGGATTGGAATGGGAAGGAGTTGTATATGACATCTCATGCCGTAGGAAGGGTCTCAGGTTTAGTATAAGCATTGAGATATCACATCTCATGCTATAGGAAGTGTCTCAGGATTGGAATCGGAAGGACTTGGATATCACATCTCATGCTATAGGGAGGGTCTCACGTTTGATATTAGAAGCATTGAGATATCACATCTCATGCTATAGGAAGGGTCTCAGGATTGGAATGGGAAGGAGTTGGATACCACATCTCATGCTATAGGAAAGGTCTCAGGTTTGGTATAAGCAGTGAGATATCACATCTCATGCTATAGGAAGTGTCTCATGATTGGAATGGGAAGGAGTTGGATATCACATCTCATGTTATAGGAAGGATCTCAGGTTTGGTATAAGCATTGAGATATCACATCTCTGCTATCGGAAGGGTCTCAGGATTGGAATGGGAAGGAGTTGGATATTCCCATCTCATGTTATAGGAAGGGTCTCAGGTTTGGTATTAGAAGCATTGAGACATCACATCTCATGCTATAGGAAGGGTCTCAGGATTGGAATGGGAAGGACTTGGATATCACATCTCATGCTATAGGGAGGGTCTCAAGTTTGATATTAGAAGCATTGAGATATCACATCTCATGATATCGGAAGGGTCTCAGGATTGGAATGGGAAGGAGTTGGATATCACATCTCATGATAAAAGAAGGGTCTAAGGTTTGGAAGGGGAAGGATTTGGATATCACATCTCATGTTATAGGGCGGGTCTCAGGTTTGGTATTAGAAGCATTGAGATATCAAGTCTCATGGTATAGGAAGGGTCTCAGAATTGGAATTGGAAGGAGTTGGATATCACATCTCAAGCTATAGGAAGGGTCTCAGGATTGGAATGGGAAGGAGTTTGATATCACATCTCATGCCATAGTATGGGTCTCAGGTTTGGTATAAGCATTGGGATATCACATCTCATGCTATCGGAAGGGTATCAGGATTGGATTTGGAAGGAGTTGGATATCCCATCTCATGCTATAGAAAGGGTCTCAGGTTGGAATGGGAAGGAGTTGGATATCACATCTCATGTTATAGGAAGGGTCTCGGGGTTGGAATGGGAAGGACTTGGATATCACATCTCATGCTATAGGAAGGCTCTCAGGTTTGGAAGGGGAAAGAGTTGGATATCACATTTCATGTTAGAGGTAGGATCTCAGGTTTGGTATTAGAGGCATTGAGATATCACATCTCATGCTATCAGAAGGGTCTCAGGATTGGAATGGGAAGGAGTTGGATATCACATCTTATGCTAAAGGGAGGGTCTCAGGTTTGGAAGGGGAAGGATTTGGATATCACATCTCATGTTATAAGAAGGAGCTCAGGTTTGGTATTAGAAGTATTGAGATATCACATCTCATGCTATCAGAAGGATCTCAGGTTTGGTATTAGAAGCATTGAGATATCACATCTCATGCTATCAGAAGGGTCTCAGGATTGGAATGGGAAGGAGTTGGATATCACATCTCATGCTAAAGGGAGGGTCTCAGGTTTGGAAGGGGAAGGATTTGGATATCACATCTCATGTTATCGGAAGGATCTCAGGTTTGGTATTAGAAGTATTGAGATATCACATCTCATGCTATAGGAAGGGTCTCAGGATTGGAATGGGAAGGAGTTGGATATCACATCTCAAGCTATAGAAAGGGTCTCAGGTTTGGTATAAGCATTGAGATATCACATCACATGCTATAGGAAGGGTCTCAGGATTGGAATGGGAAGGTGTTGTATATGACATCTCATGTCATAGGAAGGGTCTCAGGTTTGGCATAAGCATTGAGATATCACATCACATGCTATAGGAAGGGTCTCAGGATTGGAATGGGAAGGACTTGGATATCACATCTCATGCTATAGGCAGGGTCTCAGGTTTGGAAAGGGAAGGAGTTGGATATCACATTTCATGTTAGAGGTAGGATATCAGGTTTGGTATTAGAGGCATTGAGATATCACATCTCATGCTATCAGAAGGGTCTCAGGATTGGAATGGGAAGGAGTTGGATATCACATCTCATGCTAAAGGGAGGGTCTCAGGTTTGGAAGGGAAAGGATTTGGATATCACATCTCATGTTATAGGAAGGATCTCAGGTTTGGTATTAGAGGCATTGAGATATCACATCTCATGCTATCATAAGGGTCTCAGGATTGGAATGGGAAGGAGTTGGATATCACATCTCATGCTAAAGGGAGGGTCTCAGGTTTGGAAGGGGAAGAATTTGGATATCACATCACATGTTATAGGAAGGATCTCGGGTTTGGTATTAGAAGCATTGAGATATCACATCTCATGCTATCGGAAGGGTCTCAGGATTGGAATGGGAAGAAGTTGGAAATCACATCTCATGCTATAGGAAGGGTCTCAGGTTTGGAACGGGAAGGAGTTGGATAGCCGATCTCATGTTATAGGAAGGGTCTCAGGTTTGGTATAAGCATTGAGATATCACATCTCTGCTATCGGAAGTGTCTCAGGATTGGAATGGGAAGGAGTTGGATATCCCATCTCATGTTATAGGACGGGTCTCAGGATTGTTATTAGAATCATTGAGATATCATATTGCATGCTGTAGGAAGGGTCTCAGGATTGGAATGGGAAGGAGTTGGATATCACATCTCATGCTATAGGAAGGGTCTCTGGTTTTGTATAAGCATTGAGATATCACATCTCATGCTATAGGAAGGGTCTCAGGATTGGAATGGGAAGGAGTTGGATATCACATCTCATGCTATAGGAAGGGTCTCTGGTTTTGTATAAGCATTGAGATATCACATCTCATGCTATAGGAAGGGTCTCAGGATTGGAATGGGAAGGAGTTGTATATGACATCTCATGCCGTAGGAAGGGTCTCAGGTTTAGTATAAGCATTGAGATATCACATCTCTGCTATCGGAAAGGTCTCAGGATTGGAATGGGAAGGAGTTGGATATCCCATCTCATGTTATAGGAAGAGTCTCAGGTTTGGTATTAAAGCATTGAGATATCACATCTCATGCTATAGGAAGTGTCTCAGGATTGGAATCGGAAGGACTTGGATATCACATCTCATGCTATAGGGAGGGTCTCACGTTTGATATTAGAAGCATTGAGATATCACATCTCATGCTATAGGAAGGGTCTCAGGATTGGAATGGGAAGGAGTTGGATATCACATCTCATGCTATAGGAAAGGTCTCAGGTTTGGTATAAGCAGTGAGATATCACATCTCATGCTATAGGAAGTGTCTCATGATTGGAATGGGAAGGAGTTGGATATCACATCTCATGTTATAGGAAGGATCTCAGGTTTGGTATAAGCATTGAGATATCACATCTCTGCTATCGGAAGGGTCTCAGGATTGGAATGGGAAGGAGTTGGATATTCCCATCTCATGTTATAGGAAGGGTCTCAGGTTTGGTATTAGAAGCATTGAGACATCACATCTCATGCTATAGGAAGGGTCTCAGGATTGGAATGGGAAGGACTTGGATATCACATCTCATGCTATAGGGAGGGTCTCAAGTTTGATATTAGAAGCATTGAGATATCACATCTCATGATATCGGAAGGGTCTCAGGATTGGAATGGGAAGGAGTTGGATATCACATCTCATGATAAAAGAAGGGTCTAAGGTTTGGAAGGGGAAGGATTTGGATATCACATCTCATGTTATAGGGCGGGTCTCAGGTTTGGTATTAGAAGCATTGAGATATCAAGTCTCATGGTATAGGAAGGGTCTCAGAATTGGAATTGGAAGGAGTTGGATATCACATCTCAAGCTATAGGAAGGGTCTCAGGATTGGAATGGGAAGGAGTTTGATATCACATCTCATGCCATAGTATGGGTCTCAGGTTTGGTATAAGCATTGGGATATCACATCTCATGCTATCGGAAGGGTATCAGGATTGGATTTGGAAGGAGTTGGATATCCCATCTCATGCTATAGAAAGGGTCTCAGGTTGGAATGGGAAGGAGTTGGATATCACATCTCATGTTATAGGAAGGGTCTCGGGATTGGAATGGGAAGGACTTGGATATCACATCTCATGCTATAGGAAGGCTCTCAGGTTTGGAAGGGGAAAGAGTTGGATATCACATTTCATGTTAGAGGTAGGATCTCAGGTTTGGTATTAGAGGCATTGAGATATCACATCTCATGCTATCAGAAGGGTCTCAGGATTGGAATGGGAAGGAGTTGGATATCACATCTCATGCTAAAGGGAGGGTCTCAGGTTTGGAAGGGGAAGGATTTGGATATCACATCTCATGTTATAAGAAGGAGCTCAGGTTTGGTATTAGAAGCATTGAGATATCACATCTCATGCTATCGGAAGGATCTCAGGTTTGGTATTAGAAGCATTGAGATATCACATCTCATGCTATCAGAAGGGTCTCAGGATTGGAATGGGAAGGAGTTGGATATCACATCTCATGCTAAAGGGAGGGTCTCAGGTTTGGAAGGGGAAGGATCTGGATATCACATCTCATGTTATCGGAAGGATCTCAGGTTTGGTATTAGAAGTATTGAGATATCACATCTCATGCTATCGGAAGGGTCTCAGGATTGGAATGGGAAGGAGTTGGATATCATATCTCAAGCTATAGGAAGGGTCTCAGGTTTGGTATAAGCATTGAGATATCACATCACATGCTATAGGAAGGGTCTCAGGATTGGAATGGGAAGGAGTTGTATATGACATCTCATGCCATAGGAAGGGTCTCAGGTTTGGTATAAGCATTGAGATATCACATCACATGCTATAGGAAGGGTCTCAGGATTGGAATGGGAAGGACTTGGATATCACATCTCATGCTATAGGCAGGGTCTCAGGTTTGGAAAGGGAAGGAGTTGGATATCACATTTCATGTTAGAGGTAGGATATCAGGTTTGGTATTAGAGGCATTGAGATATCACATCTCATGCTATCAGAAGGGTCTCAGGATTGGAATGGGAAGGAGTTGGATATCACATCTCATGCTAAAGGGAGGGTCTCAGGTTTGGAAGGGGAAGGATTTGGATATCACATCTCATGTTATAGGAAGGATCTCAGGTTTGGTATTAGAGGCATTGAGATATCACATTTCATGCTATCATAAGGGTCTCAGGATTGGAATGGGAAGGAGTTGGATATCACATCTCATGCTATAGGAAGGGTCTCAGGTTTGGTATAAGCAGTGAGATATCACATCTCATGCTATAGGAATTGTCTCAGGATTGGAATGGGAAGGAGTTGGATATCACATCTCATGTTATAGGAAGGATCTCAGGTTTGGTATAAGCATTGAGATATCACATCTCTGCTATCGGAAGGGTCTCAGGATTGGAATGGGAAGGAGTTGGATATCACATCTCATGCTATAGGAAGAGTCTCAGGATTGGAATGGGAAGGAGTTGGATATCACATCTCATGATAAAGGAAGGGTCTAAGGTTTGGAAGGGGAAGGATTTGGATATCACATCTCATGTTATAGGACGGGTCTCAGGTTTGGTATTAGAAGCATTGAGATATCAAGTCTCATTGTATAGGAAGGGTCTCAGAATTGGAATGGGAAGGAGTTGGATATCACATCTCAAGCTATAGGAAGGGTCACAGGATTGGAATGGGAAGGAGTTTGATATCACATCTCATGCCATAGTATGGGTCTCAGGTTTGGTAGAAGCATTGGGATATCACATCTCATGCTATCGGAAGGGTATCAGGATTGGATTTGGAAGGAGTTGGATATCCCATCTCATGCTATAGGAAGGGTCTCAGGTTGGAATGGGAAGGAGTTGGATATCACATCTCATGTTATAGGAAGGGTCTCAGGATTGGAATGGGAAGGACTTGGATATCACATCTCATGCTATAGGAAGGCTCTCAGGTTTGCAACGGGAAAGAGTTGGATATCACATTTCATGTTAGAGGTAGGATCTCAGGTTTGGTATTAGAGGCATTGAGATATCACATCTCATGCTATCAGAAGAGTCTCAGAATTGGAATGGGAAGGAGTTGGATATCACATCTCATGCCATAGTATGGGTCTCAGGTTTGGTAGAAGCATTGGGATATCACATCTCATGCTATCGGAAGGATTTCAGGATTGGATTTGGAAGGAGTTGGATATCCCATCTCATGCTATAGGAAGGGTCTCAGGTTGGAATGGGAAGGAGTTTGATATCACATCTCATGCCATAGTATGGGTCTCAGGTTTGGTAGAAGCATTGGGATATCACATCTCATGCTATCGGAAGGGTATCAGGATTGGATTTGGAAGGAGTTGGATATCCCATCTCATGCTATAGGAAGGGTCTCAGGTTGGAATGGGAAGGAGTTGGATATCACATCTCATGTTATAGGAAGGGTCTCAGGATTGGAATGGAAAGGACTTGGATATCATATCTCATGCTATAGGAAGGCTCTCAGGTTTGGAAGGGGAAGGAGTTGGATATCACATCTCAAGCTATAGGAACGGTCTCAGGTTTGGTATAAGCATTGAGATATCACATCTCATGCTATAGGAATGGTCTCAGGATTGGAATGGGAAGGAGTTGGATATCACATCTCATGTTATAGGAAAGATCTCAGGTTTGGTATTAGAAGCATTGAGATATCACATCTCATGCTATAAGCAGGGTCTCAGGATTGGAATGGGAAGGAGTTGTATATGGCATCTCATGCCATAGGAAGGGTCTCAGGTTTGGTATAAGCATTGAGATATCACATCTCATGCTATAGGAAGGGTCTCAGGATTGGAATGGGAAGGACTTGGATATCACATCTCATGCTATAGGCAGGATCTCAGGTTTGGAAAGGGAAGGAGTTGGATATCATATTTCATGTTAGAGGTAGGATCTCAGGTTTGGTATTAGAGGCATTGAGATATCACATCTCATGCTATCAGAAGGGTCTCAGGATTGGAATGGGAAGGAGTTGGATATCACATCTCATGCTAAAGGGAGGGTCTCAGGTTTGGAAGGGGAAGGATTTGGATATCACATCTCATGTTATAGGAAGGATCTCAGGTTTGGTATTAGAAGCATTGAGATATCACATCTCATGCTATCGGAAGGGTCTAAGGATTGGAATGGGAAGGAGTTGGATATCACATCTTATGCTATAGGAAGGGTCTCAGGTTTGGAACGGGAAGGAGTTGGATATCATATCTCATGTTATAGGAAGAGTCTCAGGTTTGGTATAAGCATTGAGATATCACATCTCTGCAATCGGAAGTGTCTCAGGATTGGGATGGGAAGGAGTTGGATATCACATCTCATGCTATAGGAAGGGTCTCAGGTTTGGAACGGGAAGGAGTTGGATATCCCATCTCATGTTATAGGACGGGTCTCAGGTTTGGTATTAGAAGCATTGAGATATCACATCGCATGCTGTAGGAAGGGTCTCAGGATTGGAATGGGAAGGAGTTGGATATTAAATTCTTGCTATAGGAAGGGTCTCATGTTTGGAATGGGAAGGAGTTGGATATCACATATGCTATAGGAAGGGTCTCAGGTTTGGAACGGGAAGAAGTTGGATATCACATCTCATGCTATAGGAAGGGTCTCAGGTTTGGAATAAGCATTGAGATATCACATCTCTGCTATCGGAAGTGTCTCAGGATTGGAATGGGAAGGAGTTGGATATCACATCTCATGTTATAGGACGGGTCTCAGGTTTGTTATTAGAATCATTGAGATATCATATTGTATGCTGTAGGAAGGGTCTAAGGATTGGAATGGGAAGGTCTTGGATATCACATCTCATGCTATAGGTAGGCTCTCAGGTTTGGAAAGGGAAGGAGTTGGATATGACATTTCATGTTAGAGGAAGGATTTCAGGTTTGGTATTAGAGGCATTCAGATATCACATCTCATGCTATAGGAAGGGTCTCAGGATTGGAATGGGAAGGACTTAGATATCACATATCATGCTATAGGGAGGGTCTCATGTTTGGAATGGGAAGGAGTTGGATATCACATGCTATAGGAAGGGTCTCAGGTTTGGAACGGGAAGGAGTTGGATATCACATCTCATGCTATAGGAAGGGTCTCAGGTTTGGAATAAGCATTGAGATATCACATCTCTGCTATCGGAAGTGTCTCAGGATTGGAATGGGAAGGAGTTGGATATCACATCTCATGTTATAGGACGGGTCTCATGTTTGTTATTAGAATCATTGAGATATCATATTGTATGCTGTAGGAAGGGTCTAAGGATTGGAATGGGAAGGTCTTGGATATCACATCTCATGCTATAGGTAGGCTCTCAGGTTTGGAAAGGGAAGGAGTTGGATATCACATTTCATGTTAGAGGAAGGATCTCAGATTTGGTATTAGAGGCATTGAGATATCACATCTAATGCTATAGGAAGGGTCTCAGGATTGGAATGGGAAGGAGTTGGATATCACATCTCATGCTATAGGAAGGGTCTCAGGTTTGGTAAGAACATTGAGATATCACATCTCATGCTATAGGAAGGGTCTCAGGATTGGAATGGGAAGGAGTTGGATATCACATCTGATGTTATAGGAAGGATCTCAGGTTTGGTATTAGAAGCATTGAGACATCACATCTCATGCTATAGGAAGGGTCTCAGGATTGGTATAAGCATTGAGATATCACATCTCTGCTATCGGAAGGGTCTCAGGATTGGAATGGGAAGGAGTTGGATATCCCATCTCATGTTATAGGAAGAGTCTCAGGTTTGGTATTAGAAGCATTGAGATATCACATCTCATGCTATAGGAATGGTCTCAGGATTGGAATGGGAAGGAGTTTGATATCACATCTCATGCCATGTATGGGTCTCAGGTTTGGTATAAGCATTGAGATATCACATCTCATGCTATAGGAAGGGTCTCAGGATTGGAATGGGAAGGAGTTGTATATGACATCTCATGCCATAGGAAGGGTCTCAGGTTTGGTATAAGCATTGAGATATCACATCTCTGCTATCGGAAGGGTCTCAGGATTGGAATGGGAAGGAGTTGGATATCCCATCTCATGTTATAGGAAGAGTCTCAGGTTTGGTATTAGAAGCATTGAGATATCACATCTCATGCTATAGGAAGTGTCTCAGGATTGGAATGGGAAGGAGTTTGATATCAAATCTCATGCCATGTATGGGTTTCAGGTTTTGTAGAAGCATTGGGATATCACATCTCATGCTATCGGAAGGGTATCAGGATTGGATTTGGAAGGATTTGGATATCACATTTCATGTTATAGGAAGGATCTCAGGTTTGGTATTAGAAGCATTGAGATATCACATCTCATGCTATCGGAAGGATCTCAGGTTTGGTATTATAGGCATTGAGATATCACATCTCATGCTATCAGAAGGGTCTCAGGATTGGAATGGGAAGGAGTCGGATATCACATCTCATGCTAAAGGGAGGGTCTCAGGTTTGGAAGTGGAAGGATTTGGATATCACATCTCATGTTATAGGAAGGATCTCAGGTTTGGTATTAGAAGCATTGAGATATCACATCTCATGCTATAGGAAGGGTCTCAGGATTGGAAAGGGAAGGAGTTGGATATCACATCTCAAGCTATAGGAAGGGTCAGTAACATGTTACTATTCCAATCCTGAGACTCTTCTGATAGCATGAGATGTGATATCTCAATGCTTCTAATACCAAACCTGAGATCCTTCCGATAGCATGAGATGTGATATCTCAATGGTTCTAATACCAAACCTGAGATCCTTCCTATAACATGAGATGTGATATCCAAATCCTTCCCCTTCCAAACCTGAGACCCTCCCTTTAGCATGAGATGTGATATCTAACTCCTTCCCATTCCATTCCTGAGACCCTTCTGATAGCATGAGATGTGATATCTCAATGCCTCTAATACCAAACCTGAGATCCTACCTCTAACATGAAATGAGATATCCAACTCTTTCCCCTTCCAAACCTGAGAGCCTTCCTATAGCATGAGATGTGATATCCAAGTCCTTCCCATTCCAATACTGAGACCCTTCCTATAGCTTGAGATGTGATATCCAACTCCTTCCCATTCCAATTCTGAGACCCTTCCTATAGCATGAGATGTGATATCTCAATGCTTATACCAAACCTGAGAGCCTACCTATAGCATGAGATGTGATATCCAAGTCCATCCCATTCCAATCCTTAGACCCTTCCTACAGCATGCGATGTGAATATCTCAATGATTCTAATACCAAACCAGAGACTCTTCCTATAACATGAGATGGGATATCCAACTCCTTCCCATTCCAATTCTGAGACCCTTCCTATACTATGAGACTTGATATCTCAATGCTTCTAATACCAAACCTGAGACCCGTAATATAACATGAGATGTGATATCCAAATCCTTCCCCTTCCAAACCTTAGACCCGTCCTTTATCATGAGATGTGATATCCAACTCCTTCCCATTCCAATCCTGAGACCCTTCCGATATCATGAGATGTGATATCTCAAAGCTTCTAATATCAAACTTGAGACCCTCCCTATAGCATGAGATGTGATATCCAAGTCCTTCCCATTCCAATCCTGAGACCCTTCCTATAGCATGAGATGTGATATCTCAATGCTTCTAATACCAAACCTGAGACCCTTCCTATAACATGAGATGGGAATATCCAACTCCTTCCCATTCCAATCTTGAGACCCTTCCGATAGCAGAGATGTGATATCTCAATGCTTATACCACACCTGAGATCCTTCCTATAACATGAGATGTGATATCCAACTCCTTCCCATTCCAATCCTGAGACACTTCCTATAGCATGAGATGTGATATCTCACTGCTTATACCAAACCTGAGACCCTTCCCATAGCAGGAGATGTGATATCCAACTCCTTCCCATTCCAATCCTCAGACCCTTCCTATAGCATGAGATGTGATATCTCAATGCTTCTAATGTCAAACTTGAGACCCTACCTATAGCATGAGATGTGATATCCAAGTCCTTCCCATTCCAATCCTGAGACACTTCCTATAGCATGAGATGTGATATCTCAATGCTTCTAATACCAAACCTGAGACTCTTCCTATAACATGAGATGGGATATCCAACTCCTTCCAATTCCAATCCTGAGACCCTTTTGATAGCAGAGATGTGATATCTCAATGTTTATACCAAACCTGAGACCCTTCCTACGGCATGAGATGTCATATTCAACTCCTTCCCATTCCAATCCTGAGACCCTTCCTATAGCATGGGATTTGATATCCAACTCCTTCCCATTCCAATCCTGAGACCCTTCCTATAGCATGAGATGTGATGTCTCAATGCTTCTAATACCAAACCTGAGATCCTTCCTATAACATGAGATGTGATATCCAACTACTTCCATTCCAATCCTGAGACCCTTCCTATAGCATGAGATGTGATATCTCAATGCTTATACCAAACCTGAGACCCTTCCTATAGCATGAGATGTGATATCCAACTCCTTCCCATTCCAATCCTGAGACCCTTCCTATAGCCTGAGATGTGATATCCAATTCCTTCCCATTCCAATCCTGAGACCCTTCCTATAGCATGAGATGTGATATCTCAATGCTTATACCAAACCTGAGAGCCTACCTATAACATGAGATGTGATATCCAAGTCCATCCCATTCCAATCCTTAGACCCTTCCTACAGCATGCGATGTGATATCTCAATGATTCTAATACCAAACCAGAGACTCTTCCTATAACATGAGATGGGATATCCAACTCCTTCCCATTCCAATCCTGAGCCGCTTCTGATAGCAGAGATGTGATATCTCAATGCTTATACCAAACCTGAGACCCTTCCTATAACATGAGATGTGATATCCAACTCCTTCCCGTTCCAAACCTGAGACACTAACTATAGCATATGTGATATCCAACTCCTTCCCATTCCAAACATGAGACCCTTCCTATAGCAAGAAAATAATATCCAACTCCTACCCATTCCAATCCTGAGACCCTTCCTATAGCAAGAGATGTGATATCCAAATCCTTCCCATTCCAATCCTGAGACCCTTCCTATAACATGAGATGTGATATCCAACTCCTTCCCATTCCAACCTGAGACACTTCCTATAGCATGAGAAGGGATATCCAACTCCTTCCCAATCCAATCCTGAGACCCTTCCGATAGCAGAGATGTGATATCTCAATGCTTATACCAAACCTGAGACCCTTCCTATGGCATGAGATGTGATATCCAACTCCTTGCCATTCAAATCCTGAGACCCTTCCTATAGCATGAGAAGGGATATCCAACTCCTTCCCAATCCAATCCTGAGACCCTTCCGATAGCAGCGACGTGATATCTCAATGCTTCTACCAAACCTGAGACCCTTCCTTTAGCATGAGATGTGATATCCAAATCCTTCACATTCCAATCCTGAGACCCTTCCTATAGCATGAGATGTGATACCTCAATGCTTCTAATACCAAACCTGAGATCCTTCCTATAACATGAGATGTGATATCCAATTCCTTCCCATTCCAAACCTGAGACCCTTCTTATTGGATGAGATGTGATAACCAACTCCTTCCCATTCCAACCCTGAGACCCTTCCTATAGCATGAGATGTGATGTCTCAATGCTTCTAATACCAAACCTGAGATCCTTCCTATAACATGAGATGTGATATCCAACTCCTTCCATTCCAATCCTGAGACCCGTCCTATAGCATGAGATGTGATATCTCAATGCTTATACCAAACCTGAGACCCTTCCTATAGCATGAGATGTCATATCCAACTGCTTCCCATTCCAATCCTGAGACCCTTCCTATAGCATGAGATGTGATATCTCAATGCTTCTAATACCAAACCTGAGATCCTTCCTCTAACATGAAATGTGATATCCAACTCCTTCCCTTTCCAAACCTAAGAGCCTATCTATAGCATGAGATGTGATATCCAAGTCCTTCACATTCCAACCCTTAGACCCTTCCTACAGCATGCAATATGATATCTCAATGATTCTAATAACAAACCTGAGACCCGTCCTATAACATGAGATGGGATATCCAACTCCTTCCCATTCCAATCCTGAGACTCTTCCGATAGCAGAGATGTGATATCTCAATGCTTATACCAAACCTGAGACCCTTCCTATAACATGAGATGTGATATCCAAATCCTTCTCGTTCCAAACCTGAGACCCTTCCTTTAGCATGAGATGTGATATCCAGCTCCTTCCCATTCCAATCCTGAGACACTTCCGATAGCATGAGATGTGATATCTCAATGCTTCTAATATCAAAACTGAGACCCTCCCTATAGCATGATATGTGATATCTAAGTCCTTCCCATTCCAATCCTGAGACCCTCCCTATAGCATGAGATGTGATATCCAACTCCTTCCCATTCCAATCCTGAGACCCTTCCTATAGCATGAGATATGATATCTCAATACTTCTAATACCAAACGTGAGATCCTTCCGATAACATGAGATGTGATATCCAAATCCTTCCCCTTCCAAACCTGAGACCCTCCCTTTAGCATGAAATGTGATATCCAACTCCTTCCTATTCCAATCCTGAGACTCTTCTGATAGCATGAGATGTGATATCTCAATGCTTCTAATACCAAACCTGAGATCCTTCCGATAGCATGAGATGTGATATCTCAATGCTTCTAATACCAAACCTGAGATCCTTCCTATAACATGAGATGTGATATCCAAATCCTTCCCCTTCCAAACCTGAGACCCTCCCTTTAGCATGAGATGTGATATCTAACTCCTTCCCATTCCATTCCTGAGACCCTCCCTTTAGCATGAGATGTGATATCTCAATGCCTCTAATACCAAACCTGAGATCCTACCTCTAACATGAAATGAGATATCCAACTCTTTCCCCTTCCAAACCTGAGAGCCTTCCTATAGCATGAGATGTGATATCCAAGTCCTTCCCATTCCAATACTGAGACCCTTCCTATAGCTTGAGATGTGATATCCAACTCCTTCCCATCCCAATTCTGAGACCCTTCCTATAGCATGAGATGTGATATCTCAATGCTTATACCAAACCTGAGAGCCTACCTATAGCATGAGATGTGATATCCAAGTCCATCCCATTCCAATCCTTAGACCCTTCCTACAGCATGCGATGTGAATATCTCAATGATTCTAATACCAAACCAGAGACTCTTCCTATAACATGAGATGGGATATCCAACTCCTTCCCATTCCAATTCTGAGACCCTTCCTATACTATGAGACTTGATATCTCAATGCTTCTAATACCAAACCTGAGACCCGTAATATAACATGAGATGTGATATCCAAATCCTTCCCCTTCCAAACCTTAGACCCGTCCTTTATCATGAGATGTGATATCCAACTCCTTCCCATTCCAATCCTGAGACCCTTCCGATATCATGAGATGTGATATCTCAAAGCTTCTAATATCAAACTTGAGACCCTCCCTATAGCATGAGATGTGATATCCAAGTCCTTCCCATTCCAATCCTGAGACCCTTCCTATAGCATGAGATGTGATATCTCAATGCTTCTAATACCAAACCTGAGACCCTTCCTATAACATGAGATGGGAATATCCAACTCCTTCCCATTCCAATCTTGAGACCCTTCCGATAGCAGAGATGTGATATCTCAATGCTTATACCACACCTGAGATCCTTCCTATAACATGAGATGTGATATCCAACTCCTTCCCATTCCAATCCTGAGACACTTCCTATAGCATGAGATGTGATATCTCACTGCTTATACCAAACCTGAGACCCTTCCCATAGCAGGAGATGTGATATCCAACTCCTTCCCATTCCAATCCTCAGACCCTTCCTATAGCATGAGATGTGATATCTCAATGCTTCTAATGTTAAACTTGAGACCCTACCTATAGCATGAGATGTGATATCCAAGTCCTTCCCATTCCAATCCTGAGACACTTCCTATAGCATGAGATGTGATATCTCAATGCTTCTAATACCAAACCTGAGACTCTTCCTATAACATGAGATGGGATATCCAACTCCTTCCAATTCCAATCCTGAGACCCTTTTGATAGCAGAGATGTGATATCTCAATGTTTATACCAAACCTGAGACCCTTCCTACGGCATGAGATGTCATATTCAACTCCTTCCCATTCCAATCCTGAGACCCTTCCTATAGCATGGGATTTGATATCCAACTCCTTCCCATTCCAATCCTGAGACCCTTCCTATAGCATGAGATGTGATGTCTCAATGCTTCTAATACCAAACCTGAGATCCTTCCTATAACATGAGATGTGATATCCAACTACTTCCATTCCAATCCTGAGACCCTTCCTATAGCATGAGATGTGATATCTCAATGCTTATACCAAACCTGAGACCCTTCCTATAGCATGAGATGTGATATCCAACTCCTTCCCATTCCAATCCTGAGACCCTTCCTATAGCCTGAGATGTGATATCCAATTCCTTCCCATTCCAATCCTGAGACCCTTCCTATAGCATGAGATGTGATATCTCAATGCTTATACCAAACCTGAGAGCCTACCTATAACATGAGATGTGATATCCAAGTCCATCCCATTCCAATCCTTAGACCCTTCCTACAGCATGCGATGTGATATCTCAATGATTCTAATACCAAACCAGAGACTCTTCCTATAACATGAGATGGGATATCCAACTCCTTCCCATTCCAATCCTGAGCCGCTTCTGATAGCAGAGATGTGATATCTCAATGCTTCTACCAAACCTGAGACCCTTCCTATAACATGAGATGTGATATCCAACTCCTTCCCGTTCCAAACCTGAGACACTAACTATAGCATATGTGATATCCAACTCCTTCCCATTCCAAACATGAGACCCTTCCTATAGCAAGAAAATAATATCCAACTCCTACCCATTCCAATCCTGAGACCCTTCCTATAGCAAGAGATGTGATATCCAAATCCTTCCCATTCCAATCCTGAGACCCTTCCTATAACATGAGATGTGATATCCAACTCCTTCCCATTCCAACCTGAGACACTTCCTATAGCATGAGAAGGGATATCCAACTCCTTCCCAATCCAATCCTGAGACCCTTCCGATAGCAGAGATGTGATATCTCAATGCTTATACCAAACCTGAGACCCTTCCTATGGCATGAGATGTGATATCCAACTCCTTGCCATTCAAATCCTGAGACCCTTCCTATAGCATGAGAAGGGATATCCAACTCCTTCCCAATCCAATCCTGAGACCCTTCCGATAGCAGCGACGTGATATCTCAATGCTTCTACCAAACCTGAGTCCCTTCCTTTAGCATGAGATGTGATATCCAAATCCTTCACATTCCAATCCTGAGACCCTTCCTATAGCATGAGATGTGATATCTCAATGCTTCTAATACCAAACCTGAGATCCTTCCTATAACATGAGATGTGATATCCAATTCCTTCCCATTCCAAACCTGAGACCCTTCCTATTGGATGAGATGTGATAACCAACTCCTTCCCATTCCAACCCTGAGACCCTTCCTATAGCATGAGATGTGATGTCTCAATGCTTCTAATACCAAACCTGAGATCCTTCCTATAACATGAGATGTGATATCCAACTCCTTCCATTCCAATCCTGAGACCCGTCCTATAGCATGAGATGTGATATCTTAATGCTTATATCAAACCTGAGACCCTTCCTATAGCATGAGATGTCATATCCAACTGCTTCCCATTCCAATCCTGAGACCCTTCCTATAGCATGAGATGTGATATCTCAATGCTTCTAATACCAAACCTGAGATCCTTCCTCTAACATGAAATGTGATATCCAACTCCTTCCCTTTCCAAACCTAAGAGCCTATCTATAGCATGAGATGTGATATCCAAGTCCTTCACATTCCAACCCTTAGACCCTTCCTACAGCATGCAATATGATATCTCAATGATTCTAATAACAAACCTGAGACCCGTCCTATAACATGAGATGGGATATCCAACTCCTTCCCATTCCAATCCTGAGACTCTTCCGATAGCAGAGATGTGATATCTCAATGCTTATACCAAACCTGAGACCCTTCCTATAACATGAGATGTGATATCCAAATCCTTCTCGTTCCAAACCTGAGACCCTTCCTTTAGCATGAGATGTGATATCCAGCTCCTTCCCATTCCAATCCTGAGACACTTCCGATAGCATGAGATGTGATATCTCAATGCTTCTAATATCAAAACTGAGACCCTCCCTATAGCATGATATGTGATATCTAAGTTCTTCCCATTCCAATCCTGAGACCCTCCCTATAGCATGAGATGTGATATCCAACTCCTTCCCATTCCAATCCTGAGACCCTTCCTATAGCATGAGATATGATATCTCAATACTTCTAATACCAAACGTGAGATCCTTCCGATAACATGAGATGTGATATCCAAATCCTTCCCCTTCCAAACCTGAGACCCTCCCTTTAGCATGAAATGTGATATCCAACTCCTTCCTATTCCAATCCTGAGACTCTTCTGATAGCATGAGATGTGATATCTCAATGCTTCTAATACCAAACCTGAGATCCTTCCGATAGCATGAGATGTGATGTCTCAATGCTTCTAATACCAAACCTGAGATCCTTCCTATAACATGAGATGTGATATCCAAATCCTTCCCCTTCCAAACCTGAGACCCTCCCTTTAGCATGAGATGTGATATCTAACTCCTTCCCATTCCATTCCTGAGACCCTTCTGATAGCATGAGATGTGATATCTCAATGCCTCTAATACCAAACCTGAGATCCTACCTCTAACATGAAATGAGATATCCAACTCTTTCCCCTTCCAAACCTGAGAGCCTTCCTATAGCATGAGATGTGATATCCAAGTCCTTCCCATTCCAATACTGAGACCCTTCCTATAGCTTGAGATGTGATATCCAACTCCTTCCCATTCCAATTCTGAGACCCTTCCTATAGCATGAGATGTGATATCTCAATGCTTATACCAAACCTGAGAGCCTACCTATAGCATGAGATGTGATATCCAAGTCCATCCCATTCCAATCCTTAGACCCTTCCTACAGCATGCGATGTGAATATCTCAATGATTCTAATACCAAACCAGAGACTCTTCCTATAACATGAGATGGGATATCCAACTCCTTCCCATTCCAATTCTGAGACCCTTCCTATACTATGAGACTTGATATCTCAATGCTTCTAATACCAAACCTGAGACCCGTAATATAACATGAGATGTGATATCCAAATCCTTCCCCTTCCAAACCTTAGACCCTTCCTTTATCATGAGATGTGATATCCAACTCCTTCCCATTCCAATCCTGAGACCCTTCCGATATCATGAGATGTGATATCTCAAAGCTTCTAATATCAAACTTGAGACCCTCCCTATAGCATGAGATGTGATATCCAAGTCCTTCCCATTCCAATCCTGAGACCCTTCCTATAGCATGAGATGTGATATCTCAATGCTTCTAATACCAAACCTGAGACCCTTCCTATAACATGAGATGGGAATATCCAACTCCTTCCCATTCCAATCTTGAGACCCTTCCGATAGCAGAGATGTGATATCTCAATGCTTATACCACACCTGAGATCCTTCCTATAACATGAGATGTGATATCCAACTCCTTCCCATTCCAATCCTGAGACACTTCCTATAGCATGAGATGTGATATCTCACTGCTTATACCAAACCTGAGACCCTTCCCATAGCAGGAGATGTGATATCCAACTCCTTCCCATTCCAATCTTCAGACCCTTCCTATAGCATGAGATGTGATATCTCAATGCTTCTAATGTCAAACTTGAGACCCTACATATAGCATGAGATGTGATATCCAAGTCCTTCCCATTCCAATCCTGAGACACTTCCTATAGCATGAGATGTGATATCTCAATGCTTCTAATACCAAACCTGAGACTCTTCCTATAACATGAGATGGGATATCCAACTCCTTCCAATTCCAATCCTGAGACCCTTTTGATAGCAGAGATGTGATATCTCAATGTTTATACCAAACCTGAGACCCTTCCTACGGCATGAGATGTCATATTCAACTCCTTCCCATTCCAATCCTGAGACCCTTCCTATAGCATGAGATTTGATATCCAACTCCTTCCCATTCCAATCCTGAGACCCTTCCTATAGCATGAGATGTGATGTCTCAATGCTTCTAATACCAAACCTGAGATCCTTCCTATAACATGAGATGTGATATCCAACTCCTTCCATTCCAATCCTGAGATCCTTCCTATAGCATGAGATGTGATATATCAATGCTTATACCAAACCTGAGACCCTTCCTATAGCATGAGATGTGATATCCAACTCCTTCCCATTCCAATCCTGAGACCCTTCCTATAGCCTGAGATGTGATATCCGATTCCTTCCCATTCCAATCCTGAGACCCTTCCTATAGCATGAGATGTGATATCTCAATGCTTATACCAAACCTGAGAGCCTACCTATAACATGAGATGTGATATCCAAGTCCATCCCATTCCAATCCTTAGACCCTTCCTACAGCATGCGATGTGATATCTCAATGATTCTAATACCAAACCAGAGACTCTTCCTATAACATGAGATGGGATATCCAACTCCTTCCCATTCCAATCCTGAGCCGCTTCCGATAGCAGAGATGTGATATCTCAATGCTTATACCAAACCTGAGACCCTTCCTATAACATGAGATGTGATATCCAACTCCTTCCCGTTCCAAACCTGAGACACTAACTATAGCATATGTGATATCCAACTCCTTCCCATTCCAAACATGAGACCCTTCCTATAGCAAGAAAGTAATATCCAACTTCTACCCATTCCAATCCTGAGACCCTTCCTATAGCAAGAGATGTGATATCCAAATCCTTCCCATTCCAATCCTGAGACCCTTCCTATAACATGAGATGTGATATCCAACTTCTTCCCATTCCAACCTGAGACACTTCCTATAGCATGAGAAGGGATATCCAACTCCTTCCCAATCCAATCCTGAGACCCTTCCGATAGCAGAGATGTGATATCTCAATGCTTATACCAAACCTGAGACCCTTCCTATGGCATGAGATGTGATATCCAACTCCTTGCCATTCAAATCCTGAGACCCTTCCTATAGCATGAGAAGGGATATCCAACTCCTTCCCAATCCAATCCTGAGACCCTTCCGATAGCAGCGACGTGATATCTCAATGCTTCTACCAAACCTGAGACCCTTCCTTTAGCATGAGATGTGATATCCAAATCCTTCACATTCCAATCCTGAGACCCTTCCTATAGCATGAGATGTGATATCTCAATGCTTCTAATACCAAACCTGAAATCCTTCCTATAACATGAGATGTGATATCCAATTCCTTCCCATTCCAAACCTGAGACCCTTCCTATTGGATGAGATGTGATATCTAGCTCCTTCCCATTCCAACCCTGAGACCCTTCCTATAGCATGAGATGTGATGTCTCAAAGCTTCTAATACCAAACCTGAGATCCTTCCTATAACATGAGATGTGATATCCAACTCCTTCCATTCCAATCCTGAGACCCGTCCTATAGCATGAGATGTGATATTTCAATGCTTATACCAAACCTGAGACCCTTCCTATAGCATGAGATGTGATATCCAACTGCTTCCCATTCCAATCCTGAGACCCTTCCTATAGCATGAGATGTGATATCTCAATGCTTCTAATACCAAACCTGAGATCCTTCCTCTAACATGAAATGTGATATCCAACTCCTTCCCTTTCCAAACCTAAGAGCCTATCTATAGCATGAGATGTGATATCCAAGTCCTTCACATTCCAACCCTTAGACCCTTCCTACAGCATGCAATATGATATCTCAATGATTCTAATAACAAACCTGTGACCCGTCCTATAACATGAGATGGGATATCCAACTCCTTCCCATTCCAATCCTGAGACACTTCCGATAGCAGAGATGTGATATCTCAATGCTTATACCAAACTTGAGACCCTTCCTATAACATGAGATGTGATATCCAAATCCTTCTCGTTCCAAACCTGAGACCTTTCCTTTAGCATGAGATGTGATATCCAGCTCCTTCCCATTCCAATCCTGAGACACTTCCGATAGCATGAGATGTGATATCTCAATGCTTCTAATATCAAAACTGAGACCCTCCCTATAGCATGATATGTGATATCTAAGTCCTTCCCATTCCAATCCTGAGACCCTCCCTATATCATGAGATGTGATATCCAACTCCTTCCCATTCCAATCCTGAGACCCTTCCTATAGCATGAGATATGATATCTCAATACTTCTAATACCAAACGTGAGATCCTTCCAATAACATGAGATGTGATATCCAAATCCTTCCCCTTCCAAACCTGAGACCCTCCCTTTAGCATGAAATGTGATATCCAACTCCTTCCTATTCCAATCCTGAGACTCTTCTGATAGCATGAGATGTGATATCTCAATGCTTCTAATACCAAACCTGAGATCCTTCCGATAGCATGAGATGTGATATCTCAATGCTTCTAATACCAAACCTGAGATCCTTCCTATAACATGAGATGTGATATCCAAATCCTTCCCCTTCCAAACCTGAGACCCTCCCTTTAGCATGAGATGTGATATCTAACTCCTTCCCATTCCATTCCTGAGACCCTTCTGATAGCATGAGATGTGATATCTCAATGCCTCTAATACCAAACCTGAGATCCTACCTCTAACATGAAATGAGATATCCAACTCTTTCCCCTTCCAAACCTGAGAGCCTTCCTATAGCATGAGATGTGATATCCAAGTCCTTCCCATTCCAATACTGAGACCCTTCCTATAGCTTGAGATGTGATATCCAACTCCTTCCCATTCCAATTCTGAGACCCTTCCTATAGCATGAGATGTGATATCTCAATGCTTATACCAAACCTGAGAGCCTACCTATAGCATGAGATGTGATATCCAAGTCCATCCCATTCCAATCCTTAGACCCTTCCTACAGCATGCGATGTGAATATCTCAATGATTCTAATACCAAACCAGAGACTCTTCCTGACATATACATGTCAGGACATGAGATGGGATATCCAACTCCTTCCCATTCCAATTCTGAGACCCTTCCTATACTATGAGACTTGATATCTCAATGCTTCTAATACCAAACCTGAGACCCGTAATATAACATGAGATGTGATATCCAAATCCTTCCCCTTCCAAACCTTAGACCCGTCCTTTATCATGAGATGTGATATCCAACTCCTTCCCATTCCAATCCTGAGACCCTTCCGATATCATGAGATGTGATATCTCAAAGCTTCTAATATCAAACTTGAGACACTCCCTATAGCATGAGATGTGATATCCAAGTCCTTCCCATTCCAATCCTGAGACCCTTCCTATAGCATGAGATGTGATATCTCAATGCTTCTAATACCAAACCTGAGACCCTTCCTATAACATGAGATGCGAATATCCAACTCCTTCCCATTCCAATCTTGAGACCCTTCCGATAGCAGAGATGTGATATCTCAATGCTTATACCACACCTGAGATCCTTCCTATAACATGAGATGTGATATCCAACTCCTTCCCATTCCAATCCTGAGACACTTCCTATAGCATGAGATGTGATATAACACTGCTTATACCAAACCTGAGACCCTTCCCATAGCAGGAGATGTGATATCCAACTCCTTCCCATTCCAATCCTCAGACCCTTCCTATAGCATGAGATGTGATATCTCAAAGCTTCTAATGTCAAACTTGAGACCCTACCTATAGCATGAGATGTGATATCCAAGTCCTTCCCATTCCAATCCTGAGACACTTCCTATAGCATGAGATGTGATATCTCAATGCTTCTAATACCAAACCTGAGACTCTTCCTATAACATGAGATGGGATATCCAACTCCTTCCAATTCCAATCCTGAGACCCTTTTGATAGCAGAGATGTGATATCTCAATGTTTATACCAAACCTGAGACCCTTCCTACGGCATGAGATGTCATATTCAACTCCTTCCCATTCCAATCCTGAGACCCTTCCTATAGTATGAGATTTGATATCCAACTCCTTCCCATTCCAATCCTGAGACCCTTCCTATAGCATGAGATGTGATGTCTCAATGCTTCTAATACCAAACCTGAGATCCTTCCTATAACAGGAGATGTGATATCCAACTCCTTCCATTCCAATCCTGAGACCCTTCCTATAGCATGAGATGTGATATCTCAATGCTTATACCAAACCTGAGACCCTTCCTATAGCATGAGATGTGATATCCAACTCCTTCCCATTCCAATCCTGAGACCCTTCCTATAGCCTGAGATGTGATATCCAATTCCTTCCCATTCCAATCCTGAGACCCTTCCTATAGCATGAGATGTGATATCTCAATGCTTATACCAAACCTGAGAGCCTACCTATAACATGAGATGTGATATCCAAGTCCATCCCATTCCAATCCTTAGACCCTTCCTACAGCATGCGATGTGATATCTCAATGATTCTAATACCAAACCAGAGACTCTTCCTATAACATGAGATGGGATATCCAACTCCTTCCCATTCCAATCCTGAGCCGCTTCCGATAGCAGAGATGTGATATCTCAATGCTTATACCAAACCTGAGACCCTTCCTATAACATGAGATGTGATATCCAACTCCTTCCCGTTCCAAACCTGAGACACTAACTATAGCATATGTGATATCCAACTCCTTCCCATTCCAAACATGAGACCCTTCCTATAGCAAGAAAGTAATATCCAACTCCTACCCATTCCAATCCTGAGACCCTTCCTATAGCAAGAGATGTGATATCCAAATCCTTCCCATTCCAATCCTGAGACCCTTCCTATAACATGAGATGTGATATCCAACTCCTTCCCATTCCAACCTGAGACACTTCCTATAGCATGAGAAGGGATATCCAACTCCTTCCCAATCCAATCCTGAGACCCTTCCGATAGCAGAGATGTGATATCTCAATGCTTATACCAAACCTGAGACCCTTCCTATGGCATGAGATGTGATATCCAACTCCTTGCCATTCAAATCCTGAGACCCTTCCTATAGCATGAGAAGGGATATCCAACTCCTTCCCAATCCAATCCTGAGACCCTTCCGATAGCAGCGACGTGATATCTCAATGCTTCTACCAAACCTGAGACCCTTCCTTTAGCATGAGATGTGATATCCAAATCCTTCACATTCCAATCCTGAGACCCTTCCTATAGCATGAGATGTGATATCTCAATGCTTCTAATACCAAACCTGAGATCCTTCCTATAACATGAGATGTGATATCCAATTCCTTCCCATTCCAAACCTGAGACCCTTCCTATTGGATGAGATGTGATATCCAACTCCTTCCTATTCCAACCCTGACACCCTTCCTATAGCATGAGATGTGATGTCTCAATGCTTCTAATACCAAACCTGTATTCCTTCCTATAACATGAGATGTGATATCCAACTCCTTCCATTCCAATCCTGAGACCCGTCCTATAGCATGAGATGTGATATCTCAATGCTTATACCAAACCTGAGACCCTTCCTATAGCATGAGATGTCATATCCAACTGCTTCCCATTCCAATCCTGAGACCCTTCCTATAGCATGAGATGTGATATCTCAATGCTTCTAATACCAAACCTGAGATCCTTCCTCTAACATGAAATGTGATATCCAACTCCTTCCCTTTCCAAACCTAAGAGCCTATCTATAGCATGAGATGTGATATCCAAGTCCTTCACATTCCAACCCTTAGACCCTTCCTACAGCATGCAATATGATATCTCAATGATTCTAATAACAAACCTGAGACCCGTCCTATAACATGAGATGGGATATCCAACTCCTTCCCATTCCAATCCTGAGACACTTCCGATAGCAGAGATGTGATATCTCAATGCTTATACCAAACCTGAGACCCTTCCTATAACATGAGATGTGATATCCAAATCCTTCTCGTTCCAAACCTGAGACCCTTCCTTTAGCATGAGATGTGATATCCAGCTCCTTCCCATTCCAATCCTGAGACACTTCCGATAGCATGAGATGTGATATCTCAATGCTTCTAATATCAAAACTGAGACCCTCCCTATAGCATGATATGTGATATCTAAGTCCTTCCCATTCCAATCCTGAGACCCTCCCTATAGCATGAGATGTGATATCTAACTCCTTCCCATTCCAATCCTGAGACCCTTCCTATAGCATGAGATATGATATCTCAATACTTCTAATACCAAACGTGAGATCCTTCCGATAACATGAGATGTGATATCCAAATCCTTCCCCTTCCAAACCTGAGACCCTCCCTTTAGCATGAAATGTGATATCCAACTCCTTCCTATTCCAATCCTGAGACTCTTCTGATAGCATGAGATGTGATATCTCAATGCTTCTAATACCAAACCTGAGATCCTTCCGATAGCATGAGATGTGATATCTCAATGCTTCTAATACCAAACCTGAGATCCTTCCTATAACATGAGATGTGATATCCAAATCCTTCCCCTTCCAAACCTGAGACCCTCCCTTTAGCATGAGATGTGATATCTAACTCCTTCCCATTCCATTCCTGAGACCCTTCTGATAGCATGAGATGTGATATCTCAATGCCTCTAATACCAAACCTGAGATCCTACCTCTAACATGAAATGAGATATCCAACTCTTTCCCCTTCCAAACCTGAGAGCCTTCCTATAGCATGAGATGTGATATCCAGGTCCTTCCCATTCCAATACTGAGACCCTTCCTATAGCTTGAGATGTGATATCCAACTCCTTCCCATTCCAATTCTGAGACCCTTCCTATAGCATGAGATGTGATATCTCAATGCTTATACCAAACCTGAGAGCCTACCTATAGCATGAGATGTGATATCCAAGTCCATCCCATTCCAATCCTTAGACCCTTCCTACAGCATGCGATGTGAATATCTCAATGATTCTAATACCAAACCAGAGACTCTTCCTATAACATGAGATGGGATATCCAACTCCTTCCCATTCCAATTCTGAGACCCTTCCTATACTATGAGACTTGATATCTCAAGGCTTCTAATACCAAACCTGAGACCCGTAATATAACATGAGATGTGATATCCAAATCCTTCCCCTTCCAAACCTTAGACCCTTCCTTTATCATGAGATGTGATATCCAACTCCTTCCCATTCCAATCCTGAGACCCTTCCGATATCATGAGATGTGATATCTCAAAGCTTCTAATATCAAACTTGAGACCCTCCCTATAGCATGAGATGTGATATCCAAGTCCTTCCCATTCCAATCCTGAGACCCTTCCTATAGCATGAGATGTGATATCTCAATGCTTCTAATACCAAACCTGAGACCGTTCCTATAACATGAGATGGGAATATCCAACTCCTTCCCATTCCAATCTTGAGACCCTTCCGATAGCAGAGATGTGATATCTCAATGCTTATACCACACCTGAGATCCTTCCTATAACATGAGATGTGATATCCAACTCCTTCCCATTCCAATCCTGAGACACTTCCTATAGCATGAGATGTGATATCTCACTGCTTATACCAAACCTGAGACCCTTCCCATAGCAGGAGATGTGATATCCAACTCCTTCCCATTCCAATCCTCAGACCCTTCCTATAGCATGAGATGTGATATCTCAATGCTTCTAATGTCAAACTTGAGACCCTACCTATAGCATGAGATGTGATATCCAAGTCCTTCCCATTCCAATCCTGAGACACTTCCTATAGCATGAGATGTGATATCTCAATGCTTCTAATACCAAACCTGAGACTCTTCCTATAACATGAGATGGGATATCCAACTCCTTCCAATTCCAATCCTGAGACCCTTTTGATAGCAGAGATGTGATATCTCAATGTTTATACCAAACCTGAGACCCTTCCTACGGCATGAGATGTCATATTCAACTCCTTCCCATTCCAATCCTGAGACCCTTCCTATAGCATGAGATTTGATATCCAACTCCTTCCCATTCCAATCCTGAGACCCTTCCTATAGCATGAGATGTGATGTCTCAATGCTTCTAATACCAAACCTGAGATCCTTCCTATAACATGAGATGTGATATCCAACTCCTTCCATTCCAATCCTGAGACCCTTCCTATAGCATGAGATGTGATATCTCAATGCTTATACCAAACCTGAGACCCTTCCTATAGCATGAGATGTGATATCCAACTCCTTCCCATTCCAATCCTGAGACCCTTCCTATAGCCTGAGATGTGATATCCAATTCCTTCCCATTCCAATCCTGAGACCCTTCCTATAGCATGAGATGTGATATCTCAATGCTTATACCAAACCTGAGAGCCTACCTATAATATGAGATGTGATATCCAAGTCCATCCCATTCCAATCCTTAGACCCTTCCTACAGCATGCGATGTGATATCTCAATGATTCTAATAACAAACCTGAGACCCGTCCTATAACATGAGATGTGATATCCAATTCCTTCCCATTCCAAACCTGAGACCCTTCCTATTGGATGAGATGTGATATCCAACTCCTTCCCATTCCAACCCTGAGACCCTTCCTATAGCATGAGATGTGATGTCTCAATGCTTCTAATACCAAACCTGAGATCCTTCCTATAACATGAGATGTGATATCCAACTCCTTCCATTCCAATCCTGAGACCCGTCCTATAGCATGAGATGTGATATCTCAATGCTTATACCAAACCTGAGACCCTTCCTATAGCATATGTCATATCCAACTGCTTCCCATTCCAATCCTGAGACCCTTCCTATAGCATAAGATGTGATATCTCAATGCTTCTAATACCAAACCTGAGATCCTTCCTCTAACATGAAATGTGATATCCAACTCCTTCCCTTTCCAAACCTAAGAGCCTATCTATAGCATGAGATGTGATATCCAAGTCCTTCACATTCCAACCCTTAGACCCTTCCTACAGCATGCAATATGATATCTCAATGATTCTAATAACAAACCTGAGACCCGTCCTATAACATGAGATGGGATATCCAACTCCTTCCCATTCCAATCCTGAGACACTTCCGATAGCAGAGATGTGATATCTCAATGCTTATACCAAACCTGAGACCCTTCCTATAACATGAGATGTGATATCCAAATCCTTCTCGTTCCAAACCTGAGACACTTCCTTTAGCATGAGATGTGATATCCAGCTCCTTCCCATTCCAATCCTGAGACACTTCCGATAGCATGAGATGTGATATCTCAATGCTTCTAATATCAAAACTGAGACCCTCCCTATAGCATGATATGTGATATCTAAGTCCTTCCCATTCCAATCCTGAGACCCTCCCTATAGCATGAGATGTGATATCCAACTCCTTCCCATTCCAATCCTGAGACCCTTCCTATAGCATGAGATATGATATCTCAATACTTCTAATACCAAACGTGAGATCCTTCCGATAACATGAGATGTGATATCCAAATCCTTCCCCTTCCAAACCTGAGACCCTCCCTTTAGCATGAAATGTGATATCCAACTCCTTCCTATTCCAATCCTGAGACTCTTCTGATAGCATGAGATGTGATATCTCAATGCTTCTAATACCAAACCTGAGATCCTTCCGATAGCATGAGATGTGATATCTCAATGCTTCTAATACCAAACCTGAGATCCTTCCTATAACATGAGATGTGATATCCAAATCCTTCCCCTTCCAAACCTGAGACCCCCCCTTTAGCATGAGATGTGATATCTAACACCTTCCCATTCCATTCCTGAGACCCTTCTGATAGCATGAGATGTGATATCTCAATGCCTCTAATACCAAACCTGAGATCATACCTCTAACATTAAATGAGATATCCAACTCTTTCCCCTTCCAAACCTGAGAGCCTTCCTATAGCATGAGATGTGATATCCAAGTCCTTCCCATTCCAATACTGAGACCCTTCCTATAGCTTGAGATGTGATATCCAACTCCTTCCCATTCCAATTCTGAGACCCTTCCTATAGCATGAGATGTGATATCTCAATGCTTATACCAAACCTGAGAGCCTACCTATAGCATGAGATGTGATATCCAAGTCCATCCCATTCCAATCCTTAGACCCTTCCTACAGCATGCGATGTGAATATCTCAATGATTCTAATACCAAACCAGAGACTCTTCCTATAACATGAGATGGGATATCCAACTCCTTCCCATTCCAATTATGAGACCCTTCCTATACTATGAGACTTGATATCTCAATGCTTCTAATACCAAACCTGAGACCCGTAATATAACATGAGATGTGATATCCAAATCCTTCCCCTTCCAAACCTTAGACCCTTCCTTTATCATGAGATGTGATATCCAACTCCTTCCCATTCCAATCCTGAGACCCTTCCGATATCATGAGATGTGATATCTCAAAGCTTTTAATATCAAACTTGAGACCCTCCCTATAGCATGAGATGTGATATCCAAGTCCTTCCCATTCCAATCCTGAGACCCTTCCTATAGCATGAGATGTGATATCTCAATGCTTCTAATACCAAACCTGAGACCCTTCCTATAAGATGAGATGGGAATATCCAACTCCTTCCCATTACAATCTTGAGACCCTTCCGATAGCAGAGATGTGATATCTCAATGCTTATACCACACCTGAGATCCTTCCTATAACATGAGATGTGATATCCAACTCCTTCCCATTCCAATCCTGAGACACTTCCTATAGCATGAGATGTGATATCTCACTGCTTATACCAAACCTGAGACCCTTCCCATAGCAGGAGATGTGATATCCAACTCCTTCCCATTCCAATCCTCAGACCCTTCCTATAGCATGAGATGTGATATCTCAATGCTTCTAATGTCAAACTTGAGACCCTACCTATAGCATGAGATGTGATATCCAAGTCCTTCCCATTCCAATCCTGAGACACTTCCTATAGCATGAGATGTGATATCTCAATGCTTCTAATACCAAACCTGAGACTCTTCCTATAACATGAGATGGGATATCCAACTCCTTCCAATTCCAATCCTGAGACCCTTTTGATAGCAGAGATGTGATATCTCAATGTTTATACCAAACCTGAGACCCTTCCTACGGCATGAGATGTCATATTCAACTCCTTCCCATTCCAATCCTGAGACCCTTCCTATAGCATGAGATGTGATGTCTCAATGCTTCTAATACCAAACCTGAGATCCTTCCTATAACATGAGATGTGATATCCAACTCCTTCCATTCCAATCCTGAGACCCTTCCTATAGCATGAGATGTGATATCTCAATGCTTATACCAAACCTGAGACCCTTCCTATAGCATGAGATGTGATATCCAACTCCTTCCCATTCCAATCCTGAGACCCTTCCTATAGCATGAGATGTGATATCTCAATGCCTCTAATACCAAACCTGAGATCCTTCCTCTAACATGAAATGTGATATCCAACTCCTTCACTTTCCAAATCTGAGAGCCTATCTATAGCATGAGATGTGATATCCAAGTCCTTCCCATTCCAATCCCTAGACCCTTCCTACAGCATGCAATATGATATCTCAATGATTCTAATAAAAAACCTGAGACCCGTCCTATAACATGAGATGGGATATCCAACTCCTTCCCATTCCAATCCTGAGACACGTCCGATAGCAGAGATGTGATATCTCAATGTTTATACCAAACCTGAGACCCTTCCTATAGCATGAGATGTGATATCTCAATGCTTCTAATACCAAACCTGAGACTCTTCCTATAACATGAGATGGGATATCCAACTCCTTCCAATTCCAATCCTGAGACCCTTTTGATAGCAGAGATGTGATATCTCAATGTTTATACCAAACCTGAGACCCTTCCTACGGCATGAGATGTCATATTCAACTCCTTCCCATTCCAATCCTGAGACCCTTCCTATAGCATGAGATGTGATGTCTCAATGCTTCTAATACCAAACCTGAGATCCTTCCTATAACATGAGATGTGATATCCAAATCCTTCCCCTTCCAAACCTTAGACCCTTCCTTTATCATGAGATGTGATATCCAACTCCTTCCCATTCCAATCTTGAGACCCTTCCGATATCATGAAATGTGATATCTCAATGCTTCTATCAAACTTGAGACCCTCCCTATAGCATGAGATGTGATATCCAAGTCCTTCCCATTCCAATCCTGTGACCCTTCCTATACCATGAGATGTGATGTCTCAATGCTTCTAATACCAAACCTGAGATCCTTCCTTTAACATGAGATGTGATATCCAACTCCTTCCATTCCAATCCTTAGACCCTTCCTACAGCATGCAATATGATATCTCAATGATTTTAATAAAAAACCTGAGACCCGTCCTATAACATGAGATGGGATATCCAACTCCTTCCCATTCCAATCCTGAGACACTTCCGATAGCAGAGATGTGATATCTCAATGTTTATACCAAACCCGAGACCCTTCCTATAACATGAGATGTGATATCCAACTCCTTCCCGTTCCAAACCTGAGACCCTTCCTTTAGCATGAGATGTGATATCCAGCTCTTTCCCATTCCAATCCTGAGACACTTCCGATAGCATGAGATGTGATATCTCAAGGCTTCTAATATCAAAACTGAGACCCTCTCTATAGCACGATATGTGATATCTAAGTCCTTCCCATTCCAATCCTGAGACCCTATAGCATGAGATGTGATATCTCAATGCTTATCCTTGATTCCTGTAGTAAATTGATTTCCTTTGCAGGCCGACTCCTGTCACGAATGCCTTGTCTGCATGCATTCTCCCCTGGCCATTCGCTCACCGTGGCTATTTGCCTACCCCCTTCCTCTCTCAGTGGATGGACTTCTCCATCCTTGCCTCCTACCACTCAACTCCGCCTACTTGGAGAATTCAACATGAACCTGTATGCTTCCTGACCTGGACTTTTACGAGATCTGCAACTCTTCATGTCGCTGGCCCTACACACTGCAGGGAATACTCGGGATTTTCTGATCTCAGACCTCCCCCTCTGTAACCCTCTCAACAATCCTCTCCCGTGGTGATCAAGTTCTCATCTCCAAAGAAGGCTAACTGCCAGCTATTCCTCCTCAGAGGAGTTCTCCCTTTCTGTCCCTGCTCCCTGCACAGTTTCGCGTTGCAAACACTCGCTTTCCTGCTCTCTGGTTTAGACGCTTTTCCTTCTCAGAGGCCTTCTTCCTTTCTGCCCTTTTCGCGTTGCAAGTACTCGCTTCCCAGCTCTCTGGTTTAGACGCGTGTTCCCTGCCTTCTCTCCTCTTCCCGCTGCCTTCAAATCAAAAAATGAGCTCCAAAAGATACACAGTGCTCAGAATGCTCTATAACACCCATTATTCAACATATAGCCGTAACCCGCTAGACGTATTGAAACGTGCTGTAAACTAGCAAAAACAGCTAGAAAATGTACTTTCCTCGCGTTTTTGTAAATGCTAATTCTGATGGGTTCCCATGTATGTACTGTCCGTGCGTTTGTTGTCGAATCCTGAAGTTTTTAACCACTGTTCTCGTATGGGGGTCAACGTCTACTGCTGTTCACAGGCTGAATGTATACGGCTGAAATCTTCAAGGCATTATCAGCTTTCCTGACTGTTTTGGAACGTGTATTTGCCATCTGTTAATGCAGTCGCCCTGTGTTCATCGTCCCTTCTACTTCACAGGCTGCACGCCCCTGGTGATCACATTCTCCTCTCCAGAGCAGGCTGACTACCAGCTGCTCCTCCTCATAGGCGTTCATCCTTTCTGTCCCTGCTCCCTGCACCGTTCCGCGTTGCATGTACTCGCTTCCCAGCTCTCTGGTTTAGATGCGTGTTCCCTGCCTTCTCTCCTCTTCGTACAGCCTTCCAATGAGCTCCACAAGATAGTGTTCAGAATGCTTTATAACCCCATTATTCAACATATAGCTGTAACCCGCTAGACGTATTGAAACGTGCTAAAAACGAGCAGAAACAGCTCGAAAATGTACTTTTCTCGCGTTTTGGTAAATGCGAATTCTGGTGGATTCCCATTTTGTACTCTGTTCGTGCGTTTGTTCAGTCGAATCCTGGTCTTTTGAACCACTCTTCTCCCATACAAAGGAGGGTCAAAATGTGTTGTTCACAGGCTGAATTTATACTGCTGAAATGCTCGCTTCCCTGCTCTCTGGTTTAGACTCGTGTACCCTGCATTTACCAAAACGCGAGGGAAGTACATTTTCTAGCTGTTTTTGCTAGTTTTTAGCACGTTTCAATACGTCTAGCGGGTTACAGCTATATGTTGAATAATGGGTGTTATAAAGCATTCTGAACACTATCTTGTGGAGCAAATTGGAAGGCTGTAGCAAGAGGAGAGAAGGCAGGGAACACGCATCTAAACCAGAGAGCTGGGACGCGAGTACATGCAACGCGAAACGGTGCAGGGAGCAGGGACAGAAAGGATGAACACTTATGAGGAGGAGCAGCTGGTAGTTAGCCTGCAAAGGAGAGAAGAATGTGATCACTAGGGGAGTGCAGCCTGTAAACTAGAAGGAACGATGAACAAAGGGCGACTGCATTAACAGATGGCAAATACACGTTCCAAAACAGTCAGGAAAGCTGATAATGCCTTGAAGATTTCAGCCGTATACATTCAGCCTGTGAACAGCAGATGTTGAACCCCCCTCCCTAGTATGGGAGAACAGTGGTTAAAAACTTCAGGATTCGACACAAAGGCACGGACACAGTACATACAACATGGGAACCCACCAGAATTCGCCTTTACAAAAACGCGAGGGAAGTACATTTTCTAGCTATTTTTGTAGTTTTTAGCACGTTTCAATACGTCTAGCGGGTTACAGCTATATGTTGAATAATGGGGTTATAAAGCATTCTGAACACTATCTAGTGGAGCTCATAGGAAGGCTGTAGGAAGAGGAGAGAAGGCAGGGAACACGCATCTAAACCAGAGAGCAGGGAAGCGAGCATTTCAGCAGTATAAATTCAGCCTGTGAACAACACTTTTTGACCCTCCTTTGTATGGGAGAAGAGTGGTTCAAAAGACCAGGATTCGACTGAACAAACGCACGAACAGAGTACAAAATGGGAATCCACCAGAATTCGCATTTACCAAAACGCGAGAAAAGTACATTTTCGAGCTGTTTCTGCTCGTTTTTAGCACGTTTCAATACGTCTAGCGGGTTACAGCTATATGTTGAATAATGGGGTTATAAAGCATTCTGAACACTATCTTGTGGAGCTCATTGGAAGGCTGTAGGAAGAGGAGAGAAGGCAGGGAACACGCATCTAAACCAGAGAGCTGGGAAGCGAGTACATGCAACGCGGAACGGTGCAGGGAGCAGGGACAGAAAGGATGAACGCCTATGAGGAGGAGCAGCTGGTAGTCAGCCTGCTCTGGAGAGGAGAATGTGATCACCAGGGTCGTGCAGCCTGTGAAGTAGAAGGGACGATGAACACAGGGCGACTGCATTAACAGATGGCAAATACACGTTCCAAAACAGTCAGGAAAGCTGATAATGCCTTGAAGATTTCAGCCGTATACATTCAGCCTGTGAACAGCAGTAGACGTTGACCCCCCCTTGTATGGGAGAACAGTGGTTAAAAACTTCAGGATTCGACAACAAACGCACGGACAGTACATACATGGGAACCCATCAGAATTAGCATTTACAAAAACGCGAGGAAAGTACATTTTCTAGCTGTTTTTGCTAGTTTACAGCACGTTTCGATACGTCTAGCGGGTTACGGCTATATGTTGAATAATGGGTGTTATAGAGCATTCTGAGCACTGTGTATCTTTTGGAGCTCATTTTTTGATTTGAAGGCAGCGGGAAGAGGAGAGAAGGCAGGGAACACGCGTCTAAACCAGAGAGCTGGGAAGCGAGTACTTGCAACGCGAAAAGGGCAGAAAGGAAGAAGGCCTCTGAGAAGGAAAAGCGTCTAAACCAGAGAGCAGGAAAGCGAGTGTTTGCAACGCGAAACTGTGCAGGGAGCAGGGACAGAAAGGGAGAACTCCTCTGAGGAGGAATAGCTGGCAGTTAGCCTTCTTTGGAGATGAGAACTTGATCACCACGGGAGAGGATTGTTGAGAGGGTTACAGAGGGGGAGGTCTGAGATCAGAAAATCCCGAGTATTCCCTGCAGTGTGTAGGGCCAGCGACATGAAGAGTTGCAGATCTCGTAAAAGTCCAGGTCAGGAAGCATACAGGTTCATGTTGAATTCTCCAAGTAGGCGGAGTTGAGTGGTAGGAGGCAAGGATGGAGAAGTCCATCCACTGAGAGAGGAAGGGGGTAGGCAAATAGCCACGGTGAGCGAATGGCCAGGGGAGAATGCATGCAGACAAGGCATTCGTGACAGGAGTCGGCCTGCAAAGGAAATCAATTTACTACAGGAATCAAGGATAAGCATTGAGATATCACATCTCATGCTATAGGGTCTCAGGATTGGAATGGGAAGGACTTAGATATCACATATCATGCTATAGAGAGGGTCTCAGTTTTGATATTAGAAGCCTTGAGATATCACATCTCATGCTATCGGAAGTGTCTCAGGATTGGAATGGGAAGGAGTTGGATATCACATCTCATGTTATAAGAAGGGTCTCGGGTTTGGTATAAACATTGAGATATCACATCTCTGCTATCGGAAGTGTCTCAGGATTGGAATGGGAAGGAGTTGGATATCCCATCTCATGTTATAGGACGGGTCTCAGGTTTTTTATTAAAATCATTGAGATATCATATTGCATGCTGTAGGAAGGGTCTAAGGATTGGAATGGAAGGAGTTGGATATCACATCTCATGTTAAAGGAAGGATCTCAGGTTTGGTATTAGAAGCATTGAGACATCACATCTCATGCTATAGGAAGGGTCTCAGGATTGGAATGGGATGGAGTTGGATATCACATCTCATGCTATAGGAAGGGTCTCAGGATTGGAATGGGAAGGAGTTGGATATCACATCTCATGTTATAGGAAGGGTCTCAGGTTTGGTATAAACATTGAGATATCACATCTCTACCATCGGAAGTGTCTCAGGATTGGAATGGGAAGGAGTTGGATATCCCATCTCATGTTATAGGACGGGTCTCAGGTTTTTTATTAAAATCATTGAGATATCATATTGCATGCTGTAGGAAGGGTCTAAGGATTGGAATGGGAAGGAGTTGGATATTCCCATCTCATGTTATAGGAAGGGTCTCAGGTTTGGTATTAGAAGCATTGAGATATCACATCTCATGCTATAGGAAGGGTCTCAGGATTGGAATGGGAAGGACTTGGATATCACATCTCATGCTATAGGGAGGGTCTCAAGTTTGATAGAAGCATTGAGATATCACATTTCATGATATCGGAAGGGTCTCAAGATTGGAATGGGAAGGAGTTGGATATCACATCTCATGATAAAGGAACGGTCTAAGGTTTGGAAGGGGAAGGATTTGGACATCACATCTCATGTTATAGGACGGGTCTCAGGTTTGGTATTAGAAGCATTGAGATATCAAGTCTCATGGTATAGGAAGGGTCTCAGGATTAGAATGGGAAGGAGTTTGATATCACATCTCATGCCATAATATGGGTCTCAGGTTTGGTAGAAGCATTGGGATATCACATCTCATGCTATCGGAAGGGTATCGGGATTGGATTTGGAAGGAGTTGGATATCCCTTCTCATGCTATAGGAAGGGTCTCAGGTTGGAATGGGAAGGAGTTGGATATCACATCTCATGTTATAGGAAGGGTCTCAGGATTGGAATGGGAAGGACTTGGATATCACATCTCATGCTATAGGAAGGCTCTCAGGTTTGCAAGGGGAAAGAGTTGGATATCACATTTCATGTTAGATGTAGGATCTCAGGTTTGGTATTAGAAGCATTGAGATATCACATATGCTATCAGAAGGATCTCAGGTTTGGTATAGAAGCATTGAGATATTATATCTTATGCTATCAGAAGGGTCTCAGGATTGGAATGGGATGGAGTTGGATATCACATCTCATGCTATAGGAAGGGTCTCAGGATTGGAATGGGAAGGAGTTGGATATCACATCTCATGTTATAGGAAAGGTCTCAGGTTTGGTATAAACATTGAGATATCACATCTCTACCATCGGAAGTGTCTCAGGATTGGAATGGGAAGGAGTTGGATATCCCATCTCATGTTATAGGACGGGTCTCAGGTTTTTTATTAAAATCATTGAGATATCATATTGCATGCTGTAGGAAGGGTCTAAGGATTGGAATGGGAAGGAGTTGGATATTCCCATCTCTTGTTATAGGAAGGGTCTCAGGTTTGGTATTAGAAGCATTGAGATATCACATCTCATGCTATAGGAAGGGTCTCAGGATTGGAATGGGAAGGACTTGGATATCACATCTCATGCTATAGGGAGGGTCTCAAGTTTGATAGAAGCATTGAGAATTCACATTTCATGATATCGGAAAGGGTCTCAAGATTGGAATGGGAAGGAGTTGGATATCACATCTCATGATAAAGGAAGGGTCTAAGGTTTGGAAGGGGAAGGATTTGGATATCACATCTCATGTTATAGGACGGGTCTCAGGTTTGGTATTAGAAGCATTGAGATATCAAGTCTCATGGTATAGGAAGGGTCTCAGGATTAGAATGGGAAGGAGTTTGATATCACATCTCATGCCATAATATGGGTCTCAGGTTTGGTAGAAGCATTGGGATATCACATCTCATGCTATCGGAAGGGTATCGGGATTGGATTTGGAAGGAGTTGGATATCCCATCTCATGCTATAGGAAGGGTCTCACGTTGGAATGGGAAGGAGTTGGATATCACATCTCATGTTATAGGAATGGTCTCAGGATTGGAATGGGAAGGACTTGGATATCACATCTCATGCTATAGGAAGGCTCTCAGGTTTGCAAGGGGAAAGAGTTGGATATCACATTTCATGTTAGATGTAGGATCTCAGGTTTGGTATTAGAAGCATTGAGATATCACATATGCTATCAGAAGGATCTCAGGTTTGGTATAGAAGCATTGAGATATCATATCTTATGCTATCAGAAGGGTCTCAGGATTGGAATGGGATGGAGTTGGATATCACATCTCATGCTATAGGAAGGGTCTCAGGATTGGAATGGGAAGGAGTTGGATATCACATCTCATGTTATAGGAAAGGTCTCAGGTTTGGTATAAACATTGAGATATCACATCTCTACCATCGGAAGTGTCTCAGGATTGGAATGGGAAGGAGTTGGATATCCCATCTCATGTTATAGGACGGGTCTCAGGTTTTTTATTAAAATCATTGAGATATCATATTGCATGCTGTAGGAAGGGTCTAAGGATTGGAATGGGAAGGAGTTGGATATTCCCATCTCATGTTATAGGAAGGGTCTCAGGTTTGGTATTAGAAGCATTGAGATATCACATCTCATGCTATAGGAAGGGTCTCAGGATTGGAATGGGAAGGACTTGGATATCACATCTCATGCTATAGGGAGGGTCTCAAGTTTGATAGAAGCATTGAGATATAACATTTCATGATATCGGAAGGGTCTCAAGATTGGAATGGGAAGGAGTTGGATATCACATCTCATGATAAAGGAAGGGTCTAAGGTTTGGAAGGGGAAGGATTTGGATATCACATCTCATGTTATAGGACGGGTCTCAGGTTTGGTATTAGAAGCATTGAGATATCAAGTCTCAGGGTATAGGAAGGGTCTCAGGATTAGAATGGGAAGGAGTTTGATATCACATCTCATGCCATAATATGGGTCTCAGGTTTGGTAGAAGCATTGGGATATCACATCTCATGCTATCGGAAGGGTATCGGGATTGGATTTGGAAGGAGTTGGATATCCCATCTCATGCTATAGGAAGGGTCTCAGGTTGGAATGGGAAGGAGTTGGATATCACATCTCATGTTATAGGAAGGGTCTCAGGATTGGAATGGGAAGGACTTGGATATCACATCTCATGCTATAGGAAGGCTCTCAGGTTTGCAAGGGGAAAGAGTTGGATATCACATTTCATGTTAGAGGTAGGATCTCAGGTTTGGTATTAGAAGCATTGAGATATCACATCTCATGCTATCAGAAGGATCTCAGGTTTGGTATAGAAGCATTGAGATATCATATCTTATGCTATCAGAAGGGTCTCAGGATTGGAATGGGAAGGAGTTGGATATCACATCTCATGCTAAAGGGAGGGTCTCAGGTTTGGAAGGGGAAGGATTTGGATATCACATCTCATGTTATAGGATGGATCTCAGGTTTGGTATTAGAAGTATTGAGATATCACATCTCATGTTATCGGAAGGATCTCAGGTTTGGTATTAGAAGTATTGAGATATCACATCTCATGCTATAGGAAGGGTCTCAGGATTGGAATGGGAAGGAGTTGGATATCACATCTCATGCTAAAGGAAGGGTCTCAGGTTTGGTAGAAGCATTGAGATATCACATCTCATGCTATAGGAAGGGTCTCAGGATTGGAATGGGAAGGACTTAGATATCACATATGCTATAGGGAGGGTCTCAGTTTTGATATTAGAAGCATTGAGATATCACATCTTATGCTATCAGAAGTGTCTCAGGATTGGAATGGGAAGGAGCTGGATATCACATCTCATGCTAAAGGAAGGGTCTCAGGTTTGGAACGGGAAGGAGTTGGATATCACATCTCATGTTATAGGAAGGGTCTCAGGTTTGGTATAAACATTGAGATATCACATCTCTGCTATCGGACGTGTCTCAGGATTGGAATGGGAAGGAGTTGGATATCCCATCTCATGTTATAGGACAGGTCTCAGGTTTTTTATTAGAATCATTGAGATATCATATTGCATGCTGTAGGAAGGGTCTAAGGATTGGAATGGGAAGGACTTGGATATCACATCTCATGCTATAGATAGGCTCTCAGGTTTGGAAAGTGAAGGAGTTGGATATCACATTTCATGTTAGAGGAAGGATCTCAGGTTTGGTATAAGCATTGAGATATCACATCTCATGCTATAGGAAGGGTCTCAGGATTGGAATGGAAGGAGTTGGATATCACATCTCATGTTATAGGAAGGATCTCAGGTTTGGTATTAGAAGCATTGAGACATCACATCTCATGCTATAGGAAGTGTCTCAGGATTGGAATGGGAAGGAGTTGAATATGACATCTCATGCCGTAGGAAGGGTCTCAGGTTTGGTATAAACATTGAGATATCACATCTCTGCTATCAAAAGGGTCTCAGGATTGGAATTGGAAGGAGTTGGATATCCCATCTCATGCTATAGGGAGGGTATCAAGTTTGATATTAGAAGCTTTGAGATATCACATCTCATGATATCGGAAGGGTCTCAGGATTGGAATGGGAAGGAGTTGGATATCACATCTCATGATAAAGGAAGGGTCTAAGGTTTGGAAGGGGAAGGATTTGGATATCACATCTCATGTTATATTACGGGTCTCAGGTTTGGTATTAGAAGCATTGAGAAATCAAGTCTCATAGTATAGGAAGGGTCTCAGAATTGGAATGGGAAGGAGTTGGATATCCCATGCCATGTTATAGGAAGAGTCTCTGGTTTGGTATTAGAATCATTGAGATATTCACATCGCATGCTGTAGGAAGGGTCTAAGGATTGGAATGGGATGGACTTGGATATCACATCTCATGCTATAGGTAGGCTCTCAGGTTTGGTATAAGCATTGAGATATCACATCTCATGCTATAGGAAGGGTCTCAGAATTGGAATGGGAAGGAGTTGGATATCACATCTCAAGCTATAGGAAGGGTCTCAGTATTGGAATGGGAAGGACTTGGATATCACATCTCATGCTATAGGAAGGCTCTCAGGTTTGGAAGGGGAAAGAGTTGGATATCTCATTTCATGTTAGAGGTAGGATCTCAGGTTTGGTATTAGAAGCATTGAGATATCACATCTCATGCTATCAGAAGGGTCTCAGGAATGGAATGGGAAGGAGTTAGATATCACATCTCATGCTAAAGGGAGGGTCTCAGGTTTGGAAGGGGAAGGATTTGGATATCACATCTCATGTTATAGGAAGGATCTCAGGTTTGGTATTAGAAGCATTGAGATATCACATCTCATGCTATCGGAAGGATCTCAGGTTTGGTATTAGAAGCATTGAGATATCGCATCTCATGCATCAGAAGAGTCTCAGGATTGGAATAGGAAGGAGTTGGATATCACATTTCATGCTAAAGGGAGGGTCTCAGGTTTGGAAGGGGAAGGATTTGGATATCACATCTCATGTTATCGGAAGGATCTCACGTTTGGTATTAGAAGTATTGAGATATCATATCTCATGCTATAGGAAGGGTCTCAGGATTGGAATGGGAAGGAGTTGGATATCACATCTCATGCTATAGGGAGGGTCTCAGGATTGGAATGGGAAGGACTTAGATATCACATATCATGCTATAGGGAGGGTCTCAGTTTTGATATTAGAAGCATTGAGATATCACATCTCATGCTATCGGAAGTGTCTCAGGATTGGAATGGGAAGGAGCTGGATATCACATCTCATGCTAAAGGAAGGGTCTCAGGTTTGGAACGAGAAGGATTTGGATATCACATCTCATGTTATAGGAAGGGTCTCAGGTTTGGTATAAGCATTGAGATATCACATCTCTGCTATCGGAAGTGTCTCAGGATTGGAATGGGAAGGAGTTGGATATCCCATCTCATGTTATAGGACGGGTCTCAGGTTTGTTATTAGAATCATTGAGATATCATATTGCATGCTGTAGGAAGGGTCTAAAGGTTGGAATGTGATGGACTTGGATATCACATCTCATGCTATAGATAGGCTCTTAGGTTTGGAAAGGGAAGGAGTTGGATATCACATTTCATGTTAGAGGAAGGATCTCAGGTTTGGTATTAGAAGCATTGAGATATCACATCTCATGCTATAGGAAGGGTCTCAGGTTTGGTATAAGCATTGAGATATCACATCTCATGCTATAGGACGGGTCTCAGGATTGGAATGGAAGGAGTTGGATATCACATCTCATGTTATAGGAAGGATCTCAGGTTTGGTATTAGAAGCATTGAGACATCACATCTCATGCTATAGGAAGGGTGTCAGGGTTGGAATAGGAAGGAGTTGGATATCACATCTCATCCAATAGGAAGGGTCTCAGGTTTGGAATGGGAAGGAATTGGATATCACATCTCATGTTATAGGAAGGATCTCAGGTTTGGTATTAGAAGCATTGAGATATCACATCTCATGCTATAGGAAGGGTATCAGGATTGGAATGTGAAGGATTTGGATATCACATCTCATGCTAAAGGAAGGGTCTCAGGTTTGGTAGAAGCATTGAGATATCACGTCGCTGCTATCGGAAGGGTCTCAGGATTGGATTGGGAAGGAGTTGGATATCCCTTCTCATGCTATAGGAAGGGTCTCAGGATTTGAATGGCAAGGAGTTGGATATCACATCTCATGCCATAGGAAGGGTCCCAGGTTTGGTATAAGCATTGAGATATCACATCTCTGCTATCGGAAGGGTCTCAGGATTGGATTGGAAAGGAGTTGGATATCCCTTCTCATGCTATAGGAAGTTTCTCAGGTTGGAATGGGAAGGAGTTGGATATCACATCTCATGTTATAGGAAGGGTCTCAGGATTGGAATGGGAAGGATTTGGATATCACATCTCTTGCTATAGGAAGGGTCTCAGGATTGGAATGGGTAGGAGTTGGATATTACTTTCTTGCTATAGGAAGGGTCTCATGTTTGGAATGGGAAGGAGTTGGATATCACATATGCTATAGTTAGTGTCTCAGGTTTGGAACGGGAAGGAGTTGGATATCACATCTCATGTTATAGGAAGGGTCTCAGGTTTGGTATAAGCATTGAGATATCACATCTCTGCTATCGGAAGCGGCTCAGGATTGGAATGGGAAGGAGTTGGATATCCCATCTCATGTTATAGGAAGAGTCTCTGGTTTGGTATTAGAATCATTGAGATATCACATCGCATGCTGTAGGAAGGGTCTAAGGATTGGAATGGGATGGACTTGGATATCACATCTCATGTTATAGGTAGGCTCTCAGGTTTGGTATAAGCATTGAGATATCACATCTCATGCTATAGGAAGGGTCTCAGGATTGGAATGGGAAGGAATTGGATATCACATCTCAGGCTATAGGAAGGGTCTCAGGATTGGAATGGGAAGGAGTTGGATATCACATCTCATGCTATAGGAAGGGTCTCAGGTTTGGTATAAGCATTGAGATATCACATCTCATGCTATAGGAAGGGTCTCAGGATTGGAATGGATGGAGTTGGATATCACATCTCATGTTATAGGAAGGATCTCAGGTTTGGTATTAGAAGCATTGAGACATCACATCTCATGCTATAGGAAGGGTCTCAGGATTGGAATGGGAAGGAGTTGGATATCAAATCTCATGCTATAGGAAGGGTCTCAGGATTGGAATGGGAAGGAGTTGAATATGACATCTCATGCCGTAGGAAGGGTCTCAGGTTTGGTATAAACATTGAGATATCACATCTCTGCTATCAAAAGGGTCTCAGGATTGGAATTGGAAGGAGTTGGATATCCCATCTCATGTTATAGGAAGAGTCTCAGGTTTGGTATTAGAAGCATTGAGATATCACATCTCATGCTATAGGAAGTGTCTCAGGATTGGAATGGGAAGGACTTGGATATCACATCTCATGCTATAGGTAGGGTCTCAAGTTTGACATTAGAAGCATTGAGATATCACATCTCATGCTATAGGAAGGGTCTGAGGATTGGGATGGGAAGGAGTTGGATATCACATCTCCTGCTATGGGAAGGGTCTCAGGTTTGGTATAAGCAGTGAGATATCACATCTCATGCTATAGGAAGTGTCTCAGGATTGGAATGGGAAGGAGTTGGATATCACATCTCATGTTATAGGAAGGATCTCAGGTGTGGTATAAGCATTGAGATATCACATCTCTGCTATCGGAAGGGTCTCAAGATTGGAATGGGAAGGAGTTGGATATTCCCATCTCATGTTATAGGAAGGGTCTCAGGTTTGGTATTAGAAGCATTGAGATATCACATCTCATGCTATAGGAAGGGTCTCAGGATTGGAATGGGAAGGACTTGGATATCACATCTCATGCTATAGGGAGGGTCTCAAGTTTGATATTAGAAGCTTTGAGATATCACATCTCATGATATCGGAAGGGTCTCAGGATTGGAATGGGAAGGAGTTGGATATCACATCTCATGATAAAGGATGGGTCTAAGGTTTGGAAGGGGAAGGATTTGGATATCACATCTCATGTTATATTACGGGTCTCAGGTTTGGTATTAGAAGCATTGAGATATCAAGTCTCATAGTATAGGAAGGGTCTCAGAATTGGAATGGGAAGGAGTTGGATATCCCATATGTTATAGGAAGAGTCTCTGGTTTGGTATTAGAATCATTGAGATATTCACATCGCATGCTGTAGGAAGGGTCTAAGGATTGGAATGGGATGGACTTGGATATCACATCTCATGCTATAGGTAGGCTCTCAGGTTTGGTATAAGCATTGAGATATCACATCTCATGCTATAGGAAGGGTCTCAGAATTGGAATGGGAAGGAGTTGGATATCACATCTCAAGCTATAGGAAGGGTCTCAGTATTGGAATGGGAAGGACTTGGATATCACATCTCATGCTATAGGAAGGCTCTCAGGTTTGGAAGGGGAAAGAGTTGGATATCTCATTTCATGTTAGAGGTAGGATCTCAGGTTTGGTATTAGAGGCATTGAGATATCACATCTCATGCTATCAGAAGGGTCTCAGGAATGGAATGGGAAGGAGTTAGATATCACATCTCATGCTAAAGGGAGGGTCTCAGGTTTGGAAGGGGAAGGATTTGGATATCACATCTCATGTTATAGGAAGGATCTCAGGTTTGGTATTAGAAGCATTGAGATATCACATCTCGCTATCGGAAGGATCTCAGGTTTGGTATTAGAAGCATTGAGATATCACATCTCATGCTATCAGAAGAGTCTCAGGATTGGAATAGGAAGGAGTTGGATATCACATTTCATGCTAAAGGGAGGGTCTCAGGTTTGGAAGGGGAAGGATTTGGATATCACATCTCATGTTATCGGAAGGATCTCACGTTTGGTATTAGAAGTATTGAGATATCATATCTCATGCTATAGGAAGGGTCTCAGGATTGGAATGGGAAGGAGTTGGATATCACATCTCATGATATAGGGAGGGTCTCAGGATTGGAATGGGAAGGACTTAGATATCACATATCATGCTATAGGGAGGGTCTCAGTTTTGATATTAGAAGCATTGAGATATCACATCTCATGCTATCGGAAGTGTCTCAGGATTGGAATGGGAAGGAGCTGGATATCACATCTCATGCTAAAGGAAGGGTCTCAGGTTTGGAACGAGAAGGATTTGGATATCACATCTCATGTTATAGGAAGGGTCTCAGGTTTGGTATAAGCATTGAGATATCACATCTCTGCTATCGGAAGTGTTTCAGGATTGGAATGGGAAGGAGTTGGATATCCCATCTCATGTTATAGGACGGGTCTCAGGTTTGTTATTAGAATCATTGAGATATCATATTGCATGCTGTAGGAAGGGTCTAAGGGTTGGAATGTGAAGGACTTGGATATCACATCTCATGCTATAGATAGGCTCTTAGGTTTGGTATTAGAAGCATTGAGATATCACATCTCATGCTATAGGAAGGGTCTCAGGATTGGAATGGGAAGCAGTTGGATATCACATCTCATGCTATAGGAAGGGTCTCAGGTTTGGTATAAGCATTGAGATATCACATCTCATGCTATAGGACGGGTCTCAGGATTGGAATGGAAGGAGTTGGATATCACATCTCATGTTATAGGAAGGATCTCAGGTTTGGTATTAGAAGCATTGAGACATCACATCTCATGCTATAGGAAGGGTCTCAGGGTTGGAATGGGAAGGAGTTGGATATCACATCTCATCCAATAGGAAGGGTCTCAGGTTTGGAATGGGAAGGAATTGGATATCACATCTCATGTTATAGGAAGGATCTCAGGTTTGGTAGAAGCATTGAGATATCACGTCGCTGCTATCGGAAGGGTCTCAGGATTGGATTGGGAAGGAGTTGGATATCCCTTCTCATGCTATAGGAAGGGTCTCAGGATTTGAATGGCAAGGAGTTGGATATCACATCTCATGCCATAGGAAGGGTCTCAGGTTTGGATTGGGAAGGAGTTGGATATCCCTTCTCATGCTATAGGAAGTGTCTCAGGTTGGAATGGGAAGAAGTTGGATATCACATCTCATGTTATAGGAAGGGTCTCAGGATTGGAATGGGAAGGATTTGGATATCACATCTCTTGCTATAGGAAGGGTCTCAGGATTGGAATGGGTAGGAGTTGGATATTACTTTCTTGCTATAGGAAGGGTCTCATGTTTGGAATGGGAAGGAGTTGGATATCACATATGCTATAGTTAGTGTCTCAGGTTTGGAACGGGAAGGAGTTGGATATCACATCTCATGTTATAGGAAGGGTCTCAGGTTTGGTATAAGCATTGAGATATCACATCTCTGCTATCGGAAGCGGCTCAGGATTGGAATGGGAAGGAGTTGGATATCCCATCTCATGTTATAGGAAGAGTCTCTGGTTTGGTATTAGAATAATTGAGATATCACATCGCATGCTGTAGGAAGGGTCTAAGGATTGGAATGGGATGGACTTGGATATCACATCTCATGTTATAGGTAGGCTCTCAGGTTTGGTATAAGCATTGAGATATCACATCTCATGCTATAGGAAGGGTCTCAGGATTGGAATGGGAAGGAATTGGATATCACATCTCAGGCTATAGGAAGGGTCTCAGGATTGGAATGGGAAGGAGTTGGATATCACATCTCATGCTATAGGAAGGGTCTCAGGTTTGGTATAAGCATTGATATATCACATCTCATGCTATAGGAAGGATCTCAGGATTGGAATGGAAGGAGTTGGATATCACATCTCATGTTATAGGAAGGATCTCAGGTTTGGTATTAGAAGCATTGAGACATCACAACTCATGCTATAGGAAGGGTCTCAGGATTGGAATGGGAAGGAGTTGGATATCAAATCTCATGCTATAGGAAGGGTCTCAGGATTGGAATGGGAAGGAGTTGAATATGACATCTCATGCCGTAGGAAGGGTCTCAGGTTTGGTATAAACATTGAGATATCACATCTCTGCTATCAAAAGGGTCTCAGGATTGGAATTGGAAGGAGTTGGATATCCCATCTCATGTTATAGGAAGAGTCTCAGGTTTGGTATTAGAAGCATTGAGATATCACATCTCATGCTATAGGAAGTGTCTCAGGATTGGAATGGGAAGGACTTGGATATCACATCTCATGCTATATGTAGGGTCTCAAGTTTGACATTAGAAGCATTGAGATATCAAATCTCATGCTATAGGAAGGGTCTGAGGATTGGAATGGGAAGGAGTTGGATATCACATCTCCTGCTATGGGAAGGGTCTCAGGTTTGGTATAAGCAGTGAGATATCACATCTCATGCTATAGGAAGTGTCTCAGGATTGGAATGGGAAGGAGTTGGATATCACATCTCATGTTATAGGAAGGATCTCAGGTGTGGTATAAGCATTGAGATATCACATCTCTGCTATCGGAAGGGTCTCAAGATTGGAATGGGAAGGAGTTGGATATTCCCATCTCATGTTATAGGAAGGGTCTCAGGTTTGGTATTAGAAGCATTGAGATATCACATCTCATGCTATAGGAAGGGTCTCAGGATTGGAATGGGAAGGACTTGGATATCACATCTCATGCTATAGGGAGGGTCTCAAGTTTGATATTAGAAGCTTTGAGATATCACATCTCATGATATCGGAAGGGTCTCAGGATTGGAATGGGAAGGAGTTGGATATCACATCTCATGATAAAGGAAGGGTCTAAGGTTTGGAAGGGGAAGGATTTGGATATCACATCTCATGTTATATTATGGGTCTCAGGTTTGGTATTAGAAGCATTGAGATATCAAGTCTCATAGTATAGGAAGGGTCTCAGAATTGGAATGGGAAGGAGTTGGATATCCCATCTCATGTTATAGGAAGAGTCTCTGGTTTGGTATTAGAATCATTGAGATATTCACATCGCATGCTGTAGGAAGGGTCTAAGGATTGGAATGGGATGGACTTGGATATCACATCTCATGCTATAGGTAGGCTCTCAGGTTTGGTATAAGCATTGAGATATCACATCTCATGCTATAGGAAGGGTCTCAGAATTGGAATGGGAAGGAGTTGGATATCACATCTCAAGCTATAGGAAGGGTCTCAGTATTGGAATGGGAAGGACTTGGATATCACATCTCATGCTATAGGAAGGCTCTCAGGTTTGGAAGGGGAAAGAGTTGGATATCTCATTTCATGTTAGAGGTAGGATCTCAGGTTTGGTATTAGAGGCATTGAGATATCACATCTCATGCTATCAGAAGGATCTCAGGTTTGGTATTAGAAGCATTGAGATATCACATCTCATGCTATCAGAAGAGTCTCAGGATTGGAATAGGAAGGAGTTGGATATCACATTTCATGCTAAAGGGAGGGTCTCAGGTTTGGAAGGGGAAGGATTTGGATATCATATCTCATGTTATCGGAAGGATCTCACGTTTGGTATTAGAAGTATTGAGATATCATATCTCATGCTATAGGAAGGGTCTCAGGATTGGAATGGGAAGGAGTTGGATATCACATCTCATGCTATAGGGAGGGTCTCAGGATTGGAATGGGAAGGACTTAGATATCACATATCATGCTATAGGGAGGGTCTCAGTTTTGATATTAGAAGCATTGAGATATCACATCTCATGCTATCGGAAGTGTCTCAGGATTGGAATGGGAAGGAGCTGGATATCACATCTCATGCTAAAGGAAGGGTCTCAGGTTTGGAACGAGAAGGATTTGGATATCACATCTCATGTTATAGGAAGGGTCTCAGGTTTGGTATAAGCATTGAGATATCACATCTCTGCTATCGGAAGTGTCTCAGGATTGGAATGGGAAGGAGTTGGATATCCCATCTCATGTTATAGGACGGGTCTCAGGTTTGTTATTAGAATCATTGAGATATCATATTGCATGCTGTAGGAAGGGTCTAAGGGTTGGAATGTGAAGGACTTGGATATCACATCTCATGCTATAGATAGGCTCTTAGGTTTGGAAAGGGAAGGTGTTGGATATCACATTTCATGTTAGAGTAAGGATCTCAGGTTTGGTATTAGAAGCATTGAGATATCACATCTCATGCTATAGGAAGGGTCTCAGGTTTGGTATAAGCATTGAGATATCACATCTCATGCTATAGGACGGGTCTCAGGATTGGAATGGAAGGAGTTGGATATCACATCTCATGTTATAGGAAGGATCTCAGGTTTGGTATTAGAAGCATTGAGACATCACATCTCATGCTATAGGAAGGGTCTCAGGGTTGGAATGGGAAGGAGTTGGATATCACATCTCATCCAATAGGAAGGGTCTCAGGTTTGGAATGGGAAGGAATTGGATATCACATCTCATGTTATAGGAAGGATCTCAGGTTTGGTAGAAGCATTGAGATATCACGTCGCTGCTATCGGAAGGGTCTCAGGATTGGATTGGGAAGGAGTTGGATATCCCTTCTCATGCTATAGGAAGGGTCTCAGGATTTGAATGGCAAGGAGTTGGATATCACATCTCATGCCATAGGAAGGGTCTCAGGTTTGGATTGGGAAGGAGTTGGATATCCCTTCTCATGCTATAGGAAGTGTCTCAGGTTGGAATGGGAAGAAGTTGGATATCACATCTCATGTTATAGGAAGGGTCTCAGGATTGGAATGGGAAGGATTTGGATATCACATCTCTTGCTATAGGAAGGGTCTCAGGATTGGAATGGGTAGGAGTTGGATATTACTTTCTTGCTATAGGAAGGGTCTCATGTTTGGAATGGGAAGGAGTTGGATATCACATATGCTATAGTTAGTGTCTCAGGTTTGGAACGGGAAGGAGTTGGATATCACATCTCATGTTATAGGAAGGGTCTCAGGTTTGGTATAAGCATTGAGATATCACATCTCTGCTATCGGAAGCGGCTCAGGATTGGAATGGGAAGGAGTTGGATATCCCATCTCATGTTATAGGAAGAGTCTCTGGTTTGGTATTAGAATAATTGAGATATCACATCGCATGCTGTAGGAAGGGTCTAAGGATTGGAATGGGATGGACTTGGATATCACATCTCATGTTATAGGTAGGCTCTCAGGTTTGGTATAAGCATTGAGATATCACATCTCATGCTATAGGAAGGGTCTCAGGATTGGAATGGGAAGGAATTGGATATCACATCTCAGGCTATAGGAAGGGTCTCAGGATTGGAATGGGAAGGAGTTGGATATCACATCTCATGCTATAGGAAGGGTCTCAGGTTTGGTATAAGCATTGATATATCACATCTCATGCTATAGGAAGGATCTCAGGATTGGAATGGAAGGAGTTGGATATCACATCTCATGTTATAGGAAGGATCTCAGGTTTGGTATTAGAAGCATTGAGACATCACAACTCATGCTATAGGAAGGGTCTCAGGATTGGAATGGGAAGGAGTTGGATATCAAATCTCATGCTATAGGAAGGGTCTCAGGATTGGAATGGGAAGGAGTTGAATATGACATCTCATGCCGTAGGAAGGGTCTCAGGTTTGGTATAAACATTGAGATATCACATCTCTGCTATCAAAAGGGTCTCAGGATTGGAATTGGAAGGAGTTGGATATCCCATCTCATGTTATAGGAAGAGTCTCAGGTTTGGTATTAGAAGCATTGAGATATCACATCTCATGCTATAGGAAGTGTCTCAGGATTGGAATGGGAAGGACTTGGATATCACATCTCATGCTATATGTAGGGTCTCAAGTTTGACATTAGAAGCATTGAGATATCACATCTCATGCTATAGGAAGGGTCTGAGGATTGGAATGGGAAGGAGTTGGATATCACATCTCCTGCTATGGGAAGGGTCTCAGGTTTGGTATAAGCAGTGAGATATCACATCTCATGCTATAGGAAGTGTCTCAGGATTGGAATGGGAAGGAGTTGGATATCACATCTCATGTTATAGGAAGGATCTCAGGTGTGGTATAAGCATTGAGATATCACATCTCTGCTATCGGAAGGGTCTCAAGATTGGAATGGGAAGGAGTTGGATATTCCCATCTCATGTTATAGGAAGGGTCTCAGGTTTGGTATTAGAAGCATTGAGATATCACATCTCATGCTATAGGAAGGGTCTCAGGATTGGAATGGGAAGGACTTGGATATCACATCTCATGCTATAGGGAGGGTCTCAAGTTTGATATTAGAAGCTTTGAGATATCACATCTCATGATATCGGAAGGGTCTCAGGATTGGAATGGGAAGGAGTTGGATATCACATCTCATGATAAAGGAAGGGTCTAAGGTTTGGAAGGGGAAGGATTTGGATATCACATCTCATGTTATATTATGGGTCTCAGGTTTGGTATTAGAAGCATTGAGATATCAAGTCTCATAGTATAGGAAGGGTCTCAGAATTGGAATGGGAAGGAGTTGGATATCCCATCTCATGTTATAGGAAGAGTCTCTGGTTTGGTATTAGAATCATTGAGATATTCACATCGCATGCTGTAGGAAGGGTCTAAGGATTGGAATGGGATGGACTTGGATATCACATCTCATGCTATAGGTAGGCTCTCAAGTTTGGTATAAGCATTGAGATATCACATCTCATGCTATAGGAAGGGTCTCAGAATTGGAATGGGAAGGAGTTGGATATCACATCTCAAGCTATAGGAAGGGTCTCAGTATTGGAATGGGAAGGACTTGGATATCACATCTCATGCTATAGGAAGGCTCTCAGGTTTGGAAGGGGAAAGAGTTGGATATCTCATTTCATGTTAGAGGTAGGATCTCAGGTTTGGTATTAGAGGCATTGAGATATCACATCTCATGCTATCAGAAGGATCTCAGGTTTGGTATTAGAAGCATTGAGATATCACATCTCATGCTATCAGAAGAGTCTCAGGATTGGAATAGGAAGGAGTTGGATATCACATTTCATGCTAAAGGGAGGGTCTCAGGTTTGGAAGGGGAAGGATTTGGATATCATATCTCATGTTATCGGAAGGATCTCACGTTTGGTATTAGAAGTATTGAGATATCATATCTCATGCTATAGGAAGGGTCTCAGGATTGGAATGGGAAGGAGTTGGATATCACATCTCATGCTATAGGGAGGGTCTCAGGATTGGAATGGGAAGGACTTAGATATCACATATCATGCTATAGGGAGGGTCTCAGTTTTGATATTAGAAGCATTGAGATATCACATCTCATGCTATCGGAAGTGTCTCAGGATTGGAATGGGAAGGAGCTGGATATCACATCTCATGCTAAAGGAAGGGTCTCAGGTTTGGAACGAGAAGGATTTGGATATCACATCTCATGTTATAGGAAGGGTCTCAGGTTTGGTATAAGCATTGAGATATCACATCTCTGCTATCGGAAGTGTCTCAGGATTGGAATGGGAAGGAGTTGGATATCCCATCTCATGTTATAGGACGGGTCTCAGGTTTGTTATTAGAATCATTGAGATATCATATTGCATGCTGTAGGAAGGGTCTAAGGGTTGGAATGTGAAGGACTTGGATATCACATCTCATGCTATAGATAGGCTCTTAGGTTTGGAAAGGGAAGGTGTTGGATATCACAATTCATGTTAGAGGAAGGATCTCAGGTTTGGTATTAGAAGCATTGAGATATCACATCTCATGCTATAGGAAGGGTCTCAGGATTGGAATGGGAAGCAGTTGGATATGACATCTCATGCTATAGGAAGGGTCTCAGGTTTGGTATAAGCATTGAGATATCACATCTCATGCTATAGGACGGGTCTCAGGATTGGAATGGAAGGAGTTGGATACCAAATCTCATGTTATAGGAAGGATCTCAGGTTTGTTATTAGAAGCATTGAGACATCACATCTCATGCTATAGGAAGGGTCTCAGGGTTGGAATGGGAAGGAGTTGGTTATCACATCTCATCCAATAGGAAGGGTCTCAGGTTTGGAATGGGAAGGAATTGGATATCACATCTCATGTTATAGGAAGGATCTCAGGTTTGGTATTAGAAGCATTGAGATATCACATCTCATGCTATAGGAAGGGTCTCAGGATTGGAATGTGAAGGATTTGGATATCACATCTCATGCTAAAGGAAGGGTCTCAGGTTTGGTAGAAGCATTGAGATATCACGTCGCTGCTATCGGAAGGGTCTCAGGATTGGATTGGGAAGGAGTTGGATATCCCTTCTCATGCTATAGGAAGGGTCTCAGGATTTGAATGGCAAGGAGTTGGATATCACATCTCATGCCATAGGAAGGGTCTCAGGTTTGGTATAAGCATTGAGATATCACATCTCTGCTATCGGAAGGGTCTCAGGATTGGATTGGGAAGGAGTTGGATATCCCTTCTCATGCTATAGGAAGTGTCTCAGGTTGGAATGGGAAGGAGTTGGATATCACATCTCATGTTATAGGAAGGGTCTCAGGATTGGAATGGGAAGGATTTGGATATCACATCTCTTGCTATAGGAAGGGTCTCAGGATTGGAATGGGTAGGAGTTGGATATTATTTTCTTGCTATAGGAAGGGTCTCATGTTTGGAATGGGAAGGAGTTGGATATCACATATGCTATAGTTAGTGTCTCAGGTTTGGAACAGGAAGGAGTTGGATATCACATCTCATGTTATAGGAAGGGTCTCAGGTTTGGTATAAGCATTGAGATATCACATCTCTGCTATCAGAAGCGGCTCAGGATTGGAATGGGAAGGAGTTGGATATCCCATCTCATGTTATAGGAAGAGTCTCTGGTTTGGTATTAGAATCATTGAGATATCACATCGCATGCTGTAGGAAGGGTCTAAGGATTGGAATGGGATGCGCTTGGATATCACATCTCATGTTATAGGTAGGCTCTCAGGTTTGGTATAAGCATTGAGATATCACATCTCATGCTATAGGAAGGGTCTCAGGATTGGAATGGGAAGGAATTGGATATCACATCTCAGGCTATAGGAAGGGTCTCAGGATTGGAATGGGAAGGAGTTGGATATCACATCTCATGCTATAGGAAGGGTCTCAGGTTTGGTATAAGCATTGAGATATCACATCTCATGCTATAGGAAGGGTCTCAGGATTGGAATGGAAGGAGTTGGATATCACATCTCATGTTATAGGAAGGATCTCAGGTTTGGTATTAGAAGCATTGAGACATCACATCTCATGCTATAGGAAGGGTCTCAGGATTGGAATGGGAAGGAGTTGGATATCAAATCTCATGCTATAGGAAGGGTCTCAGGATTGGAATGGGAAGGAGTTGAATATGACATCTCATGCCGTAGGAAGGGTCTCAGGTTTGGTATAAACATTGAGATATCACATCTCTGCTATCAAAAGGGTCTCAGGATTGGAATTGGAAGGAGTTGGATATCCCATCTCATGTTATAGGAAGAGTCTCAGGTTTGGTATTAGAAGCATTGAGATATCACATCTCATGCTATAGGAAGTGTCTCAGGATTGGAATGGGAAGGACTTGGATATCACATCTCATCCTATAGGTAGGGTCTCAAGTTTGACATTAGAAGCATTGAGATATCACATCTCATGCTATAGGAAGGGTCTGAGGATTGGAATGGCAAGGAGTTGGATATCACATCTCCTGCTATGGGAAGGGTCTCAGGTTTGGTATAAGCAGTGAGATATCACATCTCATGCTATAGGAAGTGTCTCAGGATTGGAATGGGAAGGAGTTGGATATCACATCTCATGTTATAGGAAGGATCTCAGGTGTGGTATAAGCATTGAGATATCACATCTCTGCTATCGGAAGGGTCTCAAGATTGGAATGGGAAGGAGTTGGATATTCCCATCTCATGTTATAGGAAGGGTCTCAGGTTTGGTATTAGAAGCATTGAGATATCACATCTCATGCTATAGGAAGGGTCTCAGGATTGGAATGGGAAGGACTTGGTTATCACATCTCATGCTATAGGGAGGGTCTCAAGTTTGATATTAGAAGCTTTGAGATATCACATCTCATGATATCGGAAGGGTCTCAGGATTGGAATGGGAAGGAGTTGGATATCACATCTCATGATAAAGGACGGGTCTAAGGTTTGGAAGGGGAAGGATTTGGATATCACATCTCATGTTATATTACGGGTCTCAGGTTTGGTATTAGAAGCATTGAGATATCAAGTCTCATAGTATAGGAAGGGTCTCAGAATTGGAATGGGAAGGAGTTGGATATCCCATCTCATGTTATAGGAAGAGTCTCTGGTTTGGTATTAGAATCATTGAGATATTCACATCGCATGCTGTAGGAAGGGTCTCAGAATTGGAATGGGAAGGAGTTGGATATCACATCTCAAGCTATAGGAAGGGTCTCAGTATTGGAATGGGAAGGACTTGGATATCACATCTCATGCTATAGGAAGGCTCTCAGGTTTGGAAGGGGAAAGAGTTGGATATCTCATTTCATGTTAGAGGTAGGATCTCAGGTTTGGTATTAGAGGCATTGAGATATCACATCTCATGCTATCAGAAGGGTCTCAGGAATGCAATGGGAAGGAGTTAGATATCACATCTCATGCTAAAGGGAGGGTCTCAGGTTTGGAAGGGGAAGGATTTGGATATCACATCTCATGTTATAGGAAGGATCTCAGGTTTGGTATTAGAAGCATTGAGATATCACATCTCATGCTATCGGAAGGATCTCAGGTTTGGTATTAGAAGCATTGAGATATCACATCTCATGCTATCAGAAGAGTCTCAGGATTGGAATAGGAAGGAGTTGGATATCACATTTCATGCTAAAGGGAGGGTCTCAGGTTTGGAAGGGGAAGGATTTGGATATCACATCTCATGTTATCGGAAGGATCTCACGTTTGGTATTAGAAGTATTGAGATATCATATCTCATGCTATAGGAAGGGTCTCAGGATTGGAATGGGAAGGAGTTGGATATCACATCTCATGATATAGGGAGGGTCTCAGGATTGGAATGGGAAGGACTTAGATATCACATATCATGCTATAGGGAGGGTCTCAGTTTTGATATTAGAAGCATTGAGATATCACATCTCATGCTATCGGATGTGTCTCAGGATTGGAATGGGAAGGAGCTGGATATGACATCTCATGCTAAAGGAAGGGTCTCAGGTTTGGAACGAGAAGGATTTGGATATCACATCTCATGTTATAGGAAGGGTCTCAGGTTTGGTATAAGCATTGAGATATCACATCTCTGCTATCGGAAGTGTCTCAGGATTGGAATGGGAAGGAGTTGGATATCCCATCTCATGTTATAGGACGGGTCTCAGGTTTGTTATTAGAATCATTGAGATATCATATTGCATGCTGTAGGAAGGGTCTAAGGGTTGGAATGTGAAGGACTTGGATATCACATCTCATGCTATAGATAGGCTCTTAGGTTTGGAAAGGGAAGGAGTTGGATATCATATTTCATGTTAGAGGAAGGATCTCAGGTTTGGTATTTGAAGCATTGAGATATCACATCTCATGCTATAGGAAGGGTCTCAGGATTGGAATGGGAAGCAGTTGGATATCACATCTCATGCTATAGGAAGGGTCTCAGGTTTGGTATAAGCATTGAGATATCACATCTCATGCTATAGGACGGGTCTCAGGATTGGAATGGAAGGAGTTGGATATCACATCTCATGTTATAGGAAGGATCTCAGGTTTGGTATTAGAAGCATTGAGACATCACATCTCATGCTATAGGAAGGGTCTCAGGGTTGGAATGGGAAGGAGTTGGATATCACATCTCATCCAATAGGAAGGGTCTCAGGTTTGGAATGGGAAGGAATTGGATATCACATTTCATGTTATAGGAAGGATCTCAGGTTTGGTATTAGAAGCATTGAGATATCACATCTCATGCTATAGGAAGGGTCTCAGGATTGGAATGTGAAGGATTTGGATATCACATTTCATGTTATAGGAAGGATCTCAGGTTTGGTATTAGAAGCATTGAGATATCACATCTCATGCTAAAGGAAGGGTCTCAGGTTTGGTAGAAGCATTGAGATATCACGTCGCTGCTATCGGAAGGGTCTCAGGATTGGATTGGGAAGGAGTTGGATATCCCTTCTCATGCTATAGGAAGGGTCTCAGGATTTGAATGGCAAGGAGTTGGATATCACATCTCATGCCATAGGAAGGGTCTCAGGTTTGGTATAAGCATTGAGATATCACATCTCTGCTATCGGAAGGGTCTCAGGATTGGATTGGGAAGGAGTTGGATATCCCTTCTCATGCTATAGGAAGTGTCTCAGGTTGGAATGGGAAGGAGTTGGATATCACATCTCATGTTATAGGAAGGGTCTCAGGATTGGAATGGGAAGGATTTGGATATCACATCTCTTGCTATAGGAAGGGTCTCAGGATTGGAATGGGTAGGAGTGGGATATTACTTTCTTGCTATAGGAAGGGTCTCATGTTTGGAATGGGAAGGAGTTGGATATCACATATGCTATAGTTAGTGTCTCAGGTTTGGAACGGGAAGGAGTTGGATATCACATCTCATGTTATAGGAAGGGTCTCAGGTTTGGTATAAGCATTGAGATATCACATCTCTGCTATCGGAAGCGGCTCAGGATTGGAATGGGAAGGAGTTGGATATCCCATATCATGTTATAGGAAGAGTCTCTGGTTTGGTATTAAAATCATTGAGATATCACATCGCATGCTGTAGGAAGGGTCTAAGGATTGGAATGGGATGGACTTGGATATCACATCTCATGTTATAGGTAGGCTCTCAGGTTTGGTATAAGCATTGAGATATCACATCTCATGCTATAGGAAGGGTCTCAGGATTGGAATGGGAAGGAATTGGATATCACATCTCAGGCTATAGGAAGGGTCTCAGGATTGGAATGGGAAGGGGTTGGATATCACATCTCATGCTATAGGAAGGGTCTCAGGTTTGGTATAAGCATTGATATATCACATCTCATGCTATAGGAAGGGTCTCAGGATTGGAATGGAAGGAGTTGGATATCACATCTCATGTTATAGGAAGGATCTCAGGTTTGGTATTAGAAGCATTGAGACATCACATCTCATGCTATAGGAAGGGTCTCAGGATTGGAATGGGAAGGAGTTGGATATCAAATCTCATGCTATAGGAAGGGTCTCAGGATTGGAATGGGTAGGAGTTGAATATGACATCTCATGCCGTAGGAAGGGTCTCAGGTTTGGTATAAACATTGAGATATCACATCTCTGCTATCAAAAGGGTCTCAGGATTGGAATTGGAAGGAGTTGGATATCCCATCTCATGTTATAGGAAGTGTCTCAGGTTTGGTATTAGAAGCATTGAGATATCACATCTCATGCTATAGGAAGTGTCTCAGGATTGGAATGGGAAGGACTTGGATATCACATCTCCTGCTATAGGTAGGGTCTCAAGTTTGACATTAGAAGCATTGAGATATCACATCTCATGCTATAGGAAGGGTCTGAGGATTGGAATGGGAAGGAGTTGGATATCACATCTGCTATGGGAAGGGTCTCAGGTATGGTATAAGCAGTGAGATATCACATCTCATGCTATAGGAAGTGTCTCAGGATTGGAATGGGAAGGAGTTGGATATCACATCTCATGTTATAGGAAGGATCTCAGGTGTGGTATAAGCAGTGAGATATCACATCTCATGCTATAGGAAGTGTCTCAGGATTGGAATGGGAAGGACTTAGATATCACATATCATGCTATAGGGAGGGTCTCAGTTTTGATATTAGAAGCATTGAGATATCACATCTCATGCTATCGGAAGTGTCTCAGGATTGGAATGGGAAGGAGCTGGATATCACATCTCATGCTAAAGGAAGGATCTCAGGTTTGGAACGAGAAGGATTTGGATATCACATCTCATGTTATAGGAAGGGTCTCAGGTTTGGTATAAGCATTGAGATATCACATCTCTGCTATCGGAAGTGTCTCAGGATTGGAATGGGAAGGAGTTGGATATCCCATCTCATGTTATAGGACGGGTCTCAGGTTTGTTATTAGAATCATTGAGATATCATATTGCATGCTGTAGGAAGGGTCTAAGGGTTGGAATGTGAAGGACTTGGATATCACATCTCATGCTATAGATAGGCTCTTAGGTTTGGAAAGGGAAGGTGTTGGATATCACATTTCATGTTAGAGGAAGGATCTCAGGTTTGGTATTAGAAGCATTGAGATATTACATCTTATGCTATAGGAAGGGTCTCAGGATTGGAATGGGAAGCAGTTGGATATGACATCTCATGCTATAGGAAGGGTCTCAGGTTTGGTATAAGCATTGAGATATCACATCTCATGCTATAGGACGGGTCTCAGGATTGGAATGGAAGGAGTTGGATACCACATCTCATGTTATAGGAAGGATCTCAGGTTTGGTATTAGAAGCATTGAGACATCACATCTCATGCTATAGGAAGGGTCTCAGGGTTGGAATGGGAAGGAGTTGGTTATCACATCTCATCCAATAGGAAGGGTCTCAGGTTTGGAATGGGAAGGAATTGGATATCACATCTCATGTTATAGGAAGGATCTCAGGTTTGGTATTAGAAGCATTGAGATATCACATCTCATGCTATAGGAAGGGTCTCAGGATTGGAATGTGAAGGATTTGGATATCACATCTCATGCTAAAGGAAGGGTCTCAGGTTTGGTAGAAGCATTGAGATATCACGTCGCTGCTATCGGAAGGGTCTCAGGATTGGATTGGGAAGGAGTTGGATATCCCTTCTCATGCTATAGGAAGGGTCTCAGGATTTGAATGGCAAGGAGTTGGATATCACATCTCATGCCATAGGAAGGGTCTCAGGTTTGGTATAAGCATTGAGATATCACATCTCTGCTATCGGAAGGGTCTCAGGATTGGATTGGGAAGGAGTTGGATATCCCTTCTCATGCTATAGGAAGTGTCTCAGGTTGGAATGGGAAGGAGTTGGATATCACATCTCATGTTATAGGAAGGGTCTCAGGATTGGAATGGGAAGGATTTGGATATCACATCTCTTGCTATAGGAAGGGTCTCAGGATTGGAATGGGTAGGAGTTGGATATTATTTTCTTGCTATAGGAAGGGTCTCATGTTTGGAATGGGAAGGAGTTGGATATCACATATGCTATAGTTAGTGTCTCAGGTTTGGAACAGGAAGGAGTTGGATATCACATCTCATGTTATAGGAAGGGTCTCAGGTTTGGTATAAGCATTGAGATATCACATCTCTGCTATCAGAAGCGGCTCAGGATTGGAATGGGAAGGAGTTGGATATCCCATCTCATGTTATAGGAAGAGTCTCTGGTTTGGTATTAGAATCATTGAGATATCACATCGCATGCTGTAGGAAGGGTCTAAGGATTGGAATGGGATGCGCTTGGATATCACATCTCATGTTATAGGTAGGCTCTCAGGTTTGGTATAAGCATTGAGATATCACATCTCATGCTATAGGAAGGGTCTCAGGATTGGAATGGGAAGGAATTGGATATCACATCTCAGGCTATAGGAAGGGTCTCAGGATTGGAATGGGAAGGAGTTGGATATCACATCTCATGCTATAGGAAGGGTCTCAGGTTTGGTATAAGCATTGAGATATCACATCTCATGCTATAGGAAGGGTCTCAGGATTGGAATGGAAGGAGTTGGATATCACATCTCATGTTATAGGAAGGATCTCAGGTTTGGTATTAGAAGCATTGAGACATCACATCTCATGCTATAGGAAGGGTCTCAGGATTGGAATGGGAAGGAGTTGGATATCAAATCTCATGCTATAGGAAGGGTCTCAGGATTGGAATGGGAAGGAGTTGAATATGACATCTCATGCCGTAGGAAGGGTCTCAGGTTTGGTATAAACATTGAGATATCACATCTCTGCTATCAAAAGGGTCTCAGGATTGGAATTGGAAGGAGTTGGATATCCCATCTCATGTTATAGGAAGAGTCTCAGGTTTGGTATTAGAAGCATTGAGATATCACATCTCATGCTATAGGAAGTGTCTCAGGATTGGAATGGGAAGGACTTGGATATCACATCTCATCCTATAGGTAGGGTCTCAAGTTTGACATTAGAAGCATTGAGATATCACATCTCATGCTATAGGAAGGGTCTGAGGATTGGAATGGGAAGGAGTTGGATATCACATCTCCTGCTATGGGAAGGGTCTCATGTTTGGTATAAGCAGTGAGATATCACATCTCATGCTATAGGAAGTGTCTCAGGATTGGAATGGGAAGGAGTTGGATATCACATCTCATGTTATAGGAAGGATCTCAGGTGTGGTATAAGCATTGAGATATCACATCTCTGCTATCGGAAGGGTCTCAAGATTGGAATGGGAAGGAGTTGGATATTCCCATCTCATGTTATAGGAAGGGTCTCAGGTTTGGTATTAGAAGCATTGAGATATCACATCTCATGCTATAGGAAGGGTCTCAGGATTGGAATGGGAAGGACTTGGTTATCACATCTCATGCTATAGGGAGGGTCTCAAGTTTGATATTAGAAGCTTTGAGATATCACATCTCATGATATCGGAAGGGTCTCAGGATTGGAATGGGAAGGAGTTGGATATCACATCTCATGATAAAGGACGGGTCTAAGGTTTGGAAGGGGAAGGATTTGGATATCACATCTCATGTTATATTACGGGTCTCAGGTTTGGTATTAGAAGCATTGAGATATCAAGTCTCATAGTATAGGAAGGGTCTCAGAATTGGAATGGGAAGGAGTTGGATATCCCATCTCATGTTATAGGAAGAGTCTCTGGTTTGGTATTAGAATCATTGAGATATTCACATCGCATGCTGTAGGAAGGGTCTCAGAATTGGAATGGGAAGGAGTTGGATATCACATCTCAAGCTATAGGAAGGGTCTCAGTATTGGAATGGGAAGGACTTGGATATCACATCTCATGCTATAGGAAGGCTCTCAGGTTTGGAAGGGGAAAGAGTTGGATATCTCATTTCATGTTAGAGGTAGGATCTCAGGTTTGGTATTAGAGGCATTGAGATATCACATCTCATGCTATCAGAAGGGTCTCAGGAATGCAATGGGAAGGAGTTAGATATCACATCTCATGCTAAAGGGAGGGTCTCAGGTTTGGAAGGGGAAGGATTTGGATATCACATCTCATGTTATAGGAAGGATCTCAGGTTTGGTATTAGAAGCATTGAGATATCACATCTCATGCTATCGGAAGGATCTCAGGTTTGGTATTAGAAGCATTGAGATATCACATCTCATGCTATCAGAAGAGTCTCAGGATTGGAATAGGAAGGAGTTGGATATCACATTTCATGCTAAAGGGAGGGTCTCAGGTTTGGAAGGGGAAGGATTTGGATATCACATCTCATGTTATCGGAAGGATCTCACGTTTGGTATTAGAAGTATTGAGATATCATATCTCATGCTATAGGAAGGGTCTCAGGATTGGAATGGGAAGGAGTTGGATATCACATCTCATGATATAGGGAGGGTCTCAGGATTGGAATGGGAAGGACTTAGATATCACATATCATGCTATAGGGAGGGTCTCAGTTTTGATATTAGAAGCATTGAGATATCACATCTCATGCTATCGGATGTGTCTCAGGATTGGAATGGGAAGGAGCTGGATATGACATCTCATGCTAAAGGAAGGGTCTCAGGTTTGGAACGAGAAGGATTTGGATATCACATCTCATGTTATAGGAAGGGTCTCAGGTTTGGTATAAGCATTGAGATATCACATCTCTGCTATCGGAAGTGTCTCAGGATTGGAATGGGAAGGAGTTGGATATCCCATCTCATGTTATAGGACGGGTCTCAGGTTTGTTATTAGAATCATTGAGATATCATATTGCATGCTGTAGGAAGGGTCTAAGGGTTGGAATGTGAAGGACTTGGATATCACATCTCATGCTATAGATAGGCTCTTAGGTTTGGAAAGGGAAGGAGTTGGATATCATATTTCATGTTAGAGGAAGGATCTCAGGTTTGGTATTTGAAGCATTGCGATATCACATCTCATGCTATAGGAAGGGTCTCAGGATTGGAATGGGAAGCAGTTGGATATCACATCTCATGCTATAGGAAGGGTCTCAGGTTTGGTATAAGCATTGAGATATCACATCTCATGCTATAGGACGGGTCTCAGGATTGGAATGGAAGGAGTTGGATATCACATCTCATGTTATAGGAAGGATCTCAGGTTTGGTATTAGAAGCATTGAGACATCACATCTCATGCTATAGGAAGGGTCTCAGGGTTGGAATGGGAAGGAGTTGGATATCACATCTCATCCAATAGGAAGGGTCTCAAGTTTGGAATGGGAAGGAATTGGATATCACATTTCATGTTATAGGAAGGATCTCAGGTTTGGTATTAGAAGCATTGAGATATCACATCTCATGCTATAGGAAGGGTCTCAGGATTGGAATGTGAAGGATTTGGATATCACATCTCATGCTAAAGGAAGGGTCTCAGGTTTGGTAGAAGCATTGAGATATCACGTCGCTGCTATCGGAAGGGTCTCAGGATTGGATTGGGAAGGAGTTGGATATCCCTTCTCATGCTATAGGAAGGGTCTCAGGATTTGAATGGCAAGGAGTTGGATATCACATCTCATGCCATAGGAAGGGTCTCAGGTTTGGTATAAGCATTGAGATATCACATCTCTGCTATCGGAAGGGTCTCAGGATTGGATTGGGAAGGAGTTGGATATCCCTTCTCATGCTATAGGAAGTGTCTCAGGTTGGAATGGGAAGGAGTTGGATATCACATCTCATGTTATAGGAAGGGTCTCAGGATTGGAATGGGAAGGATTTGGATATCACATCTCTTGCTATAGGAAGGGTCTCAGGATTGGAATGGGTAGGAGTTGGATATTACTTTCTTGCTATAGGAAGGGTCTCATGTTTGGAATGGGAAGGAGTTGGATATCACATATGCTATAGTTAGTGTCTCAGGTTTGGAACGGGAAGGAGTTGGATATCCCATATCATGTTATAGGAAGAGTCTCTGGTTTGGTATTAGAATCATTGAGATATCACATCGCATGCTGTAGGAAGGGTCTAAGGATTGGAATGGGATGGACTTGGATATCACATCTCATGTTATAGGTAGGCTCTCAGGTTTGGTATAAGCATTGAGATATCACATCTCATGCTATAGGAAGGGTCTCAGGATTGGAATGGGAAGGAATTGGATATCACATCTCAGGCTATAGGAAGGGTCTCAGGATTGGAATGGGAAGGAGTTGGATATCACATCTCATGCTATAGGAAGGGTCTCAGGTTTGGTATAAGCATTGATATATCACATCTCATGCTATAGGAAGGGTCTCAGGATTGGAATGGAAGGAGTTGGATATCACATCTCATGTTATAGGAAGGATCTCAGGTTTGGTATTAGAAGCATTGAGACATCACATCTCATGCTATAGGAAGGGTCTCAGGATTGGAATGGGAAGGAGTTGGATATCAAATCTCATGCTATAGGAAGGGTCTCAGGATTGGAATGGGTAGGAGTTGAATATGACATCTCATGCCGTAGGAAGGGTCTCAGGTTTGGTATAAACATTGAGATATCACATCTCTGCTATCAAAAGGGTCTCAGGATTGGAATTGGAAGGAGTTGGATATCCCATCTCATGTTATAGGAAGTGTCTCAGGTTTGGTATTAGAAGCATTGAGATATCACATCTCATGCTATAGGAAGTGTCTCAGGATTGGAATGGGAAGGACTTGGATATCACATCTCCTGCTATAGGTAGGGTCTCAAGTTTGACATTAGAAGCATTGAGATATCACATCTCATGCTATAGGAAGGGTCTGAGGATTGGAATGGGAAGGAGTTGGATATCACATCTGCTATGGGAAGGGTCTCAGGTATGGTATAAGCAGTGAGATATCACATCTCATGCTATAGGAAGTGTCTCAGGATTGGAATGGGAAGGAGTTGGATATCACATCTCATGTTATAGGAAGGATCTCAGGTGTGGTATAAGCAGTGAGATATCACATCTCATGCTATAGGAAGTGTCTCAGGATTGGAATGGGAAGGAGTTGGATATTCCCATCTCATGTTATAGGAAGGGTCTCAGGTTTGGTATTAGAAGCATTGAGATATCACATCTCATGCTATAGGAAGGGTCTCAGGATTGGAATGGGAAGGACTTGGATATCACATCTCATGCTATAGGGAGGGTCTCAAGTTTGATATTAGAAGCTTTGAGATATCACATCTCATGATATCGGAAGGGTCTCAGGATTGGAATGGGAAGGAGTTGGATATCACATCTCATGATAAAGGAAGGGTCTAAGGTTTGGAAGGGGAAGGATTTGGATATCACATCTCATGTTATATTACGGGTCTCAGGTTTGGTATTAGAAGCATTGAGATATCAAGTCTCATAGTATAGGAAGGGTCTCAGAATTGGAATGGGAAGGAGTTGGATATCCCATCTCATGTTATAGGAAGAGTCTCTGGTTTGGTATTAGAATCATTGAGATATCACATCGCATGCTGTAGGAAGGGTCTCAGGATTGGAATGGGAAGGAGTTGGATATCACATCTCATGCTAAAGGAAGGGTCTCAGGTTTGGTAGAAGCATTGAGATATCACATCTCATGCTATCGGAAGTGTCTCAGGATTGGAATGGGAAGGAGCTGGATATCACATCTCATGCTAAAGGAAGGGTCTCAGGTTTGGAACGGGAAGGAGTTGGATATCACATCTCATGTTATAGGAAGGGTCTCAGGTTTGGTATAAACATTGAGATATCACATCTCTGCTATCGGAAGTGTCTCAGGATTGGAATGGGAAGGAGTTGGATATCCCTACTCATGTTATAGGACGGGTCTCAGGTTTGTTATTGGAATCATTGAGATATCATATTGCATGCTGTAGGAAGGGTCTAAGGGTTGGAATGTGAAGGACTTGGATATCACATCTCATGCTATAGATAGGCTCTTAGGTTTGGAAAGGGAAGGAGTTGGATCTCACATTTCATGTTAGAGGAAGGATCTCAGGTTTGGTATTAGAAGCATTGAGATATCACATCTCATGCTATAGGAAGGGTCTCAGGATTGGAATGGGAAGGAGTTGGATATCACATCTCATGCTATAGGAAGGGTCTCAGGTTTGGTATAAGCATTGAGATATCACATCTCATGCTATAGGAAGGGTCTCAGGATTGGAATGGAACGAGTTGGATATCAGATCTCATGTTATAGGAAGGATCTCAGGTTTGGTATTAGAAGCATTGAGACATCACATCTCATGCTATAGGAAGGGTCTCAGGATTGGAATGGGAAGGAGTTGGATATCAAATCTCATGCTATAGGAAGGGTCTCAGGATTGGAATGGGAAGGAGTTGAATATGACATCTCATGCCGTAGGAAGGGTCTCAGGTTTGGTATAAACATTGAGATATCACATCTCTGCTATCAAAAGGGTCTCAGGATTGGAATGGGAAGGAGTTGGATATCCCATCTCATGTTATAGGAAGAGTCTCAAGTTTGGTATTAGAAGCATTGAGATATCACATCTCATGCTATAGGAAGTGTCTCAGGATTGGAATGGGAAGGACTTGGATATCACATCTCATTCTATAGGTAGGGTCTCAAGTTTGACATTAGAAGCATTGAGATATCACATCTCATGCTATAGGAAGGGTCTGAGGATTGGAATGGGAAGGAGTTGGATATCACATCTCCTGCTATGGGAAGTGTCTCAGGTTTGGTATAAGCAGTGAGATATCACATCTCATGCTATAGGAAGTGTCTCAGGATTGGAATGGGAAGGAGTTGGATATCACATCTCATGTTATAGGAAGGATCTCAGGTTTGGTATAAGCATTGAGATATCACATCTCTGCTATCGGAAGGGTCTCAAGATTGGAATGGGAAGGAGTTGGATATTCCCATCTCATGTTATAGGAAGGGTCTCAGGTTTGGTATTAGAAGCATTGAGATATCACATCTCATGCTATAGGAAGGGTCTCAGGATTGGAATGGGAAGGACTTGGATATCACATCTCATGCTATAGGGAGGGTCTCAAGTTTGATATTAGAAGCTTTGAGATATCACATCTCATGATATCGGAAGGGTCTCAGGATTGGAATGGGAAGGAGTTGGATATCACATCTCATGATAAAGGAAGGGTCTAAGGTTTGGAAGGGGAAGGATTTGGATATCACATCTCATGTTATATTACGGGTCTCAGGTTTGGTATTAGAAGCATTGAGATATCAAGTCTCATAGTATAGGAAGGGTCTCAGAATTGGAATGGGAAGGAGTTGGATATCCCATCTCATGTTATAGGAAGAGTCTCTGGTTTGGTATTAGAATCATTGAGATATCACATCGCATGCTGTAGGAAGGGTCTAAGGATTGGAATGGGATGGACTTGGATATCACATCTCATGTTATAGGTAGGCTCTCAGGTTTGGTATAAGCATTGAGATATCACATCTCATGCTATAGGAAGGCTCTCAGAATTGGAATGGGAAGGAGTTGGATATCACATCTCAAGCTATAGGAAGGGTCTCAGTATTGGAATGGGAAGGACTTGGATATCACATCTCATGCTATAGGAAGGCTCTCAGGTTTGGAAGGGGAAAGAGTTGGATATCTCATTTCATGTTAGAGGTAGGATCTCAGGTTTGGTATTAGAGGCATTGAGATATCACATCTCATGCTATCAGAAGGGTCTCAGGAATGGAATGGGAAGGAGTTAGATATCACATCTCATGCTAAAGGGAGGGTCTCAGGTTTGGAAGGGGAAGGATTTGGATATCACATCTCATGTTATAGGAAGGATCTCAGGTTTGGTATTAGAAGCATTGAGATATCACATCTCATGCTATCGGAAGGATCTCAGGTTTGGTATTAGAAGCATTGAGATATCACATCTCATGCTATCAGAAGAGTCTCAGGATTGGAATAGGAAGGAGTTGGATATCACATTTCATGCTAAAGGGAGGGTCTCAGGTTTGGAAGTGGAAGGATTTGGATATCACATCTCATGTTATCGGAAGGATCTCACGTTTGGTATTAGAAGTATTGAGATATCACATCTCATGCTATAGGAAGGGTCTCAGGGTTGGAATGGGAAGGAGTTGGATATCACATCTCATCCAATAGGAAGGGTCTCAGGTTTGGAATGGGAAGGAATTGGATATCACATCTCATGTTATAGGAAGGATCTCAGGTTTGGTATTAGAAGCATTGAGATATCACATCTCATGCTATAGGAAGGGTCTCAGGATTGGAATGTGAAGGATTTGGATATCACATCTCATGCTAAAGGAAGGGTCTCAGGTTTGGTAGAAGCATTGAGATATCACGTCGCTGTATCGGAAGGGTCTCAGGATTGGATTGGGAAGGAGTTGGATATCCCTTCTCATGCTATAGGAAGGGTCTCAGGATTTGAATGGCAAGGAGTTGGATATCACATCTCATGCCATAGGAAGGGTCTCAGGTTTGGTATAAGCATTGAGATATCACATCTCTGCTATCGGAAGGGTCTCAGGATTGGATTGGGAATGAGTTGGATATCCCTTCTCATGCTATAGGAAGTGTCTCAGGTTGGAATGGGAAGGAGTTGGATATCACATCTCATGTTATAGGAAGGGTCTCAGGATTGGAATGGGAAGGATTTGGATATCACATCTCTTGCTATAGGAAGGGTCTCAGGATTGGAATGGGTAGGAGTTGGATATTACTTTCTTGCTATAGGAAGGGTCTCATGTTTGGAATGGGAAGGAGTTGGATATCACATATGCTATAGTTAGTGTCTCAGGTTTGGAATGGGAAGGAGTTGGATATCACATCTCATGTTATAGGAAGGGTCTCAGGTTTGGTATAAGCATTGAGATATCACATCTCTGCTATCGGAAGCGGCTCAGGATTGGAATGGGAAGGAGTTGGATATCCCATCTCATGTTATAGGAAGAGTCTCTGGTTTGGTATTAGAATCATTGAGATATCACATCGCATGCTGTAGGAAGGGTCTAAGGATTGGAATGGGATGGACTTGGATATCACATCTCATGTTATAGGTAGGCTCTCAGGTTTGCTATAAGCATTGAGATATCACATCTCATGCTATAGGAAGGGTCACAGGATTGGAATGGGAAGGAATTGGATATCACATCTCATGCTATAGGAAGGGTCTCAGATTTGGTATAAGCATTGAGATATCACATCTCATGCTAAAGGAAGGGTCTCAGGATTGGAATGGGAAGGAGTTGTATATGACATCTCAGGCCATAGGAAGGTTCTCAGGTTTGGTATAAGCATTGAGATATCACATCTCTGCTATCGGAAAGGTCTCAGGATTGGAATGGGAAGGAGTTGGATATCCCATCTCATGTTATAGGAAGGGTCTCAGGTTTGGTATTAGAAGCATAGAGATATCACATCTCATGCTATAGGAAGGGTCTCAGGATTGGAATGGGAAGGACTTGGATGTCACATCTCATGCTATAGGTAGGGTCTCAAGTTTGATATTAGAAGCATTGAGATAACAAATCTCATGATATCGGAAGGGTCTCAGGATTGGAATGGGAAGGAGTTGGATATCACATCTCATGATAAAGGAAGGGTCTAAGGTTTGGAAGGGGAAGGATTTGGATATCACATCTCATGTTATAGGACGGGTCTCAGGTTTAATATTAGAAGCATTGAGATATCAAGTCTCATGGTATAAGAAGGGTCTCAGAATTGGAATGGGAAGGAGTTGGATATCACACCTCAAGCTATAGGAAGGGTCTCAGGATTGGAATGGGAAGGAGTTTGATATCACATCTCATGCCATAGTATGGGTCTCAGGTTTGGTAGAAACATTGGGATATCACATCTCATGCTATCGGAAGGGTATCAGTATTGGATTTGGAAGAAGTTGGATATCCCATCTCATGCTATAGGAAGGGTCTCAGGTTGGAATGGGAAGGAGTTGGATATCACATTTCGTGTTATAGGAAGGGTCTCAGGATTGGAATGGGAAGGACTTGGATATCATATCTCATGCTATAGGACGGGTCTCAGGTTTGTTATTAGAATCATTGAGATATCATATTGCATGCTGTAGGAAGGGTCTAAGGATTGGAATGGGAAGGACCTGGTTATCACATCTCATGCTATAGAACGGCTCTCAGGTTTGGAAAGGGAAGGAGTTGGATATCACATCTCATGTTATAGGATGGATCTCAGGTTTGGTATTAGAAGTATTGAGATATCACATCTCATGTTATCGGAAGGATCTCAGGTTTGGTATTAGAAGTATTGAGATATCACATCTCATGCTATAGGAAGGGTCTCAGGATTGGAATGGGAAGGAGTTGGATATCACATCTCATGCTAAAGGAAGGGTCTCAGGTTTGGTAGAAGCATTGAGATATCACATCTCATGCTATCGGAAGTGTCTCAGGATTGGAATGGGAAGGAGCTGGATATCACATCTCATGCTAAAGGAAGGGTCTCAGGTTTGGAACGGGAAGGAGTTGGATATCACATCTCATGTTATAGGAAGGGTCTCAGGTTTGGTATAAACATTGAGATATCACATCTCTGCTATCGGAAGTGTCTCAGGATTGGAATGGGAAGGAGTTGGATATCCCTACTCATGTTATAGGACGGGTCTCAGGTTTGTTATTGGAATCATTGAGATATCATATTGCATGCTGTAGGAAGGGTCTAAGGGTTGGAATGTGAAGGACTTGGATATCACATCTCATGCTATAGATAGGCTCTTAGGTTTGGAAAGGGAAGGAGTTGGATCTCACATTTCATGTTAGAGGAAGGATCTCAGGTTTGGTATTAGAAGCATTGAGATATCACATCTCATGCTATAGGAAGGGTCTCAGGATTGGAATGGGAAGGAGTTGGATATCACATCTCATGCTATAGGAAGGGTCTCAGGTTTGGTATAAGCATTGAGATATCACATCTCATGCTATAGGAAGGGTCTCAGGATTGGAATGGAAGGAGTTGGATATCAGATCTCATGTTATAGGAAGGATCTCAGGTTTGGTATTAGAAGCATTGAGACATCACATCTCATGCTATAGGAAGGGTCTCAGGATTGGAATGGGAAGGAGTTGGATATCAAATCTCATGCTATAGGAAGGGTCTCAGGATTGGAATGGGAAGGAGTTGAATATGACATCTCATGCCGTAGGAAGGGTCTCAGGTTTGGTATAAACATTGAGATATCACATCTCTGCTATCAAAAGGGTCTCAGGATTGGAATGGGAAGGAGTTGGATATCCCATCTCATGTTATAGGAAGAGTCTCAAGTTTGGTATTAGAAGCATTGATATATCACATCTCATGCTATAGGAAGTGTCTCAGGATTGGAATGGGAAGGACTTGGATATCACATCTCATTCTATAGGTAGGGTCTCAAGTTTGACATTAGAAGCATTGAGATATCACATCTCATGCTATAGGAAGGGTCTGAGGATTGGAATGGGAAGGAGTTGGATATCACATCTCCTGCTATGGGAAGTGTCTCAGGTTTGGTATAAGCAGTGAGATATCACATCTCATGCTATAGGAAGTGTCTCAGGATTGGAATGGGAAGGACTTGGATATCACATCTCATGTTATAGGAAGGATCTCAGGTTTGGTATAAGCATTGAGATATCACATCTCTGCTATCGGAAGGGTCTCAAGATTGGAATGGGAAGGAGTTGGATATTCCCATCTCATGTTATAGGAAGGGTCTCAGGTTTGGTATTAGAAGCATTGAGATATCACATCTCATGCTATAGGAAGGGTCTCAGGATTGGAATGGGAAGGACTTGGATATCACATCTCATGCTATAGGGAGGGTCTCAAGTTTGATATTAGAAGCTTTGAGATATCACATCTCATGATATCGGAAGGGTCTCAGGATTGGAATGGGAAGGAGTTGGATATCACATCTCATGATAAAGGAAGGGTCTAAGGTTTGGAAGGGGAAGGATTTGGATATCACATCTCATGTTATAGGACGGGTCTCAGGTTTAATATTAGAAGCATTGAGATATCAAGTCTCATGGTATAAGAAGGGTCTCAGAATTGGAATGGGAAGGAGTTGGATATCACACCTCAAGCTATAGGAAGGGTCTCAGGATTGGAATGGGAAGGAGTTTGATATCACATCTCATGCCATAGTATGGGTCTCAGGTTTGGTAGAAGCATTGGGATATCACATCTCATGCTATCGGAAGGGTATCAGTATTGGATTTGGAAGAAGTTGGATATCCCATCTCATGCTATAGGAAGGGTCTCAGTTTGGAATGGGAAGGAGTTGGATATCACATTTCGTGTTATAGGAAGGGTCTCAGGATTGGAATGGGAAGGACTTGGATATCATATCTCATGCTATAGGACGGGTCTCAGGTTTGTTATTAGAATCATTGAGATATCATATTGCATGCTGTAGGAAGGGTCTAAGGATTGGAATGGGAAGGACCTGGTTATCACATCTCATGCTATAGAACGGCTCTCAGGTTTGGAAAGGGAAGGAGTTGGATATCACATCTCATGTTATAGGATGGATCTCAGGTTTGGTATTAGAAGTATTGAGATATCACATCTCATGTTATCGGAAGGATCTCAGGTTTGGTATTAGAAGTATTGAGATATCACATCTCATGCTATAGGAAGGGTCTCAGGATTGGAATGGGAAGGAGTTGGATATCACATCTCATGCTAAAGGAAGGGTCTCAGGTTTGGTAGAAGCATTGAGATATCACATCTCATGCTATCGGAAGTGTCTCAGGATTGGAATGGGAAGGAGCTGGATATCACATCTCATGCTAAAGGAAGGGTCTCAGGTTTGGAACGGGAAGGAGTTGGATATCACATCTCATGTTATAGGAAGGGTCTCAGGTTTGGTATAAACATTGAGATATCACATCTCTGCTATCGGAAGTGTCTCAGGATTGGAATGGGAAGGAGTTGGATATCCCTACTCATGTTATAGGACGGGTCTCAGGTTTGTTATTGGAATCATTGAGATATCATATTGCATGCTGTAGGAAGGGTCTAAGGGTTGGAATGTGAAGGACTTGGATATCACATCTCATGCTATAGATAGGCTCTTAGGTTTGGAAAGGGAAGGAGTTGGATCTCACATTTCATGTTAGAGGAAGGATCACAGGTTTGGTATTAGAAGCATTGAGATATCACATCTCATGCTATAGGAAGGGTCTCAGGATTGGAATGGGAAGGAGTTGGATATCACATCTCATGCTATAGGAAGGGTCTCAGGTTTGGTATAAGCATTGAGATATCACATCTCATGCTATAGGAAGGGTCTCAGGATTGGAATGGAAGGAGTTGGATATCAGATCTCATGTTATAGGAAGGATCTCAGGTTTGGTATTAGAAGCATTGAGACATCACATCTCATGCTATAGGAAGGGTCTCAGGATTGGAATGGGAAGGAGTTGGATATCAAATCTCATGCTATAGGAAGGGTCTCAGGATTGGAATGGGAAGGAGTTGAATATGACATCTCATGCCGTAGGAAGGGTCTCAGGTTTGGTATAAACATTGAGATATCACATCTCTGCTATCAAAAGGGTCTCAGGATTGGAATGGGAAGGAGTTGGATATCCCATCTCATGTTATAGGAAGAGTCTCAAGTTTGGTATTAGAAGCATTGAGATATCACATCTCATGCTATAGGAAGTGTCTCAGGATTGGAATGGGAAGGACTTGGATATCACATCTCATTCTATAGGTAGGGTCTCAAGTTTGACATTAGAAGCATTGAGATATCACATCTCATGCTATAGGAAGGGTCTGAGGATTGGAATGGGAAGGAGTTGGATATCACATCTCCTGCTATGGGAAGTGTCTCAGGTTTGGTATAAGCAGTGAGATATCACATCTCATGCTATAGGAAGTGTCTCAGGATTGGAATGGGAAGGAGTTGGATATCACATCTCATGTTATAGGAAGGATCTCAGGTTTGGTATAAGCATTGAGATATCACATCTCTGCTATCGGAAGGGTCTCAAGATTGGAATGGGAAGGAGTTGGATATTCCCATCTCATGTTATAGGAAGGGTCTCAGGTTTGGTATTAGAAGCATTGAGATATCACATCTCATGCTATAGGAAGGGTCTCAGGATTGGAATGGGAAGGACTTGGATATCACATCTCATGCTATAGGGAGGGTCTCAAGTTTGATATTAGAAGCTTTGAGATATCACATCTCATGATATCGGAAGGGTCTCGGGATTGGAATGGGAAGGAGTTGGATATCACATCTCATGATAAAGGAAGGGTCTAAGGTTTGGAAGGGGAAGGATTTGGATATCACATCTCATGTTATATTACGGGTCTCAGGTTTGGTATTAGAAGCATTGAGATATCAAGTCTCATAGTATAGGAAGGGTCTCAGAATTGGAATGGGAAGGAGTTGGATATCCCATCTCATGTTATAGGAAGAGTCTCTGGTTTGGTATTAGAATCATTGAGATATCACATCGCATGCTGTAGGAAGGGTCTAAGGATTGGAATGGGATGGACTTGGATATCACATCTCATGTTATAGGTAGGCTCTCAGGTTTGGTATAAGCATTGAGATATCAGATCTCATGCTATAGGAAGGGTCTCAGAATTGGAATGGGAAGGAGTTGGATATCACATCTCAAGCTATAGGAAGGGTCTCAGTATTGGAATGGGAAGGACTTGGATATCACATCTCATGCTATAGGAAGGCTCTCAGGTTTGGAAGGGGAAAGAGTTGGATATCTCATTTCATGTTAGAGGTAGGATCTCAGGTTTGGTATTAGAGGCATTGAGATATCACATCTCATGCTATCAGAAGGGTCTCAGGAATGGAATGGGAAGGAGTTAGATATCACATCTCATGCTAAAGGGAGGGTCTCAGGTTTGGAAGGGGAAGGATTTGGATATCACATCTCATGTTATAGGAAGGATCTCAGGTTTGGTATTAGAAGCATTGAGATATCACATCTCATGCTATCGGAAGGATCTCAGGTTTGGTATTAGAAGCATTGAGATATCACATCTCATGCTATCAGAAGAGTCTCAGGATTGGAATAGGAAGGAGTTGGATATCACATTTCATGCTAAAGGGAGGGTCTCAGGTTTGGAAGGGGAAGGATTTGGATATCACATCTCATGTTATCGGAAGGATCTCACGTTTGGTATTAGAAGTATTGAGATATCATATCTCATGCTATAGGAAGGGTCTCAGGATTGGAATGGGAAGGAGTTGGATATCACATCTCATGCTATAGGGAGGGTCTCAGGATTGGAATGGGAAGGACTTAGATATCACATATCATGCTATAGGGAGGGTCTCAGTTTTGATATTAGAAGCATTGAGATATCACATCTCATGCTATCGGAAGTGTCTCAGGATTGGAATGGGAAGGAGCTGGATATCACATCTCATGCTAAAGGAAGGGTCTCAGGTTTGGAACGGGAAGGATTTGGATATCACATCTCATGTTATAGGAAGGGTCTCAGGTTTGGTATAAGCATTGAGATATCACATCTCTGCTATCGGAAGTGTCTCAGGATTGGAATGGGAAGGAGTTGGATATCCCATCTCATGTTATAGGACGGGTCTCAGGTTTGTTATTAGAATCATTGAGATATCATATTGCATGCTGTAGGAAGGGTCTAAGGGTTGGAATGTGAAGGACTTGGATATCACATCTCATGCTATAGATAGGCTCTTAGGTGTGGAAAGGGAAGGAGTTGGATATCACATTTCATGTTAGAGGAAGGATCTCAGGTTTGGTATTAGAAGCATTGAGATATCACATCTCATGCTATAGGAAGGGTCTCAGGATTGGAATGGGAAGCAGTTGGATATCACATCTCATGCTATAGGAAGGGTCTCAGGTTTGGTATAAGCCTTGAGATATCACATCTCATGCTATAGGACGGGTCTCAGGATTGGAATGGAAGGAGTTGGATATCACATCTCATGTTATAGGAAGGATCTCAGGTTTGGTATTAGAAGCATTGAGACATCACATCTCATGCTATAGGAAGGGTCTCAAGGTTGGAATGGGAAGGAGTTGGGTATCACATCTCATCCAATAGGAAGGGTCTCAGGTTTGGAATGGGAAGGAATTCGATATCACATCTCATGTTATAGGAAGGATCTCAGGTTTGGTATTAGAAGCATTGAGATATCACATCTCATGCTATAGGAAGGGTCTCAGGATTGGAATGTGAAGGATTTGGATATCACATCTCATGCTAAAGGAAGGGTCTCAGGTTTGGTAGAAGCATTGAGATATCACGTCGCTGCTATCGGAAGGGTCTCAGGATTGGATTGGGAAGGAGTTGGATATCCCTTCTCATGCTATAGGAAGGGTCTCAGGATTTGAATGGCAAGGAGTTGGATATCACATCTCATGCCATAGGAAGGGACTCAGGTTTGGTATAAGCATTGAGATATCACATCTCTGCTATCGGAAGGGTCTCAGGATTGGATTGGGAAGGAGTTGGATATCCCTTCTCATGCTATAGGAAGTGTCTCAGGTTGGAATGGGAAGGAGTTGGATATCACATCTCATGTTATAGGAAGGGTCTCAGGATTGGAATGGGAAGGATTTGGATATCACATCTCTTGCTATAGGAAGGGTCTCAGGATTGGAATGGGTAGGAGTTGGATATTACTTTCTTGCTATAGGAAGGGTCTCATGTTTGGAATGGGAAGGAGTTGGATATCACATATGCTATAGTTAGTGTCTCAGGTTTGGAACGGGAAGGAGTTGGATATCACATCTCATGTTATAGGAAGGGTCTCAGGTTTGGTATAAGCATTGAGATATCACATCTCTGCTATCGGAAGCGGCTCAGGATTGGAATGGGAAGGAGTTGGATATCCCATCTCATGTTATAGGAAGAGTCTCTGGTTTGGTATTAGAATTATTGAGATATCACATCGCATGCTGTAGGAAGGGTCTAAGGATTGGAATGGGATAGACTTGGATATCACATCTCATGTTATAGGTAGGCTCTCAGGTTTGGTATAAGCATTGAGATATCACATCTCATGCTATAGGAAGGGTCTCAGGATTGGAATGGGAAGGAATTGGATATCACATCTCATGCTATAGGAAGGGTCTCAGATTTGGTATAAGCATTGAGATATCACATCTCATGCTAAAGGAAGGGTCTCAGGATTGGAATGGGAAGGAGTTGTATATGACATCTCAGGCCATAGGAAGGTTCTCAGGTTTGGTATAAGCATTGAGATATCACATCTCTGCTATCGGAAAGGTCTCAGGATTGGAATGGGAAGGAGTTGGATATCCCATCTCATGTTATAGGAAGGGTCTCAGGTTTGGTATTAGAAGCATAGAGATATCACATCTCATGCTATAGGAAGGGTCTCAGGATTGGAATGGGAAGGACTTGGATGTCACATCTCATGCTATAGGGAGGGTCTCAAGTTTGATATTAGAAGCATTGAGATAACAAATCTCATGATATCGGAAGGGTCTCAGGATTGGAATGGGAAGGAGTTGGATATCACATCTCATGATAAAGGAAGGGTCTAAGGTTTGGAAGGGGAAGGATTTGGATATCACATCTCATGTTATAGGACGGGTCTCAGGTTTAATATTAGAAGCATTGAGATATCAAGTCTCATGGTATAAGAAGGGTCTCAGAATTGGAATGGGAAGGAGTTGGATATCACACCTCAAGCTACAGGAAGGGTCTCAGGATTGGAATGGGAAGGAGTTTGATATCACATCTCATGCCATAGTATGGGTCTCAGGTTTGGTAGAAGCATTGGGATATCACATCTCATGCTATCGGAAGGGTATCAGTATTGGATTTGGAAGAAGTTGGATATCCCATCTCATGTTATAGGAATGGTCTCAGGTTGGAATGGGAAGGAGTTGGATATCACATTTCATGTTATAGAAGGGTCTCAGGATTGGAATGCGAAGGACTTGGATATCATATCTCATGCTATAGGACGGGTCTCAGGTTTGTTATTAGAATCATTGAGATATCATATTGCATGCTATAGGAAGGGTCTCAGGATTGGAATGGGAAGCAGTTGGATATCACATCTCATGCTATAGGAAGGGTCTCAGGTTTGGTATAAGCCTTGAGATATCACATCTCATGCTATAGGACGGGTCTCAGGATTGGAATAGAAGGAGTTGGATATCACATCTCATGTTATAGGAAGGATCTCAGGTTTGGTATTAGAAGCATTGAGACATCACATCTCATGCTATAGGAAGGGTCTCAAGGTTGGAATGGGAAGGAGTTGGATATCACATGTCATCCAATAGGAAGGGTCTCAGGTTTGGAATGGGAAGGAATTGGATATCACATCTCATGTTATAGGAAGGATCTCAGGTTTGGTATTAGAAGCATTGAGATATCACATCTCATGCTATAGGAAGGGTCTCAGGATTGGAATGTGAAGGATTTGGATATCACATCTCATGCTAAAGGAAGGGTCTCAGGTTTGGTAGAAGCATTGAGATATCACGTCGCTGCTATCGGAAGGGTCTCAGGATTGGATTGGGAAGGAGTTGGATATCCCTTCTCATGCTATGGGAAGGGTCTCAGGATTTGAATGGCAAGGAGTTGGATATCACATCTCATGCCATAGGAAGGGTCTCAGGTTTGGTATAAGCATTGAGATATCACATCTCTGCTATCGGAAGGGTCTCAGGATTGGATTGGGAAGGAGTTGGATATCCCTTCTCATGCTATAGGAAGTGTCTCAGGTTGGAATGGGAAGGAGTTGGATATCACATCTCATGTTATAGGAAGGGTCTCAGGATTGGAATGGGAAGGATTTGGATATCACATCTCTTGCTATAGGAAGGGTCTCAGGATTGGAATGGGTAGGAGTTGGATATTACTTTCTTGCTATAGGAAGGGTCTCATGTTTGGAATGGGAAGGAGTTGGATATCACATATGCTATAGTTAGTGTCTCAGGTTTGGAACGGGAAGGAGTTGGATATCACATCTCATGTTATAGGAAGGGTCTCAGGTTTGGTATAAGCATTGAGATATCACATCTCTGCTATCGGAAGCGGCTCAGGATTGGAATGGGAAGGAGTTGGATATCCCATCTCATGTTATAGGAAGAGTCTCTGGTTTGGTATTAGAATTATTGAGATATCACATCGCATGCTGTAGGAAGGGTCTAAGGATTGGAATGGGATAGACTTGGATATCACATCTCATGTTATAGGTAGGCTCTCAGGTTTGGTATAAGCATTGAGATATCACATCTCATGCTATAGGAAGGGTCTCAGGATTGGAATGGGAAGGAATTGGATATCACATCTCATGCTATAGGAAGGGTCACAGATTTGGTATAAGCATTGAGATATCACATCTCATGCTAAAGGAAGGGTCTCAGGATTGGAATGGGAAGGAGTTGTATATGACATCTCAGGCCATAGGAAGGTTCTCAGGTTTGGTATAAGCATTGAGATATCACATCTCTGCTATCGGAAAGGTCTCAGGATTGGAATGGGAAGGAGTTGGATATCCCATCTCATGTTATTGGAAGGGTCTCAGGTTTGGTATTAGAAGCATAGAGATATCACATCTCATGCTATAGGAAGGGTCTCAGGATTGGAATGGGAAGGACTTGGATGTCACATCTCATGCTATAGGGAGGGTCTCAAGTTTGATATTAGAAGCATTGAGATAACAAATCTCATGATATCGGAAGGGTCTCAGGATTGGAATGGGAAGGAGTTGGATATCACATCTCATGATAAAGGAAAGGTCTAAGGTTTGGAAGGGGAAGGATTTGGATATCACATCTCATGTTATAGGACGGGTCTCAGGTTTAATATTAGAAGCATTGAGATATCAAGTCTCATGGTATAAGAAGGGTCTCAGAATTGGAATGGGAAGGAGTTGGATATCACACCTCAAGCTATAGGAAGGGTCTCAGGATTGGAATGGGAAGGAGTTTGATATCACATCTCATGCCATAGTATGGGTCTCAGGTTTGGTAGAAGCATTGGGATATCACATCTCATGCTATCGGAAGGGTATCAGTATTGGATTTGGAAGAAGTTGGATATCCCATCTCATGTTATAGGACGGGTCTCAGGTTTTTTATTAAAATCATTGAGATATCATATTGCATGCTGTAGAAAGGGTCTAAGGATTGGAATGGAAGGAGTTGGATATCACATCTCATGTTAAAGGAAGGATCTCAGGTTTGGTATTAGAAGCATTGAGACATCACATCTCATGCTATAGGAAGGGTCTCAGGATTGGAATGGGATGGAGTTGGATATCACATCTCATGCTATAGGAAGGGTCTCAGGATTGGAATGGGAAGGAGTTGGATATCACATCTCATGTTATAGGAAGGGTCTCAGGTTTGGTATAAACATTGAGATATCACATCTCTACCATCGGAAGTGTCTCAGGATTGGAATGGGAAGGAGTTGGATATCCCATCTCATGTTATAGGACGGGTCTCAGGTTTTTTATTAAAATCATTGAGATATCATATTGCATGCTGTAGGAAGGGTCTAAGGATTGGAATGGGAAGGAGTTGGATATTCCCATCTCATGTTATAGGAAGGGTCTCAGGTTTGGTATTAGAAGCATTGAGATATCACATCTCATGCTATAGGAAGGGTCTCAGGATTGGAATGGGAAGGACTTGGATATCACATCTCATGCTATAGGGAGGGTCTCAAGTTTGATAGAAGCATTGAGATATCACATTTCATGATATCGGAAGGGTCTCAAGATTGGAATGGGAAGGAGTTGGATATCACATCTCATGATAAAGGAAGGGTCTAAGGTTTGGAAGGGGAAGGATTTGGACATCACATCTCATGTTATAGGACGGGTCTCAGGTTTGGTATTAGAAGCATTGAGATATCAAGTCTCATGGTATAGGAAGGGTCTCAGGATTAGAATGGGAAGGAGTTTGATATCACATCTCATGCCATAATATGGGTCTCAGGTTTGGTAGAAGCATTGGGATATCACATCTCATGCTATCGGAAGGGTATCGGGATTGGATTTGGAAGGAGTTGGATATCCCATCTCATGCTATAGGAAGGGTCTCAGGTTGGAATGGGAAGGAGTTGGATATCACATCTCATGTTATAGGAAGGGTCTCAGGATTGGAATGGGAAGGACTTGGATATCACATCTCATGCTATAGGAAGGCTCTCAGGTTTGCAAGGGGAAAGAGTTGGATATCACATTTCATGTTAGATGTAGGATCTCAGGTTTGGTATTAGAAGCATTGAGATATCACATATGCTATCAGAAGGATCTCAGGTTTGGTATATAAGCATTGAGATATTATATCTTATGCTATCAGAAGGGTCTCAGGATTGGAATGGGATGGAGTTGGATATCACATCTCATGCTATAGGAAGGGTCTCAGGATTGGAATGGGAAGGAGTTGGATATCACATCTCATGTTATAGGAAAGGTCTCAGGTTTGGTATAAACATTGAGATATCACATCTCTACCATCGGAAGTGTCTCAGGATTGGAATGGGAAGGAGTTGGATATCCCATCTCATGTTATAGGACGGGTCTCAGGTTTTTTATTAAAATCATTGAGATATCATATTGCATGCTGTAGGAAGGGTCTAAGGATTGGAATGGGAAGGAGTTGGATATTCCCATCTCTTGTTATAGGAAGGGTCTCAGGTTTGGTATTAGAAGCATTGAGATATCACATCTCATGCTATAGGAAGGGTCTCAGGATTGGAATGGGAAGGACTTGGATATCACATCTCATGCTATAGGGAGGGTCTCAAGTTTGATAGAAGCATTGAGAATTCACATTTCATGATATCGGAAAGGGTCTCAAGATTGGAATGGGAAGGAGTTGGATATCACATCTCATGATAAAGGAAGGGTCTAAGGTTTGGAAGGGGAAGGATTTGGATATCACATCTCATGTTATAGGACGGGTCTCAGGTTTGGTATTAGAAGCATTGAGATATCAAGTCTCATGGTATAGGAAGGGTCTCAGGATTAGAATGGGAAGGAGTTTGATATCACATCTCATGCCATAATATGGGTCTCAGGTTTGGTAGAAGCATTGGGATATCACATCTCATGCTATCGGAAGGGTATCGGGATTGGATTTGGAAGGAGTTGGATATCCCATCTCATGCTATAGGAAGGGTCTCAGGTTGGAATGGGAAGGAGTTGGATATCACATCTCATGTTATAGGAATGGTCTCAGGATTGGAATGGGAAGGACTTGGATATCACATCTCATGCTATAGGAAGGCTCTCAGGTTTGCAAGGGGAAAGAGTTGGATATCACATTTCATGTTAGATGTAGGATCTCAGGTTTGGTATTAGAAGCATTGAGATATCACATATGCTATCAGAAGGATCTCAGGTTTGGTATAGAAGCATTGAGATATCATATCTTATGCTATCAGAAGGGTCTCAGGATTGGAATGGGATGGAGTTGGATATCACATCTCATGCTATAGGAAGGGTCTCAGGATTGGAATGGGAAGGAGTTGGATATCACATCTCATGTTATAGGAAAGGTCTCAGGTTTGGTATAAACATTGAGATATCACATCTCTACCATCGGAAGTGTCTCAGGATTGGAATGGGAAGGAGTTGGATATCCCATCTCATGTTATAGGACGGGTCTCAGGTTTTTTATTAAAATCATTGAGATATCATATTGCATGCTGTAGGAAGGGTCTAAGGATTGGAATGGGAAGGAGTTGGATATTCCCATCTCATGTTATAGGAAGGGTCTCAGGTTTGGTATTAGAAGCATTGAGATATCACATCTCATGCTATAGGAAGGGTCTCAGGATTGGAATGGTAAGGACTTGGATATCACATCTCATGCTATAGGGAGGGTCTCAAGTTTGATAGAAGCATTGAGATATAACATTTCATGATATCGGAAGGGTCTCAAGATTGGAATGGGAAGGAGTTGGATATCACATCTCATGATAAAGGAAGGGTCTAAGGTTTGGAAGGGGAAGGATTTGGATATCACATCTCATGTTATAGGACGGGTCTCAGGTTTGGTATTAGAAGCATTGAGATATCAAGTCTCATGGTATAGGAAGGGTCTCAGGATTAGAATGGGAAGGAGTTTGATATCACATCTCATGCCATAATATGGGTCTCAGGTTTGGTAGAAGCATTGGGATATCACATCTCATGCTATCGGAAGGGTATCGGGATTGGATTTGGAAGGAGTTGGATATCCCATCTCATGCTATAGGAAGGGTCTCAGGTTGGAATGGGAAGGAGTTGGATATCACATCTCATGTTATAGGAAGGGTCTCAGGATTGGAATGGGAAGGACTTGGATATCACATCTCATGCTATAGGAAGGCTCTCAGGTTTGCAAGGGGAAAGAGTTGGATATCACATTTCATGTTAGAGGTAGGATCTCAGGTTTGGTATTAGAAGCATTGAGATATCACATCTCATGCTATCAGAAGGATCTCAGGTTTGGTATAGAAGCATTGAGATATCATATCTTATGCTATCAGAAGGGTCTCAGGATTGGAATGGGAAGGAGTTGGATATCACATCTCATGCTAAAGGGAGGGTCTCAGGTTTGGAAGGGGAAGGATTTGGATATCACATCTCATGTTATAGGATGGATCTCAGGTTTGGTATTAGAAGTATTGAGATATCACATCTCATGTTATCGGAAGGATCTCAGGTTTGGTATTAGAAGTATTGAGATATCACATCTCATGCTATAGGAAGGGTCTCAGGATTGGAATGGGAAGGAGTTGGATATCACATCTCATGCTAAAGGAAGGGTCTCAGGTTTGGTAGAAGCATTGAGATATCACATCTCATGCTATAGGAAGGGTCTCAGGATTGGAATGGGAAGGACTTAGATATCACATATGCTATAGGGAGGGTCTCAGTTTTGATATTAGAAGCATTGAGATATCACATCTTATGCTATCAGAAGTGTCTCAGGATTGGAATGGGAAGGAGCTGGATATCACATCTCATGCTAAAGGAAGGGTCTCAGGTTTGGAACGGGAAGGAGTTGGATATCACATCTCATGTTATAGGAAGGGTCTCAGGTTTGGTATAAACATTGAGATATCACATCTCTGCTATCGGACGTGTCTCAGGATTGGAATGGGAAGGAGTTGGATATCCCATCTCATGTTATAGGACGGGTCTCAGGTTTTTTATTAGAATCATTGAGATATCATATTGCATGCTGTAGGAAGGGTCTAAGGATTGGAATGGGAAGGACTTGGATATCACATCTCATGCTATAGATAGGCTCTCAGGTTTGGAAAGTGAAGGAGTTGGATATCACATTTCATGTTAGAGGAAGGATCTCAGGTTTGGTATAAGCATTGAGATATCACATCTCATGCTATAGGAAGGGTCTCAGGATTGGAATGGAAGGAGTTGGATATCACATCTCATGTTATAGGAAGGATCTCAGGTTTGGTATTAGAAGCATTGAGACATCACATCTCATGCTATAGGAAGGGTCTCAGGATTGGAATGGGAAGGAGTTGAATATGACATCTCATGCCGTAGGAAGGGTCTCAGGTTTGGTATAAACATTGAGATATCACATCTCTGCTATCAAAAGGGTCTCAGGATTGGAATTGGAAGGAGTTGGATATCCCATCTCATGCTATAGGGAGGGTATCAAGTTTGATATTAGAAGCTTTGAGATATCACATCTCATGATATCGGAAGGGTCTCAGGATTGGAATGGGAAGGAGTTGGATATCACATCTCATGATAAAGGAAGGGTCTAAGGTTTGGAAGGGGAAGGATTTGGATATCACATCTCATGTTATATTACGGGTCTCAGGTTTGGTATTAGAAGCATTGAGAAATCAAGTCTCATAGTATAGGAAGGGTCTCAGAATTGGAATGGGAAGGAGTTGGATATCCCATGCCATGTTATAGGAAGAGTCTCTGGTTTGGTATTAGAATCATTGAGATATTCACATCGCATGCTGTAGGAAGGGTCTAAGGATTGGAATGGGATGGACTTGGATATCACATCTCATGCTATAGGTAGGCTCTCAGGTTTGGTATAAGCATTGAGATATCACATCTCATGCTATAGGAAGGGTCTCAGAATTGGAATGGGAAGGAGTTGGATATCACATCTCAAGCTATAGGAAGGGTCTCAGTATTGGAATGGGAAGGACTTGGATATCACATCTCATGCTATAGGAAGGCTCTCAGGTTTGGAAGGGGAAAGAGTTGGATATCTCATTTCATGTTAGAGGTAGGATCTCAGGTTTGGTATTAGAAGCATTGAGATATCACATCTCATGCTATCAGAAGGGTCTCAGGAATGGAATGGGAAGGAGTTAGATATCACATCTCATGCTAAAGGGAGGGTCTCAGGTTTGGAAGGGGAAGGATTTGGATATCACATCTCATGTTATAGGAAGGATCTCAGGTTTGGTATTAGAAGCATTGAGATATCACATCTCATGCTATCGGAAGGATCTCAGGTTTGGTATTAGAAGCATTGAGATATCGCATCTCATGCATCAGAAGAGTCTCAGGATTGGAATAGGAAGGAGTTGGATATCACATTTCATGCTAAAGGGAGGGTCTCAGGTTTGGAAGGGGAAGGATTTGGATATCACATCTCATGTTATCGGAAGGATCTCACGTTTGGTATTAGAAGTATTGAGATATCATATCTCATGCTATAGGAAGGGTCTCACGATTGGAATGGGAAGGAGTTGGATATCACATCTCATGCTATAGGGAGGGTCTCAGGATTGGAATGGGAAGGACTTAGATATCACATATCATGCTATAGGGAGGGTCTCAGTTTTGATATTAGAAGCATTGAGATATCACATCTCATGCTATCGGAAGTGTCTCAGGATTGGAATGGGAAGGAGCTGGATATCACATCTCATGCTAAAGGAAGGGTCTCAGGTTTGGAACGAGAAGGATTTGGATATCACATCTCATGTTATAGGAAGGGTCTCAGGTTTGGTATAAGCATTGAGATATCACATCTCTGCTATCGGAAGTGTCTCAGGATTGGAATGGGAAGGAGTTGGATATCCCATCTCATGTTATAGGACGGGTCTCAGGTTTGTTATCAGAATCATTGAGATATCATATTGCATGCTGTAGGAAGGGTCTAAAGGTTGGAATGTGATGGACTTGGATATCACATCTCATGCTATAGATAGGCTCTTAGGTTTGGAAAGGGAAGGAGTTGGATATCACATTTCATGTTAGAGGAAGGATCTCAGGTTTGGTATTAGAAGCATTGAGATATCACATCTCATGCTATAGGAAGGGTCTCAGGTTTGGTATAAGCATTGAGATATCACATCTCATGCTATAGGACGGGTCTCAGGATTGGAATGGAAGGAGTTGGATATCACATCTCATGTTATAGGAAGGATCTCAGGTTTGGTATTAGAAGCATTGAGACATCACATCTCATGCTATAGGAAGGGTGTCAGGGTTGGAATAGGAAGGAGTTGGATATCACATCTCATCCAATAGGAAGGGTCTCAGGTTTGGAATGGGAAGGAATTGGATATCACATCTCATGTTATAGGAAGGATCTCAGGTTTGGTATTAGAAGCATTGAGATATCACATCTCATGCTATAGGAAGGGTCTCAGGATTGGAATGTGAAGGATTTGGATATCACATCTCATGCTAAAGGAAGGGTCTCAGGTTTGGTAGAAGCATTGAGATATCACGTCGCTGCTATCGGAAGGGTCTCAGGATTGGATTGGGAAGGAGTTGGATATCCCTTCTCATGCTATAGGAAGGGTCTCAGGATTTGAATGGCAAGGAGTTGGATATCACATCTCATGCCATAGGAAGGGTCCCAGGTTTGGTATAAGCATTGAGATATCACATCTCTGCTATCGGAAGGGTCTCAGGATTGGATTGGAAAGGAGTTGGATATCCCTTCTCATGCTATAGGAAGTTTCTCAGGTTGGAATGGGAAGGAGTTGGATATCACATCTCATGTTATAGGAAGGGTCTCAGGATTGGAATGGGAAGGATTTGGATATCACATCTCTTGCTATAGGAAGGGTCTCAGGATTGGAATGGGTAGGAGTTGGATATTACTTTCTTGCTATAGGAAGGGTCTCATGTTTGGAATGGGAAGGAGTTGGATATCACATATGCTATAGTTAGTGTCTCAGGTTTGGAACGGGAAGGAGTTGGATATCACATCTCATGTTATAGGAAGGGTCTCAGGTTTGGTATAAGCATTGAGATATCACATCTCTGCTATCGGAAGCGGCTCAGGATTGGAATGGGAAGGAGTTGGATATCCCATCTCATGTTATAGGAAGAGTCTCTGGTTTGGTATTAGAATCATTGAGATATCACATCGCATGCTGTAGGAAGGGTCTAAGGATTGGAATGGGATGGACTTGGATATCACATCTCATGTTATAGGTAGGCTCTCAGGTTTGGTATAAGCATTGAGATATCACATCTCATGCTATAGGAAGGGTCTCAGGATTGGAATGGGAAGGAATTGGATATCACATCTCAGGCTATAGGAAGGGTCTCAGGATTAGAATGGGAAGGAGTTGGATATCACATCTCATGCTATAGGAAGGGTCTCAGGTTTGGTATAAGCATTGAGATATCACATCTCATGCTATAGGAAGGGTCTCAGGATTGGAATGGAAGGAGTTGGATATCACATCTCATGTTATAGGAAGGATCTCAGGTTTGGTATTAGAAGCATTGAGACATCACATCTCATGCTATAGGAAGGGTCTCAGGATTGGAATGGGAAGGAGTTGGATATCAAATCTCATGCTATAGGAAGGGTCTCAGGATTGGAATGGGAAGGAGTTGAATATGACATCTCATGCCGTAGGAAGGGTCTCAGGTTTGGTATAAACATTGAGATATCACATCTCTGCTATCAAAAGGGTCTCAGAATTGGAATTGGAAGGAGTTGGATATCCCATCTCATGTTATAGGAAGAGTCTCAGGTTTGGTATTAGAAGCATTGAGATATCACATCTCATGCTATAGGAAGTGTCTCAGGATTGGAATGGGAAGGACTTGGATATCACATCTCATGCTATAGGTAGGGTCTCAAGTTTGACATTAGAAGCATTGAGATATCACATCTCATGCTATAGGAAGGGTCTGAGGATTGGAATGGGAAGGAGTTGGATATCACATCTCCTGCTATGGGAAGGGTCTCAGGTTTGGTATAAGCAGTGAGATATCACATCTCATGCTATAGGAAGTGTCTCAGGATTGGAATGGGAAGGAGTTGGATATCACATCTCATGTTATAGGAAGGATCTCAGGTGTGGTATAAGCATTGAGATATCACATCTCTGCTATCGGAAGGGTCTCAAGATTGGAATGGGAAGGAGTTGGATATTCCCATCTCATGTTATAGGAAGGGTCTCAGGTTTGGTATTAGAAGCATTGAGATATCACATCTCATGCTATAGGAAGGGTCTCAGGATTGGAATGGGAAGGACTTGGATATCACATCTCATGCTATAGGGAGGGTCTCAAGTTTGATATTAGAAGCTTTGAGATATCACATCTCATGATATCGGAAGGGTCTCAGGATTGGAATGGGAAGGAGTTGGATATCACATCTCATGATAAAGGATGGGTCTAAGGTTTGGAAGGATTTGGATATCACATCTCATGTTATATTACGGGTCTCAGGTTTGGTATTAGAAGCATTGAGATATCAAGTCTCATAGTATAGGAAGGGTCTCAGAATTGGAATGGGAAGGAGTTGGATATCCCATATGTTATAGGAAGAGTCTCTGGTTTGGTATTAGAATCATTGAGATATTCACATCGCATGCTGTAGGAAGGGTCTAAGGATTGGAATGGGATGGACTTGGATATCACATCTCATGCTATAGGTAGGCTCTCAGGTTTGGTATAAGCATTGAGATATCACATCTCATGCTATAGGAAGGGTCTCAGAATTGGAATGGGAAGGAGTTGGATATCACATCTCAAGCTATAGGAAGGGTCTCAGTATTGGAATGGGAAGGACTTGGATATCACATCTCATGCTATAGGAAGGCTCTCAGGTTTGGAAGGGGAAAGAGTTGGATATCTCATTTCATGTTAGAGGTAGGATCTCAGGTTTGGTATTAGAGGCATTGAGATATCACATCTCATGCTATCAGAAGGGTCTCAGGAATGGAATGGGAAGGAGTTAGATATCACATCTCATGCTAAAGGGAGGGTCTCAGGTTTGGAAGGGGAAGGATTTGGATATCACATCTCATGTTATAGGAAGGATCTCAGGTTTGGTATTAGAAGCATTGAGATATCACATCTCGCTATCGGAAGGATCTCAGGTTTGGTATTAGAAGCATTGAGATATCACATCTCATGCTATCAGAAGAGTCTCAGGATTGGAATAGGAAGGAGTTGGATATCACATTTCATGCTAAAGGGAGGGTCTCAGGTTTGGAAGGGGAAGGATTTGGATATCACATCTCATGTTATCGGAAGGATCTCACGTTTGGTATTAGAAGTATTGAGATATCATATCTCATGCTATAGGAAGGGTCTCAGGATTGGAATGGGAAGGAGTTGGATATCACATCTCATGATATAGGGAGGGTCTCAGGATTGGAATGGGAAGGACTTAGATATCACATATCATGCTATAGGGAGGGTCTCAGTTTTGATATTAGAAGCATTGAGATATCACATCTCATGCTATCGGAAGTGTCTCAGGATTGGAATGGGAAGGAGCTGGATATCACATCTCATGCTAAAGGAAGGGTCTCAGGTTTGGAACGAGAAGGATTTGGATATCACATCTCATGTTATAGGAAGGGTCTCAGGTTTGGTATAAGCATTGAGATATCACATCTCTGCTATCGGAAGTGTTTCAGGATTGGAATGGGAAGGAGTTGGATATCCCATCTCATGTTATAGGACGGGTCTCAGGTTTGTTATTAGAATCATTGAGATATCATATTGCATGCTGTAGGAAGGGTCTAAGGGTTGGAATGTGAAGGACTTGGATATCACATCTCATGCTATAGATAGGCTCTTAGGTTTGGTATTAGAAGCATTGAGATATCACATCTCATGCTATAGGAAGGGTCTCAGGATTGGAATGGGAAGCAGTTGGATATCACATCTCATGCTATAGGAAGGGTCTCAGGTTTGGTATAAGCATTGAGATATCACATCTCATGCTATAGGACGGGTCTCAGGATTGGAATGGAAGGAGTTGGATATCACATCTCATGTTATAGGAAGGATCTCAGGTTTGGTATTAGAAGCATTGAGACATCACATCTCATGCTATAGGAAGGGTCTCAGGGTTGGAATGGGAAGGAGTTGGATATCACATCTCATCCAATAGGAAGGGTCTCAGGTTTGGAATGGGAAGGAATTGGATATCACATCTCATGTTATAGGAAGGATCTCAGGTTTGGTAGAAGCATTGAGATATCACGTCGCTGCTATCGGAAGGGTCTCAGGATTGGATTGGGAAGGAGTTGGATATCCCTTCTCATGCTATAGGGAGGGTCTCAGGATTTGAATGGCAAGGAGTTGGATATCACATCTCATGCCATAGGAAGGGTCTCAGGTTTGGATTGGGAAGGAGTTGGATATCCCTTCTCATGCTATAGGAAGTGTCTCAGGTTGGAATGGGAAGAAGTTGGATATAACATCTCATGTTATAGGAAGGGTCTCAGGATTGGAATGGGAAGGATTTGGATATCACATCTCTTGCTATAGGAAGGGTCTCAGGATTGGAATGGGTAGGAGTTGGATATTACTTTCTTGCTATAGGAAGGGTCTCATGTTTGGAATGGGAAGGAGTTGGATATCACATATGCTATAGTTAGTGTCTCAGGTTTGGAACGGGAAGGAGTTGGATATCACATCTCATGTTATAGGAAGGGTCTCAGGTTTGGTATAAGCATTGAGATATCACATCTCTGCTATCGGAAGCGGCTCAGGATTGGAATGGGAAGGAGTTGGATATCCCATCTCATGTTATAGGAAGAGTCTCTGGTTTGGTATTAGAATAATTGAGATATCACATCGCATGCTGTAGGAAGGGTCTAAGGATTGGAATGGGATGGACTTGGATATCACATCTCATGTTATAGGTAGGCTCTCAGGTTTGGTATAAGCATTGAGATATCACATCTCATGCTATAGGAAGGGTCTCAGGATTGGAATGGGAAGGAATTGGATATCACATCTCAGGCTATAGGAAGGGTCTCAGGATTGGAATGGGAAGGAGTTGGATATCACATCTCATGCTATAGGAAGGGTCTCAGGTTTGGTATAAGCATTGATATATCACATCTCATGCTATAGGAAGGATCTCAGGATTGGAATGGAAGGAGTTGGATATCACATCTCATGTTATAGGAAGGATCTCAGGTTTGGTATTAGAAGCATTGAGACATCACAACTCATGCTATAGGAAGGGTCTCAGGATTGGAATGGGAAGGAGTTGGATATCAAATCTCATGCTATAGGAAGGGTCTCAGGATTGGAATGGGAAGGAGTTGAATATGACATCTCATGCCGTAGGAAGGGTCTCAGGTTTGGTATAAACATTGAGATATCACATCTCTGCTATCAAAAGGGTCTCAGGATTGGAATTGGAAGGAGTTGGATATCCCATCTCATGTTATAGGAAGAGTCTCAGGTTTGGTATTAGAAGCATTGAGATATCACATCTCATGCTATAGGAAGTGTCTCAGGATTGGAATGGGAAGGACTTGGATATCACATCTCATGCTATATGTAGGGTCTCAAGTTTGACATTAGAAGCATTGAGATATCACATCTCATGCTATAGGAAGGGTCTGAGGATTGGAATGGGAAGGAGTTGGATATCACATCTCCTGCTATGGGAAGGGTCTCAGGTTTGGTATAAGCAGTGAGATATCACATCTCATGCTATAGGAAGTGTCTCAGGATTGGAATGGGAAGGAGTTGGATATCACATCTCATGTTATAGGAAGGATCTCAGGTGTGGTATAAGCATTGAGATATCACATCTCTGCTATCGGAAGGGTCTCAAGATTGGAATGGGAAGGAGTTGGATATTCCCATCTCATGTTATAGGAAGGGTCTCAGGTTTGGTATTAGAAGCATTGAGATATCACATCTCATGCTATAGGAAGGGTCTCAGGATTGGAATGGGAAGGACTTGGATATCACATCTCATGCTATAGGGAGGGTCTCAAGTTTGATATTAGAAGCTTTGAGATATCACATCTCATGATATCGGAAGGGTCTCAGGATTGGAATGGGAAGGAGTTGGATATCACATCTCATGATAAAGGAAGGGTCTAAGGTTTGGAAGGGGAAGGATTTGGATATCACATCTCATGTTATATTATGGGTCTCAGGTTTGGTATTAGAAGCATTGAGATATCAAGTCTCATAGTATAGGAAGGGTCTCAGAATTGGAATGGGAAGGAGTTGGATATCCCATCTCATGTTATAGGAAGAGTCTCTGGTTTGGTATTAGAATCATTGAGATATTCACATCGCATGCTGTAGGAAGGGTCTAAGGATTGGAATGGGATGGACTTGGATATCACATCTCATGCTATAGGTAGGCTCTCAGGTTTGGTATAAGCATTGAGATATCACATCTCATGCTATAGGAAGGGTCTCAGAATTGGAATGGGAAGGAGTTGGATATCACATCTCAAGCTATAGGAAGGGTCTCAGTATTGGAATGGGAAGGACTTGGATATCACATCTCATGCTATAGGAAGGCTCTCAGGTTTGGAAGGGGAAAGAGTTGGATATCTCATTTCATGTTAGAGGTAGGATCTCAGGTTTGGTATTAGAGGCATTGAGATATCACATCTCATGCTATCAGAAGGGTCTCAGGAATGGAATGGGAAGGAGTTAGATATCACATCTCATGCTAAAGGGAGGGTCTCAGGTTTGGAAGGGGAAGGATTTGGATATCACATCTCATGTTATAGGAAGGATCTCAGGTTTGGTATTAGAAGCATTGAGATATCACATCTCATGCTATCGGAAGGATCTCAGGTTTGGTATTAGAAGCATTGAGATATCACATCTCATGCTATCAGAAGAGTCTCAGGATTGGAATAGGAAGGAGTTGGATATCACATTTCATGCTAAAGGGAGGGTCTCAGGTTTGGAAGGGGAAGGATTTGGATATCATATCTCATGTTATCGGAAGGATCTCACGTTTGGTATTAGAAGTATTGAGATATCATATCTCATGCTATAGGAAGGGTCTCAGGATTGGAATGGGAAGGAGTTGGATATCACATCTCATGCTATAGGGAGGGTCTCAGGATTGGAATGGGAAGGACTTAGATATCACATATCATGCTATAGGGAGGGTCTCAGTTTTGATATTAGAAGCATTGAGATATCACATCTCATGCTATCGGAAGTGTCTCAGGATTGGAATGGGAAGGAGCTGGATATCACATCTCATGCTAAAGGAAGGGTCTCAGGTTTGGAACGAGAAGGATTTGGATATCACATCTCATGTTATAGGAAGGGTCTCAGGTTTGGTATAAGCATTGAGATATCACATCTCTGCTATCGGAAGTGTCTCAGGATTGGAATGGGAAGGAGTTGGATATCCCATCTCATGTTATAGGACGGGTCTCAGGTTTGTTATTAGAATCATTGAGATATCATATTGCATGCTGTAGGAAGGGTCTAAGGGTTGGAATGTGAAGGACTTGGATATCACATCTCATGCTATAGATAGGCTCTTAGGTTTGGAAAGGGAAGGTGTTGGATATCACATTTCATGTTAGAGGAAGGATCTCAGGTTTGGTATTAGAAGCATTGAGATATCACATCTCATGCTATAGGAAGGGTCTCAGGATTGGAATGGGAAGCAGTTGGATATGACATCTCATGCTATAGGAAGGGTCTCAGGTTTGGTATAAGCATTGAGATATCACATCTCATGCTATAGGACGGGTCTCAGGATTGGAATGGAAGGAGTTGGATATCACATCTCATGTTATAGGAAGGATCTCAGGTTTGGTATTAGAAGCATTGAGACATCACATCTCATGCTATAGGAAGGGTCTCAGGGTTGGAATGGGAAGGAGTTGGTTATCACATCTCATCCAATAGGAAGGGTCTCAGGTTTGGAATGGGAAGGAATTGGATATCACATCTCATGTTATAGGAAGGATCTCAGGTTTGGTATTAGAAGCATTGAGATATCACATCTCATGCTATAGGAAGGGTCTCAGGATTGGAATGTGAAGGATTTGGATATCACATCTCATGCTAAAGGAAGGGTCTCAGGTTTGGTAGAAGCATTGAGATATCACGTCGCTGCTATCGGAAGGGTCTCAGGATTGGATTGGGAAGGAGTTGGATATCCCTTCTCATGCTATAGGAAGGGTCTCAGGATTTGAATGGCAAGGAGTTGGATATCACATCTCATGCCATAGGAAGGGTCTCAGGTTTGGTATAAGCATTGAGATATCACATCTCTGCTATCGGAAGGGTCTCAGGATTGGATTGGGAAGGAGTTGGATATCCCTTCTCATGCTATAGGAAGTGTCTCAGGTTGGAATGGGAAGGAGTTGGATATCACATCTCATGTTATAGGAAGGGTCTCAGGATTGGAATGGGAAGGATTTGGATATCACATCTCTTGCTATAGGAAGGGTCTCAGGATTGGAATGGGTAGGAGTTGGATATTATTTTCTTGCTATAGGAAGGGTCTCATGTTTGGAATGGGAAGGAGTTGGATATCACATATGCTATAGTTAGTGTCTCAGGTTTGGAACAGGAAGGAGTTGGATATCACATCTCATGTTATAGGAAGGGTCTCAGGTTTGGTATAAGCATTGAGATATCACATCTCTGCTATCAGAAGCGGCTCAGGATTGGAATGGGAAGGAGTTGGATATCCCATCTCATGTTATAGGAAGAGTCTCTGGTTTGGTATTAGAATCATTGAGATATCACATCGCATGCTGTAGGAAGGGTCTAAGGATTGGAATGGGATGCGCTTGGATATCACATCTCATGTTATAGGTAGGCTCTCAGGTTTGGTATAAGCATTGAGATATCACATCTCATGCTATAGGAAGGGTCTCAGGATTGGAATGGGAAGGAATTGGATATCACATCTCAGGCTATAGGAAGGGTCTCAGGATTGGAATGGGAAGGAGTTGGATATCACATCTCATGCTATAGGAAGGGTCTCAGGTTTGGTATAAGCATTGAGATATCACATCTCATGCTATAGGAAGGGTCTCAGGATTGGAATGGAAGGAGTTGGATATCACATCTCATGTTATAGGAAGGATCTCAGGTTTGGTATTAGAAGCATTGAGACATCACATCTCATGCTATAGGAAGGGTCTCAGGATTGGAATGGGAAGGAGTTGGATATCAAATCTCATGCTATAGGAAGGGTCTCAGGATTGGAATGGGAAGGAGTTGAATATGACATCTCATGCCGTAGGAAGGGTCTCAGGTTTGGTATAAACATTGAGATATCACATCTCTGCTATCAAAAGGGTCTCAGGATTGGAATTGGAAGGAGTTGGATATCCCATCTCATGTTATAGGAAGAGTCTCAGGTTTGGTATTAGAAGCATTGAGATATCACATCTCATGCTATAGGAAGTGTCTCAGGATTGGAATGGGAAGGACTTGGATATCACATCTCATCCTATAGGTAGGGTCTCAAGTTTGACATTAGAAGCATTGAGATATCACATCTCATGCTATAGGAAGGGTCTGAGGATTTGAATGGGAAGGAGTTGGATATCACATCTCCTGCTATGGGAAGGGTCTCAGGTTTGGTATAAGCAGTGAGATATCACATCTCATGCTATAGGAAGTGTCTCAGGATTGGAATGGGAAGGAGTTGGATATCACATCTCATGTTATAGGAAGGATCTCAGGTGTGGTATAAGCATTGAGATATCACATCTCTGCTATCGGAAGGGTCTCAAGATTGGAATGGGAAGGAGTTGGATATTCCCATCTCATGTTATAGGAAGGGTCTCAGGTTTGGTATTAGAAGCATTGAGATATCACATCTCATGCTATAGGAAGGGTCTCAGGATTGGAATGGGAAGGACTTGGTTATCACATCTCATGCTATAGGGAGGGTCTCAAGTTTGATATTAGAAGCTTTGAGATATCACATCTCATGATATCGGAAGGGTCTCAGGATTGGAATGGGAAGGAGTTGGATATCACATCTCATGATAAAGGACGGGTCTAAGGTTTGGAAGGGGAAGGATTTGGATATCACATCTCATGTTATATTACGGGTCTCAGGTTTGGTATTAGAAGCATTGAGATATCAAGTCTCATAGTATAGGAAGGGTCTCAGAATTGGAATGGGAAGGAGTTGGATATCCCATCTCATGTTATAGGAAGAGTCTCTGGTTTGGTATTAGAATCATTGAGATATTCACATCGCATGCTGTAGGAAGGGTCTCAGAATTGGAATGGGAAGGAGTTGGATATCACATCTCAAGCTATAGGAAGGGTCTCAGTATTGGAATGGGAAGGACTTGGATATCACATCTCATGCTATAGGAAGGCTCTCAGGTTTGGAAGGGGAAAGAGTTGGATATCTCATTTCATGTTAGAGGTAGGATCTCAGGTTTGGTATTAGAGGCATTGAGATATCACATCTCATGCTATCAGAAGGGTCTCAGGAATGCAATGGGAAGGAGTTAGATATCACATCTCATGCTAAAGGGAGGGTCTCAGGTTTGGAAGGGGAAGGATTTGGATATCACATCTCATGTTATAGGAAGGATCTCAGGTTTGGTATTAGAAGCATTGAGATATCACATCTCATGCTATCGGAAGGATCTCAGGTTTGGTATTAGAAGCATTGAGATATCACATCTCATGCTATCAGAAGAGTCTCAGGATTGGAATAGGAAGGAGTTGGATATCACATTTCATGCTAAAGGGAGGGTCTCAGGTTTGGAAGGGGAAGGATTTGGATATCACATCTCATGTTATCGGAAGGATCTCACGTTTGGTATTAGAAGTATTGAGATATCATATCTCATGCTATAGGAAGGGTCTCAGGATTGGAATGGGAAGGAGTTGGATATCACATCTCATGATATAGGGAGGGTCTCAGGATTGGAATGGGAAGGACTTAGATATCACATATCATGCTAAAGGAAGGGTCTCAGGTTTGGAACGAGAAGGATTTGGATATCACATCTCATGTTATAGGAAGGGTCTCAGGTTTGGTATAAGCATTGAGATATCACATCTCTGCTATCGGAAGTGTCTCAGGATTGGAATGGGAAGGAGTTGGATATCCCATCTCATGTTATAGGACGGGTCTCAGGTTTGTTATTAGAATCATTGAGATATCATATTGCATGCTGTAGGAAGGGTCTAAGGGTTGGAATGTGAAGGACTTGGATATCACATCTCATGCTATAGATAGGCTCTTAGGTTTGGAAAGGGAAGGAGTTGGATATCATATTTCATGTTAGAGGAAGGATCTCAGGTTTGGTATTAGAAGCATTGAGATATCACATCTCATGCTATAGGAAGGGTCTCAGGATTGGAATGGGAAGCAGTTGGATATCACATCTCATGCTATAGGAAGGGTCTCAGGTTTGGTATAAGCATTGAGATATCACATCCCATGCTATAGGACGGGTCTCAGGATTGGAATGGAAGGAGTTGGATATCACATCTCATGTTATAGGAAGGATCTCAGGTTTGGTATTAGAAGCATTGAGACATCACATCTCATGCTATAGGAAGGGTCTCAGGGTTGGAATGGGAAGGAGTTGGATATCACATCTCATCCAATAGGAAGGGTCTCAGGTTTGGAATGGGAAGGAATTGGATATCACATTTCATGTTATAGGAAGGATCTCAGGTTTGGTATTAGAAGCATTGAGATATCACATCTCATGCTATAGGAAGGGTCTCAGGATTGGAATGTGAAGGATTTGGATATCACATCTCATGCTAAAGGAAGGGTCTCAGGTTTGGTAGAAGCATTGAGATATCACGTCGCTGCTATCGGAAGGGTCTCAGGATTGGATTGGGAAGGAGTTGGATATCCCTTCTCATGCTATAGGAAGGGTCTCAGGATTTGAATGGCAAGGAGTTGGATATCACATCTCATGCCATAGGAAGGGTCTCAGGTTTGGTATAAGCATTGAGATATCACATCTCTGCTATCGGAAGGGTCTCAGGATTGGATTGGGAAGGAGTTGGATATCCCTTCTCATGCTATAGGAAGTGTCTCAGGTTGGAATGGGAAGGAGTTGGATATCACATCTCATGTTATAGGAAGGGTCTCAGGATTGGAATGGTAAGGATTTGGATATCACATCTCTTGCTATAGGAAGGGTCTCAGGATTGGAATGGGTAGGAGTTGGATATTACTTTATTGCTATAGGAAGGGTCTCATGTTTGGAATGGGAAGTAGTTGGATATCACATATGCTATAGTTAGTGTCTCAGGTTTGGAACGGGAAGGAGTTGGATATCACATCTCATGTTATAGGAAGGGTCTCAGGTTTGGTATAAGCATTGAGATATCACATCTCTGCTATCGGAAGCGGCTCAGGATTGGAATGGGAAGGAGTTGGATATCCCATATCATGTTATAGGAAGAGTCTCTGGTTTGGTATTAGAATCATTGAGATATCACATCGCATGCTGTAGGAAGGGTCTAAGGATTGGAATGGGATGGACTTGGATATCACATCTCATGTTATAGGTAGGCTCTCAGGTTTGGTATAAGCATTGAGATATCACATCTCATGCTATAGGAAGGGTCTCAGGATTGGAATGGGAAGGAATTGGATATCACATCTCAGGCTATAGGAAGGGTCTCAGGATTGGAATGGGAAGGAGTTGGATATCACATCTCATGCTATAGGAAGGGTCTCAGGTTTGGTATAAGCATTGATATATCACATCTCATGCTATAGGAAGGGTCTCAGGATTGGAATGGAAGGAGTTGGATATCACATCTCATGTTATAGGAAGGATCTCAGGTTTGGTATTAGAAGCATTGAGACATCACATCTCATGCTATAGGAAGGGTCTCAGGATTGGAATGGGAAGGAGTTGGATATCAAATCTCATGCTATAGGAAGGGTCTCAGGATTGGAATGGGTAGGAGTTGAATATGACATCTCATGCCGTAGGAAGGGTCTCAGGTTTGGTATAAACATTGAGATATCACATCTCTGCTATCAAAAGGGTCTCAGGATTGGAATTGGAAGGAGTTGGATATCCCATCTCATGTTATAGGAAGTGTCTCAGGTTTGGTATTAGAAGCATTGAGATATCACATCTCATGCTATAGGAAGTGTCTCAGGATTGGAATGGGAAGGACTTGGATATCACATCTCATGCTATAGGTAGGGTCTCAAGTTTGACATTAGAAGCATTGAGATATCACATCTCATGCTATAGGAAGGGTCTGAGGATTGGAATGGGAAGGAGTTGGATATCACATCTGCTATGGGAAGGGTCTCAGGTATGGTATAAGCAGTGAGATATCACATCTCATGCTATAGGAAGTGTCTCAGGATTGGAATGGGAAGGAGTTGGATATCACATCTCATGTTATAGGAAGGATCTCAGGTGTGGTATAAGCATTGAGATATCACATCTCTGCTATCGGAAGGGTCTGAAGATTGGAATGGGAAGGAGTTGGATATTCCCATCTCATGTTATAGGAAGGGTCTCAGGTTTGGTTTTAGAAGCATTGAGATATCACATCTCATGCTATAGGAAGGGTCTCAGGATTGGAATGGGAAGGACTTGGATATCACATCTCATGCTATAGGGAGGGTCTCAAGTTTGATATTAGAAGCTTTGAGATATCACATCTCATGATATCGGAAGGGTCTCAGGATTGGAATGGGAAGGAGTTGGATATCACATCTCATGATAAAGGAAGGGTCTAAGGTTTGGAAGGGGAAGGATTTGGATATCACATCTCATGTTATATTACGGGTCTCAGGTTTGGTATTAGAAGCATTGAGATATCAAGTCTCATAGTATAGGAAGGGTCTCAGAATTGGAATGGGAAGGAGTTGGATATCCCATCTCATGTTATAGGAAGAGTCTCTGGTTTGGTATTAGAATCATTGAGATATCACATCGCATGCTGTAGGAAGGGTCTAAGGATTGGAATGGGATGGACTTGGATATCACATCTCATGCTATAGGTAGGCTCTCAGGTTTGGTATAAGCATTGAGATATCACATCTCATGCTATAGGAAGGGTCTCAGAATTGGAATGGGAAGGAGTTGGATATCACATCTCAAGCTATAGGAAGGGTCTCAGTATTGGAATGGGAAGGACTTGGATATCACATCTCATGCTATAGGAAGGCTCTCAGGTTTGGAAGGGGAAAGAGTTGGATATCTCATTTCATGTTAGAGGTAGGATCTCAGGTTTGGTATTAGAGGCATTGAGATATCACATCTCATGCTATCAGAAGGGTCTCAGGAATGGAATGGGAAGGAGTTAGATATCACATCTCATGCTAAAGGGAGGGTCTCAGGTTTGGAAGGGGAAGGATTTGGATATCACATCTCATGTTATAGGAAGGATCTCAGGTTTGGTATTAGAAGCATTGAGATATCACATCTCATGCTATCGGAAGGATCTCAGGTTTGGTATTAGAAGCATTGAGATATCACATCTCATGCTATCAGAAGAGTCTCAGGATTGGAATAGGAAGGAGTTGGATATCACATTTCATGCTAAAGGGAGGGTCTCAGGTTTGGAAGGGGAAGGATTTGGATATCACGTCTCATGTTATCGGAAGGATCTCACGTTTGGTATTAGAAGTATTGAGATATCATATCTCATGCTATAGGAAGGGTCTCAGGATTGGAATGGGAAGGAGTTGGATATCACATCTCATGCTATAGGGAGGGTCTCAGGATTGGAATGGGAAGGACTTAGATATCACATATCATGCTATAGGGAGGGTCTCAGTTTTGATATTAGAAGCATTGAGATATCACATCTCATGCTATCGGAAGTGTCTCAGGATTGGAATGGGAAGGAGCTGGATATCACATCTCATGCTAAAGGAAGGGTCTCAGGTTTGGAACGGGAAGGATTTGGATATCACATCTCATGTTATAGGTAGGGTCTCAGGTTTGGTATAAGCATTGAGATATCACATCTCTGCTATCGGAAGTGTCTCAGGATTGGAATGGGAAGGAGTTGGATATCCCATCTCATGTTATAGGACGGGTCTCAGGTTTGTTATTAGAATCATTGAGATATCATATTGCATGCTGTAGGAAGGGTCTAAGGGTTGGAATGTGAAGGACTTGGATATCACATCTCATGCTATAGATAGGCTCTTAGGTTTGGAAAGGGAAGGAGTTGGATATCACATTTCATGTTAGAGGAAGGATCTCAGGTTTGGTATTAGAAGCATTGAGATATCGCATCTCATGCTATAGGAAGGGTCTCAGGATTGGAATGGGAAGCAGTTCGATATCACATCTCATGCTATAGGAAGGGTCTCAGGTTTGGTATAAGCATTGAGATATCACATCTCATGCTATAGGACGGGTCTCAGGATTGGAATGGAAGGAGTTGGATATCACATCTCATGTTATAGGAAGGATCTCAGGTTTGGTATTAGAAGCATTGAGACATCACATCTCATGCTATAGGAAGGGTCTCAGGGTTGGAATGGGAAGGAGTTGGATATCACATCTCATCCAATAGGAAAGGTCTCAGGTTTGGAATGGGAAGGAATTGGATATCACATCTCATGTTATAGGAAGGATCTCAGGTTTGGTATTAGAAGCATTGAGATATCACATCTCATGCTATAGGAAGGGTCTCAGGATTGGAATGTGAAGGATTTGGATATCACATCTCATGCTAAAGGAAGGGTCTCAGGTTTGGTAGAAGCATTGAGATATCACGTCGCTGCTATCGGAAGGGTCTCAGGATTGGATTGGGAAGGAGTTGGATATCCCTTCTCATGCTATAGGAAGGGTCTCAGGATTTGAATGGCAAGGAGTTGGATATCACATCTCATGCCATAGGAAGGGTCTCAGGTTTGGTATAAGCATTGAGATATCACATCTCTGCTATCGGAAGGGTCTCAGGATTGGATTGGGAAGGAGTTGGATATCCCTTCTCATGCTATAGGAAGTGTCTCAGGTTGGAATGGGAAGGAGTTGGATATCACATCTCATGTTATAGGAAGGGTCTCAGGATTGGAATGGGAAGGATTTGGATATCACATCTCTTGCTATAGGAAGGGTCTCAGGATTGGAATGGGTAGGAGTTGGATATTATTTTCTTGCTATAGGAAGGGTCTCATGTTTGGAATGGGAAGGAGTTGGATATCACATATGCTATAGTTAGTGTCTCAGGTTTGGAACGGGAAGGAGTTGGATATCACATCTCATGTTATAGGAAGGGTCTCAGGTTTGGTATAAGCATTGAGATATCACATCTCTGCTATCGGAAGCGGCTCAGGATTGGAATGGGAAGGAGTTGGATATCCCATCTCATGTTATAGGAAGAGTCTCTGGTTTGGTATTAGAATCATTGAGATATCACATAGCATGCTGTAGGAAGGGTCTAAGGATTGGAATGGGATGGACTTGGATATCACATCTCATGTTATAGGTAGCTTCTCAGGTTTGCTATAAGCATTGAGATATCACATCTCATGCTATAGGAAGGGTCACAGGATTGGAATGGGAAGGAATTGGATATCACATCTCATGCTATAGGAAGGGTCTCAGATTTGGTATAAGCATTGAGATATCACATCTCATGCTAAAGGAAGGGTCTCAGGATTGGAATGGGAAGGAGTTGTATATGACATCTCAGGCCATAGGAAGGTTCTCAGGTTTGGTATAAGCATTGAGATATCACATCTCTGCTATCGGAAAGGTCTCAGGATTGGAATGGGAAGGAGTTGGATATCCCATCTCATGTTATAGGAAGGGTCTCAGGTTTGGTATTAGAAGCATAGAGATATCACATCTCATGCTATAGGAAGGGTCTCAGGATTGGAATGGGAAGGACTTGGATGTCACATCTCATGCTATAGGTAGGGTCTCAAGTTTGATATTAGAAGCATTGAGATAACAAATCTCATGATATCGGAAGGGTCTCAGGATTGGAATGGGAAGGAGTTGGATATCACATCTCATGATAAAGGAAGGGTCTAAGGTTTGGAAGGGGAAGGATTTGGATATCACATCTCATGTTATAGGACGGGTCTCAGGTTTAATATTAGAAGCATTGAGATATCAAGTCTCATGGTATAAGAAGGGTCTCAGAATTGGAATGGGAAGGAGTTGGATATCACACCTCAAGCTATAGGAAGGGTCTCAGGATTGGAATGGGAAGGAGTTTGATATCACATCTCATGCCATAGTATGGGTCTCAGGTTTGGTAGAAGCATTGGGATATCACATCTCATGCTATCGGAAGGGTATCAGTATTGGATTTGGAAGAAGTTGGATATCCCATCTCATGCTATAGGAAGGGTCTCAGGTTGGAATGGGAAGGAGTTGGATATCACATTTCGTGTTATAGGAAGGGTCTCAGGATTGGAATGGGAAGGACTTGGATATCATATCTCATGCTATAGGACGGGTCTCAGGTTTGTTATTAGAATCATTGAGATATCATATTGCATGCTGTAGGAAGGGTCTAAGGATTGGAATGGGAAGGACCTGGTTATCACATCTCATGCTATAGAACGGCTCTCAGGTTTGGAAAGGGAAGGAGTTGGATATCACATCTCATGTTATAGGATGGATCTCAGGTTTGGTATTAGAAGTATTGAGATATCACATCTCATGTTATCGGAAGGATCTCAGGTTTGGTATTAGAAGTATTGAGATATCACATCTCATGCTATAGGAAGGGTCTCAGGATTGGAATGGGAAGGAGTTGTATATCACATCTCATGCTAAAGGAAGGGTCTCAGGTTTGGTAGAAGCATTGAGATATCACATCTCATGCTATAGGAAGGGTCTCATGATTGGAATGGGAAGGAGTTGGATATCACATCTCATGCTATAGGGAGGGTCTCGGGATTGGAATGGGAAGGACTTAGATATCACATATCATGCTATAGGGAGGGTCTCAGTTTTGATATTAGAAGCATTGAGATATCACATCTCATGCTATCGGAAGTGTCTCAGGATTGGAATGGGAAGGAGCTGGATATCACATCTCATGCTAAAGGAAGGGTCTCAGGTTTGGAACGGGAAGGATTTGGATATCACATCTCATGTTATAGGAAGGGTCTCAGGTTTGGTATAAGCATTGAGATATCACATCTCTGCTATCGGAAGTGTCTCAGGATTGGAATGGGAAGGAGTTGGATATCCCATCTCATGTTATAGGACGGGTCTCAGGTTTGTTATTAGAATCATTGAGATATCATATTGCATGCTGTAGGAAGGGTCTAAGGGTTGGAATGTGAAGGACTTGGATATCACATCTCATGCTATAGATAGGCTCTTAGGTTTGGAAAGGGAAGGAGTTGGATATCACATTTCATGTTAGAGGAAGGATCTCAGGTTTGGTATTAGAAGCATTGAGATATCACATCTCATGCTATAGGAAGGGTCTCAGGATTGGAATGGGAAGCAGTTGGATATCACATCTCATGCTATAGGAAGGGTCTCAGGTTTGGTATAAGCATTGAGATATCACATCTCATGCTATAGGACGGGTCTCAGGATTGGAATGGAAGGAGTTGGATATCACATCTCATGTTATAGGAAGGATCTCAGGTTTGGTATTAGAAGCATTGAGACATCACATCTCATGCTATAGGAAGGGTCTCAGGGTTGGAATGGGAAGGAGTTGGATATCACATCTCATCCAATAGGAAGGGTCTCAGGTTTGGAATGGGAAGGAATTGGATATCACATCTCATGTTATAGGAAGGATCTCAGGTTTGGTATTAGAAGCATTGAGATATCACATCTCATGCTATAGGAAGGGTCTCAGGATTGGAATGTGAAGGATTTGGATATCACATCTCATGCTAAAGGAAGGGTCTCAGGTTTGGTAGAAGCATTGAGATATCACGTCGCTGTATCGGAAGGGTCTCAGGATTGGATTGGGAAGGAGTTGGATATCCCTTCTCATGCTATAGGAAGGGTCTCAGGATTTGAATGGCAAGGAGTTGGATATCACATCTCATGCCATAGGAAGGGTCTCAGGTTTGGTATAAGCATTGAGATATCACATCTCTGCTATCGGAAGGGTCTCAGGATTGGATTGGGAATGAGTTGGATATCCCTTCTCATGCTATAGGAAGTGTCTCAGGTTGGAATGGGAAGGAGTTGGATATCACATCTCATGTTATAGGAAGGGTCTCAGGATTGGAATGGGAAGGATTTGGATATCACATCTCTTGCTATAGGAAGGGTCTCAGGATTGGAATGGGTAGGAGTTGGATATTACTTTCTTGCTATAGGAAGGGTCTCATGTTTGGAATGGGAAGGAGTTGGATATCACATATGCTATAGTTAGTGTCTCAGGTTTGGAACGGGAAGGAGTTGGATATCACATCTCATGTTATAGGAAGGGTCTCAGGTTTGGTATAAGCATTGAGATATCACATCTCTGCTATCGGAAGCGGCTCAGGATTGGAATGGGAAGGAGTTGGATATCCCATCTCATGTTATAGGAAGAGTCTCTGGTTTGGTATTAGAATCATTGAGATATCACATCGCATGCTGTAGGAAGGGTCTAAGGATTGGAATGGGATGGACTTGGATATCACATCTCATGTTATAGGTAGGCTCTCAGGTTTGCTATAAGCATTGAGATATCACATCTCATGCTATAGGAAGGGTCACAGGATTGGAATGGGAAGGAATTGGATATCACATCTCATGCTATAGGAAGGGTCTCAGATTTGGTATAGGCATTGAGATATCACATCTCATGCTAAAGGAAGGGTCTCAGGATTGGAATGGGAAGGAGTTGTATATGACATCTCAGGCCATAGGAAGGTTCTCAGGTTTGGTATAAGCATTGAGATATCACATCTCTGCTATCGGAAATGTCTCAGGATTGGAATGGGAAGGAGTTGGATATCCCATCTCATGTTATAGGAAGGGTCTCAGGTTTGGTATTAGAAGCATAGAGATATCACATCTCATGCTATAGGAAGGGTCTCAGGATTGGAATGGGAAGGACTTGGATGTCACATCTCATGCTATAGGTAGGGTCTCAAGTTTGATATTAGAAGCATTGAGATAACAAATCTCATGATATCGGAAGGGTCTCAGGATTGGAATGGGAAGGAGTTGGATATCACATCTCATGATAAAGGAAGGGTCTAAGGTTTGGAAGGGGAAGGATTTGGATATCACATCTCATGTTATAGGACGGGTCTCAGGTTTAATATTAGAAGCATTGAGATATCAAGTCTCATGGTATAAGAAGGGTCTCAGAATTGGAATGGGAAGGAGTTGGATATCACACCTCAAGCTATAGGAAGGGTCTCAGGATTGGAATGGGAAGGAGTTTGATATCACATCTCATGCCATAGTATGGGTCTCAGGTTTGGTAGAAACATTGGGATATCACATCTCATGCTATCGGAAGGGTATCAGTATTGGATTTGGAAGAAGTTGTATATCCCATCTCATGCTATAGGAAGGTTCTCAGGTTGGAATGGGAAGGAGTTGGATATCACATTTCGTGTTATAGGAAGGGTCTCAGGATTGGAATGGGAAGGACTTGGATATCATATCTCATGCTATAGGACGGGTCTCAGGTTTGTTATTAGAATCATTGAGATATCATATTGCATGCTGTAGGAAGGGTCTAAGGATTGGAATGGGAAGGACCTGGTTATCACATCTCATGCTATAGAACGGCTCTCAGGTTTGGAAAGGGAAGGAGTTGGATATCACATCTCATGTTATAGGATGGATCTCAGGTTTGGTATTAGAAGTATTGAGATATCACATCTCATGTTATCGGAAGGATCTCAGGTTTGGTATTAGAAGTATTGAGATATCACATCTCATGCTATAGGAAGGGTCTCAGGATTGGAATGGGAAGGAGTTGGATATCACATCTCATGCTAAAGGAAGGGTCTCAGGTTTGGTAGAAGCATTGAGATATCACATCTCATGCTATCGGAAGTGTCTCAGGATTGGAATGGGAAGGAGCTGGATATCACATCTCATGCTAAAGGAAGGGTCTCAGGTTTGGAACGGGAAGGAGTTGGATATCACATCTCATGTTATAGGAAGGGTCTCAGGTTTGGTATAAACATTGAGATATCACATCTCTGCTATCGGAAGTGTCTCAGGATTGGAATGGGAAGGAGTTGGATATCCCTACTCATGTTATAGGACGGGTCTCAGGTTTGTTATTGGAATCATTGAGATATCATATTGCATGCTGTAGGAAGGGTCTAAGGGTTGGAATGTGAAGGACTTGGATATCACATCTCATGCTATAGATAGGCTCTTAGGTTTGGAAAGGGAAGGAGTTGGATCTCACATTTCATGTTAGAGGAAGGATCTCAGGTTTGGTATTAGAAGCATTGAGATATCACATCTCATGCTATAGGAAGGGTCTCAGGATTGGAATGGGAAGGAGTTGGATATCACATCTCATGCTATAGGAAGGGTCTCAGGTTTGGTATAAGCATTGAGATATCACATCTCATGCTATAGGAAGGGTCTCAGGATTGGAATGGAAGGAGTTGGATATCAGATCTCATGTTATAGGAAGGATCTCAGGTTTGGTATTAGAAGCATTGAGACATCACATCTCATGCTATAGGAAGGGTCTCAGGATTGGAATGGGAAGGAGTTGGATATCAAATCTCATGCTATAGGAAGGGTCTCAGGATTGGAATGGGAAGGAGTTGAATATGACATCTCATGCCGTAGGAAGGGTCTCAGGTTTGGTATAAACATTGAGATATCACATCTCTGCTATCAAAAGGGTCTCAGGATTGGAATGGGAAGGAGTTGGATATCCCATCTCATGTTATAGGAAGAGTCTCAAGTTTGGTATTAGAAGCATTGAGATATCACATCTCATGCTATAGGAAGTGTCTCAGGATTGGAATGGGAAGGACTTGGATATCACATCTCATTCTATAGGTAGGGTCTCAAGTTTGACATTAGAAGCATTGAGATATCACATCTCATGCTATAGGAAGGGTCTGAGGATTGGAATGGGAAGGAGTTGGATATCACATCTCCTGCTATGGGAAGTGTCTCAGGTTTGGTATAAGCAGTGAGATATCACATCTCATGCTATAGGAAGTGTCTCAGGATTGGAATGGGAAGGACTTGGATATCACATCTCATGTTATAGGAAGGATCTCAGGTTTGGTATAAGCATTGAGATATCACATCTCTGCTATCGGAAGGGTCTCAAGATTGGAATGGGAAGGAGTTGGATATTCCCATCTCATGTTATAGGAAGGGTCTCAGGTTTGGTATTAGAAGCATTGAGATATCACATCTCATGCTATAGGAAGGGTCTCAGGATTGGAATGGGAAGGACTTGGATATCACATCTCATGCTATAGGGAGGGTCTCAAGTTTGATATTAGAAGCTTTGAGATATCACATCTCATGATATCGGAAGGGTCTCAGGATTGGAATGGGAAGGAGTTGGATATCACATCTCATGATAAAGGAAGGGTCTAAGGTTTGGAAGGGGAAGGATTTGGATATCACATCTCATGTTATAGGACGGGTCTCAGGTTTAATATTAGAAGCATTGAGATATCAAGTCTCATGGTATAAGAAGGGTCTCAGAATTGGAATGGGAAGGAGTTGGATATCACACCTCAAGCTATAGGAAGGGTCTCAGGATTGGAATGGGAAGGAGTTTGATATCACATCTCATGCCATAGTATGGGTCTCAGGTTTGGTAGAAGCATTGGGATATCACATCTCATGCTATCGGAAGGGTATCAGTATTGGATTTGGAAGAAGTTGGATATCCCATCTCATGCTATAGGAAGGGTCTCAGGTTGGAATGGGAAGGAGTTGGATATCACATTTCGTGTTATAGGAAGGGTCTCAGGATTGGAATGGGAAGGACTTGGATATCATATCTCATGCTATAGGACGGGTCTCAGGTTTGTTATTAGAATCATTGAGATATCATATTGCATGCTGTAGGAAGGGTCTAAGGATTGGAATGGGAAGGACCTGGTTATCACATCTCATGCTATAGAAAGGCTCTCAGGTTTGGAAAGGGAAGGAGTTGGATATCACATCTCATGTTATAGGATGGATCTCAGGTTTGGTATTAGAAGTATTGAGATATCACATCTCATGTTATCGGAAGGATCTCAGGTTTGGTATTAGAAGTATTGAGATATCACATCTCATGCTATAGGAAGGGTCTCAAGATTGGAATGGGAAGGAGTTGGATATCACATCTCATGCTAAAGGAAGGGTCTCAGGTTTGGTAGAAGCATTGAGATATCACATCTCATGCTATCGGAAGTGTCTCAGGATTGGAATGGGAAGGAGCTGGATATCACATCTCATGCTAAAGGAAGGGTCTCAGGTTTGGAACGGGAAGGAGTTGGATATCACATCTCATGTTATAGGAAGGGTCTCAGGTTTGGTATAAACATTGAGATATCACATCTCTGCTATCGGAAGTGTCTCAGGATTGGAATGGGAAGGAGTTGGATATCCCTACTCATGTTATAGGACGGGTCTCAGGTTTGTTATTGGAATCATTGAGATATCATATTGCATGCTGTAGGAAGGGTCTAAGGGTTGGAATGTGAAGGACTTGGATATCACATCTCATGCTATAGATAGGCTCTTAGGTTTGGAAAGGGAAGGAGTTGGATCTCACATTTCATGTTAGAGGAAGGATCTCAGGTTTGGTATTAGAAGCATTGAGATATCACATCTCATGCTATAGGAAGGGTCTCAGGATTGGAATGGGAAGGAGTTGGATATCACATCTCATGCTATAGGAAGGGTCTCAGGTTTGGTATAAGCATTGAGATATCACATCTCATGCTATAGGAAGGGTCTCAGGATTGGAATGGAAGGAGTTGGATATCAGATCTCATGTTATAGGAAGGATCTCAGGTTTGGTATTAGAAGCATTGAGACATCACATCTCATGCTATAGGAAGGGTCTCAGGATTGGAATGGGAAGGAGTTGGATATCAAATCTCATGCTATAGGAAGGGTCTCAGGATTGGAATGGGAAGGAGTTGAATATGACATCTCATGCCGTAGGAAGGGTCTCAGGTTTGGTATAAACATTGAGATATCACATCTCTGCTATCAAAAGGGTCTCAGGATTGGAATGGGAAGGAGTTGGATATCCCATCTCATGTTATAGGAAGAGTCTCAAGTTTGGTATTAGAAGCATTGAGATATCACATCTCATGCTATAGGAAGTGTCTCAGGATTGGAATGGGAAGGACTTGGATATCACATCTCATTCTATAGGTAGGGTCTCAAGTTTGACATTAGAAGCATTGCGATATCACATCTCATGCTATAGGAAGGGTCTGAGGATTGGAATGGGAAGGAGTTGGATATCACATCTCCTGCTATGGGAAGTGTCTCAGGTTTGGTATAAGCAGTGAGATATCACATCTCATGCTATAGGAAGTGTCTCAGGATTGGAATGGGAAGGAGTTGGATATCACATCTCATGTTATAGGAAGGATCTCAGGTTTGGTATAAGCATTGAGATATCACATCTCTGCTATCGGAAGGGTCTCAAGATTGGAATGGGAAGGAGTTGGATATTCCCATCTCATGTTATAGGAAGGGTCTCAGGTTTGGTATTAGAAGCATTGAGATATCACATCTCATGCTATAGGAAGGGTCTCAGGATTGGAATGGGAAGGACTTGGATATCACATCTCATGCTATAGGGAGGGTCTCAAGTTTGATATTAGAAGCTTTGAGATATCACATCTCATGATATCGGAAGGGTCTCAGGATTGGAATGGGAAGGAGTTGGATATCACATCTCATGATAAAGGAAGGGTCTAAGGTTTGGAAGGGGAAGGATTTTGATATCACATCTCATGTTATATTACGGGTCTCAGGTTTGGTATTAGAAGCATTGAGATATCAAGTCTCATAGTATAGGAAGGGTCTCAGAATTGGAATGGGAAGGAGTTGGATATCCCATCTCATGTTATAGGAAGAGTCTCTGGTTTGGTATTAGAATCATTGAGATATCACATCGCATGCTGTAGGAAGGGTCTAAGGATTGGAATGGGATGGACTTGGATATCACATCTCATGTTATAGGTAGGCTCTCAGGTTTGGTATAAGCATTGAGATATCACATCTCATGCTATAGGAAGGGTCTCAGAATTGGAATGGGAAGGAGTTGGATATCACATCTCAAGCTATAGGAAGGGTCTCAGTATTGGAATGGGAAGGACTTGGATATCACATCTCATGCTATAGGAAGGCTCTCAGGTTTGGAAGGGGAAAGAGTTGGATATCTCATTTCATGTTAGAGGTAGGATCTCAGGTTTGGTATTAGAGGCATTGAGATATCACATCTCATGCTATCAGAAGGGTCTCAGGAATGGAATGGGAAGGAGTTAGATATCACATCTCATGCTAAAGGGAGGGTCTCAGGTTTGGAAGGGGAAGGATTTGGATATCACATCTCATGTTATAGGAAGGATCTCAGGTTTGGTATTAGAAGCATTGAGATATCACATCTCATGCTATCGGAAGGATCTCAGGTTTGGTATTAGAAGCATTGAGATATCACATCTCATGCTATCAGAAGAGTCTCAGGATTGGAATAGGAAGGAGTTGGATATCACATTTCATGCTAAAGGGAGGGTCTCAGGTTTGGAAGGGGAAGGATTTGGATATCACATCTCATGTTATCGGAAGGATCTCACGTTTGGTATTAGAAGTATTGAGATATCATATCTCATGCTATAGGAAGGGTCTCAGGATTGGAATGGGAAGGAGTTGGATATCACATCTCATGCTATAGGGAGGGTCTCAGGATTGGAATGGGAAGGACTTAGATATCACATATCATGCTATAGGGAGGGTCTCAGTTTTGATATTAGAAGCATTGAGATATCACATCTCATGCTATCGGAAGTGTCTCAGGATTGGAATGGGAAGGAGCTGGATATCACATCTCATGCTAAAGGAAGGGTCTCAGGTTTGGAACGGGAAGGATTTGGATATCACATCTCATGTTATAGGAAGGGTCTCAGGTTTGGTATAAGCATTGAGATATCACATCTCTGCTATCGGAAGTGTCTCAGGATTGGAATGGGAAGGAGTTGGATATCCCATCTCATGTTATAGGACGGGTCTCAGGTTTGTTATTAGAATCATTGAGATATCATATTGCATGCTGTAGGAAGGGTCTAAGGGTTGGAATGTGAAGGACTTGGATATCACATCTCATGCTATAGATAGGCTCTTAGGTTTGGAAAGGGAAGGAGTTGGATATCACATTTCATGTTAGAGGAAGGATCTCAGGTTTGGTATTAGAAGCATTGAGATATCACATCTCATGCTATAGGAAGGGTCTCAGGATTGGAATGGGAAGCAGTTGGATATCACATCTCATGCTATAGGAAGGGTCTCAGGTTTGGTATAAGCCTTGAGATATCACATCTCATGCTATAGGACGGGTCTCAGGATTGGAATGGAAGGAGTTGGATATCACATCTCATGTTATAGGAAGGATCTCAGGTTTGGTATTAGAAGCATTGAGACATCACATCTCATGCTATAGGAAGGGTCTCAAGGTTGGAATGGGAAGGAGTTGGATATCACATCTCATCCAATAGGAAGGGTCTCAGGTTTGGAATGGGAAGGAATTCGATATCACATCTCATGTTATAGGAAGGATCTCAGGTTTGGTATTAGAAGCATTGAGATATCACATCTCATGCTATAGGAAGGGTCTCAGGATTGGAATGTGAAGGATTTGGATATCACATCTCATGCTAAAGGAAGGGTCTCAGGTTTGGTAGAAGCATTGAGATATCACGTCGCTGCTATCGGAAGGGTCTCAGGATTGGATTGGGAAGGAGTTGGATATCCCTTCTCATGCTATAGGAAGGGTCTCAGGATTTGAATGGCAAGGAGTTGGATATCACATCTCATGCCATAGGAAGGGACTCAGGTTTGGTATAAGCATTGAGATATCACATCTCTGCTATCGGAAGGGTCTCAGGATTGGATTGGGAAGGAGTTGGATATCCCTTCTCATGCTATAGGAAGTGTCTCAGGTTGGAATGGGAAGGAGTTGGATATCACATCTCATGTTATAGGAAGGGTCTCAGGATTGGAATGGGAAGGATTTGGATATCACATCTCTTGCTATAGGAAGGGTCTCAGGATTGGAATGGGTAGGAGTTGGATATTACTTTCTTGCTATAGGAAGGGTCTCATGTTTGGAATGGGAAGGAGTTGGATATCACATATGCTATAGTTAGTGTCTCAGGTTTGGAACGGGAAGGAGTTGGATATCACATCTCATGTTATAGGAAGGGTCTCAGGTTTGGTATAAGCATTGAGATATCACATCTCTGCTATCGGAAGCGGCTCAGGATTGGAATGGGAAGGAGTTGGATATCCCATCTCATGTTATAGGAAGAGTCTCTGGTTTGGTATTAGAATTATTGAGATATCACATCGCATGTTGTAGGAAGGGTCTAAGGATTGGAATGGGATAGACTAGGATATCACATCTCATGTTATAGGTAGGCTCTCAGGTTTGGTATAAGCATTGAGATATCACATCTCATGCTATAGGAAGGGTCTCAGGATTGGAATGGGAAGGAATTGGATATCACATCTCATGCTATAGGAAGGGTCTCAGATTTGGTATAAGCATTGAGATATCACATCTCATGCTAAAGGAAGGGTCTCAGGATTGGAATGGGAAGGAGTTGTATATGACATCTCAGGCCATAGGAAGGTTCTCAGGTTTGGTATAAGCATTGAGATATCACATCTCTGCTATCGGAAAGGTCTCAGGATTGGAATGGGAAGGAGTTGGATATCCCATCTCATGTTATAGGAAGGGTCTCAGGTTTGGTATTAGAAGCATAGAGATATCACATCTCATGCTATAGGAAGGGTCTCAGGATTGGAATGGGAAGGACTTGGATGTCACATCTCATGCTATAGGGAGGGTCTCAAGTTTGATATTAGAAGCATTGAGATAACAAATCTCATGATATCGGAAGGGTCTCAGGATTGGAATGGGAAGGAGTTGGATATCACATCTCATGATAAAGGAAGGGTCTAAGGTTTGGAAGGGGAAGGATTTGGATATCACATCTCATGTTATAGGACGGGTCTCAGGTTTAATATTAGAAGCATTGAGATATCAAGTCTCATGGTATAAGAAGGGTCTCAGAATTGGAATGGGAAGGAGTTGGATATCACACCTCAAGCTACAGGAAGGGTCTCAGGATTGGAATGGGAAGGAGTTTGATATCACATCTCATGCCATAGTATGGGTCTCAGGTTTGGTAGAAGCATTGGGATATCACATCTCATGCTATCGGAAGGGTATCAGTATTGGATTTGGAAGAAGTTGGATATCCCATCTCATGCTATAGGAAGGGTCTCAGGTTGGAATGGGAAGGAGTTGGATATCACATTTCGTGTTATAGGAAGGGTCTCAGGATTGGAATGGGAAGGACTTGGATATCATATCTCATGCTATAGGACGGGTCTCAGGTTTGTTATTAGAATCATTGAGATATCATATTGCATGCTGTAGGAAGGGTCTAAGGATTGGAATGGGAAGGACCTGGTTATCACATCTCATGCTATAGAACGGCTCTCAGGTTTGGAAAGGGAAGGAGTTGGATATCACATCTCATGTTATAGGATGGATCTCAGGTTTGGTATTAGAAGTATTGAGATATCACATCTCATGTTATCGGAAGGATCTCAGGTTTGGTATTAGAAGTATTGAGATATCACATCTCATGCTATAGGAAGGGTCTCAGGATTGGAATGGGAAGGAGTTGGATATCACATCTCATGCTATAGGAAGGGTCTCAGGATTGGAATGGGTAGGAGTTGGATATTACTTTCTTGCTATAGGAAGGGTCTCATGTTTGGAATGGGAAGGAGTTGGATATCACATATGCTATAGTTAGTGTCTCAGGTTTGGAACGGGAAGGAGTTGGATATCACATCTCATGTTATAGGAAGGGTCTCAGGTTTGGTATAAGCATTGAGATATCACATCTCTGCTATCGGAAGCGGCTCAGGATTGGAATGGGAAGGAGTTGGATATCCCATCTCATGTTATAGGAAGAGTCTCTGGTTTGGTATTAGAATTATTGAGATATCACATCGCATGTTGTAGGAAGGGTCTAAGGATTGGAATGGGATAGACTAGGATATCACATCTCATGTTATAGGTAGGCTCTCAGGTTTGGTATAAGCATTGAGATATCACATCTCATGCTATAGGAAGGGTCTCAGGATTGGAATGGGAAGGAATTGGATATCACATCTCATGCTATAGGAAGGGTCTCAGATTTGGTATAAGCATTGAGATATCACATCTCATGCTAAAGGAAGGGTCTCAGGATTGGAATGGGAAGGAGTTGTATATGACATCTCAGGCCATAGGAAGGTTCTCAGGTTTGGTATAAGCATTGAGATATCACATCTCTGCTATCGGAAAGGTCTCAGGATTGGAATGGGAAGGAGTTGGATATCCCATCTCATGTTATAGGAAGGGTCTCAGGTTTGGTATTAGAAGCATAGAGATATCACATCTCATGCTATAGGAAGGGTCTCAGGATTGGAATGGGAAGGACTTGGATGTCACATCTCATGCTATAGGGAGGGTCTCAAGTTTGATATTAGAAGCATTGAGATAACAAATCTCATGATATCGGAAGGGTCTCAGGATTGGAATGGGAAGGAGTTGGATATCACATCTCATGATAAAGGAAGGGTCTAAGGTTTGGAAGGGGAAGGATTTGGATATCACATCTCATGTTATAGGACGGGTCTCAGGTTTAATATTAGAAGCATTGAGATATCAAGTCTCATGGTATAAGAAGGGTCTCAGAATTGGAATGGGAAGGAGTTGGATATCACACCTCAAGCTACAGGAAGGGTCTCAGGATTGGAATGGGAAGGAGTTTGATATCACATCTCATGCCATAGTATGGGTCTCAGGTTTGGTAGAAGCATTGGGATATCACATCTCATGCTATCGGAAGGGTATCAGTATTGGATTTGGAAGAAGTTGGATATCCCATCTCATGCTATAGGAAGGGTCTCAGGTTGGAATGGGAAGGAGTTGGATATCACATTTCGTGTTATAGGAAGGGTCTCAGGATTGGAATGGGAAGGACTTGGATATCATATCTCATGCTATAGGACGGGTCTCAGGTTTGTTATTAGAATCATTGAGATATCATATTGCATGCTGTAGGAAGGGTCTAAGGATTGGAATGGGAAGGACCTGGTTATCACATCTCATGCTATAGAACGGCTCTCAGGTTTGGAAAGGGAAGGAGTTGGATATCACATCTCATGTTATAGGATGGATCTCAGGTTTGGTATTAGAAGTATTGAGATATCACATCTCATGTTATCGGAAGGATCTCAGGTTTGGTATTAGAAGTATTGAGATATCACATCTCATGCTATAGGAAGGGTCTCAGGATTGGAATGGGAAGGAGTTGGATATCACATCTCATGCTAAAGGAAGGGTCTCAGGTTTGGTAGAAGCATTGAGATATCACATCTCATGCTATCGGAAGTGTCTCAGGATTGGAATGGGAAGGAGCTGGATATCACATCTCATGCTAAAGGAAGGGTTTCAGGTTTGGAACGGGAAGGAGTTGGATATCACATCTCATGTTATAGGAAGGGTCTCAGGTTTGGTATAAACATTGAGATATCACATCTCTGCTATCGGAAGTGTCTCAGGATTGGAATGGGAAGGAGTTGGATATCCCTACTCATGTTATAGGACGGGTCTCAGGTTTGTTATTGGAATCATTGAGATATCATATTGCATGCTGTAGGAAGGGTCTAAGGGTTGGAATGTGAAGGACTTGGATATCACATCTCATGCTATAGATAGGCTCTTAGGTTTGGAAAGGGAAGGAGTTGGATCTCACATTTCATGTTAGAGGAAGGATCTCAGGTTTGGTATTAGAAGCATTGAGATATCACATCTCATGCTATAGGAAGGGTCTCAGGATTGGAATGGGAAGGAGTTGGATATCACATCTCATGCTATAGGAAGGGTCTCAGGTTTGGTATAAGCATTGAGATATCACATCTCATGCTATAGGAAGGGTCTCAGGATTGGAATGGAAGGAGTTGGATATCAGATCTCATGTTATAGGAAGGATCTCAGGTTTGGTATTAGAAGCATTGAGACATCACATCTCATGCTATAGGAAGGGTCTCAGGATTGGAATGGGAAGGAGTTGGATATCAAATCTCATGCTATAGGAAGGGTCTCAGGATTGGAATGGGAAGGAGTTGAATATGACATCTCATGCCGTAGGAAGGGTCTCAGGTTTGGTATAAACATTGAGATATCACATCTCTGCTATCAAAAGGGTCTCAGGATTGGAATGGGAAGGAGTTGGATATCCCATCTCATGTTATAGGAAGAGTCTCAAGTTTGGTATTAGAAGCATTGAGATATCACATCTCATGCTATAGGAAGTGTCTCAGGATTGGAATGGGAAGGACTTGGATATCACATCTCATTCTATAGGTAGGGTCTCAAGTTTGACATTAGAAGCATTGAGATATCACATCTCATGCTATAGGAAGGGTCTGAGGATTGGAATGGGAAGGAGTTGGATATCACATCTCCTGCTATGGGAAGTGTCTCAGGTTTGGTATAAGCAGTGAGATATCACATCTCATGCTATAGGAAGTGTCTCAGGATTGGAATGGGAAGGAGTTGGATATCACATCTCATGTTATAGGAAGGATCTCAGGTTTGGTATAAGCATTGAGATATCACATCTCTGCTATCGGAAGGGTCTCAAGATTGGAATGGGAAGGAGTTGGATATTCCCATCTCATGTTATAGGAAGGGTCTCAGGTTTGGTATTAGAAGCATTGAGACATCACATCTCATGCTATAGGAAGGGTCTCAGGATTGGAATGGGAAGGAGTTGGATATCAAATCTCATGCTATAGGAAGGGTCTCAGGATTGGAATGGGTAGGAGTTGAATATGACATCTCATGCCGTAGGAAGGGTCTCAGGTTTGGTATAAACATTGAGATATCACATCTCTGCTATCAAAAGGGTCTCAGGATTGGAATTGGAAGGAGTTGGATATCCCATCTCATGTTATAGGAAGTGTCTCAGGTTTGGTATTAGAAGCATTGAGATATCACATCTCATGCTATAGGAAGTGTCTCAGGATTGGAATGGGAAGGACTTGGATATCACATCTCCTGCTATAGGTAGGGTCTCAAGTTTGACATTAGAAGCATTGAGATATCACATCTCATGCTATAGGAAGGGTCTGAGGATTGGAATGGGAAGGAGTTGGATATCACATCTGCTATGGGAAGGGTCTCAGGTATGGTATAAGCAGTGAGATATCACATCTCATGCTATAGGAAGTGTCTCAGGATTGGAATGGGAAGGAGTTGGATATCACATCTCATGTTATAGGAAGGATCTCAGGTGTGGTATAAGCATTGAGATATCACATCTCTGCTATCGGAAGGGTCTGAAGATTGGAATGGGAAGGAGTTGGATATTCCCATCTCATGTTATAGGAAGGGTCTCAGGTTTGGTATTAGAAGCATTGAGATATCACATCTCATGCTATAGGAAGGGTCTCAGGATTGGAATGGGAAGGACTTGGATATCACATCTCATGCTATAGGGAGGGTCTCAAGTTTGATATTAGAAGCTTTGAGATATCACATCTCATGATATCGGAAGGGTCTCAGGATTGGAATGGGAAGGAGTTGGATATCACATCTCATGATAAAGGAAGGGTCTAAGGTTTGGAAGGGGAAGGATTTGGATATCACATCTCATGTTATATTACGGGTCTCAGGTTTGGTATTAGAAGCATTGAGATATCAAGTCTCATAGTATAGGAAGGGTCTCAGAATTGGAATGGGAAGGAGTTGGATATCCCATCTCATGTTATAGGAAGAGTCTCTGGTTTGGTATTAGAATCATTGAGATATCACATCGCATGCTGTAGGAAGGGTCTAAGGATTGGAATGGGATGGACTTGGATATCACATCTCATGCTATAGGTAGGCTCTCAGGTTTGGTATAAGCATTGAGATATCACATCTCATGCTATAGGAAGGGTCTCAGAATTGGAATGGGAAGGAGTTGGATATCACATCTCAAGCTATAGGAAGGGTCTCAGTATTGGAATGGGAAGGACTTGGATATCACATCTCATGCTATAGGAAGGCTCTCAGGTTTGGAAGGGGAAAGAGTTGGATATTTCATTTCATGTTAGAGGTAGGATCTCAGGTTTGGTATTAGAGGCATTGAGATATCACATCTCATGCTATCAGAAGGGTCTCAGGAATGGAATGGGAAGGGGTTAGATATCACATCTCATGCTAAAGGGAGGGTCTCAGGTTTGGAAGGGGAAGGATTTGGATATCACATCTCATGTTATAGGAAGGATCTCAGGTTTGGTATTAGAAGCATTGAGATATCACATCTCATGCTATCGGAAGGATCTCAGGTTTGGTATTAGAAGCATTGAGATATCACATCTCATGCTATCAGAAGAGTCTCAGGATTGGAATAGGAAGGAGTTGGATATCACATTTCATGCTAAAGGGAGGGTCTCAGGTTTGGAAGGGGAAGGATTTGGATATCACATCTCATGTTATCGGAAGGATCTCACGTTTGGTATTAGAAGTATTGAGATATCATATCTCATGCTATAGGAAGGGTCTCAGGATTGGAATGGGAAGGAGTTGGATATCACATCTCATGCTATAGGGAGGGTCTCAGGATTGGAATGGGAAGGACTTAGATATCACATATCATGCTATAGGGAGGGTCTCAGTTTTGATATTAGAAGCATTGAGATATCACATCTCATGCTATCGGAAGTGTCTCAGGATTGGAATGGGAAGGAGCTGGATATCACATCTCATGCTAAAGGAAGGGTCTCAGGTTTGGAACGGGAAGGATTTGGATATCACATCTCATGTTATAGGAAGGGTCTCAGGTTTGGTATAAGCATTGAGATATCACATCTCTGCTATCGGAAGTGTCTCAGGATTGGAATGGGAAGGAGTTGGATATCCCATCTCATGTTATAGGACGGGTCTCAGGTTTGTTATTAGAATCATTGAGATATCATATTGCATGCTGTAGGAAGGGTCTAAGGGTTGGAATGTGAAGGACTTGGATATCACATCTCATGCTATAGATAGGCTCTTAGGTTTGGAAAGGGAAGGAGTTGGATATCACATTTCATGTTAGAGGAAGGATCTCAGGTTTGGTATTAGAAGCATTGAGATATCGCATCTCATGCTATAGGAAGGGTCTCAGGATTGGAATGGGAAGCAGTTGGATATCACATCTCATGCTATAGGAAGGGTCTCAGGTTTGGTATAAGCATTGAGATTTCACATCTCATGCTATAGGACGGGTCTCAGGATTGGAATGGAAGGAGTTGGATATCACATCTCATGTTATAGGAAGGATCTCAGGTTTGGTATTAGAAGCATTGAGACATCACATCTCATGCTATAGGAAGGGTCTCAGGGTTGGAATGGGAAGGAGTTGGATATCACATCTCATCCAATAGGAAGGGTCTCAGGTTTGGAATGGGAAGGAATTGGATATCACATCTCATGTTATAGGAAGGATCTCAGGTTTGGTATTAGAAGCATTGAGATATCACATCTCATGCTATAGGAAGGGTCTCAGGATTGGAATGTGAAGGATTTGGATATCACATCTCATGCTAAAGGAAGGGTCTCAGGTTTGGTAGAAGCATTGAGATATCACGTCGCTGCTATCGGAAGGGTCTCAGGATTGGATTGGGAAGGAGTTGGATATCCCTTCTCATGCTATAGGAAGGGTCTCAGGATTTGAATGGCAAGGAGTTGGATATCACATCTCATGCCATAGGAAGGGTCTCAGGTTTGGTATAAGCATTGAGATATCACATCTCTGCTATCGGAAGGGTCTCAGGATTGGATTGGGAAGGAGTTGGATATCCCTTCTCATGCTATAGGAAGTGTCTCAGGTTGGAATGGGAAGGAGTTGGATATCACATCTCATGTTATAGGAAGGGTCTCAGGATTGGAATGGGAAGGATTTGGATATCACATCTCTTGCTATAGGAAGGGTCTCAGGATTGGAATGGGTAGGAGTTGGATATTACTTTCTTGCTATAGGAAGGGTCTCATGTTTGGAATGGGAAGAGTTGGATATCACATATGCTATAGTTAGTGTCTCAGGTTTGGAACGGGAAGGAGTTGGATATCACATCTCATGTTATAGGAAGGGTCTCAGGTTTGGTATAAGCATTGAGATATCACATCTCTGCTATCGGAAGCGGCTCAGGATTGGAATGGGAAGGAGTTGGATATCCCATCTCATGTTATAGGAAGAGTCTCTGGTTTGGTATTAGAATCATTGAGATATCACATAGCATGCTGTAGGAAGGGTCTAAGGATTGGAATGGGATGGACTTGGATATCACATCTCATGTTATAGGTAGCTTCTCAGGTTTGCTATAAGCATTGAGATATCACATCTCATGCTATAGGAAGGGTCACAGGATTGGAATGGGAAGGAATTGGATATCACATCTCATGCTATAGGAAGGGTCTCAGATTTGGTATAAGCATTGAGATATCACATCTCATGCTAAAGGAAGGGTCTCAGGATTGGAATGGGAAGGAGTTGTATATGACATCCATCTCAGGCCATAGGAAGGTTCTCAGGTTTGGTATAAGCATTGAGATATCACATCTCTGCTATCGGAAAGGTCTCAGGATTGGAATGGGAAGGAGTTGGATATCCCATCTCATGTTATAGGAAGGGTCTCAGGTTTGGTATTAGAAGCATAGAGATATCACATCTCATGCTATAGGAAGGGTCTCAGGATTGGAATGGGAAGGACTTGGATGTCACATCTCATGCTATAGGTAGGGTCTCAAGTTTGATATTAGAAGCATTGAGATAACAAATCTCATGATATCGGAAGGGTCTCAGGATTGGAATGGGAAGGAGTTGGATATCACATCTCATGATAAAGGAAGGGTCTAAGGTTTGGAAGGGGAAGGATTTGGATATCACATCTCATGTTATAGGACGGGTCTCAGGTTTAATATTAGAAGCATTGAGATATCAAGTCTCATGGTATAAGAAGGGTCTCAGAATTGGAATGGGAAGGAGTTGGATATCACACCTCAAGCTATAGGAAGGGTCTCAGGATTGGAATGGGAAGGAGTTTGATATCACATCTCATGCCATAGTATGGGTCTCAGGTTTGGTAGAAGCATTGGGATATCACATCTCATGCTATCGGAAGGGTATCAGTATTGGATTTGGAAGAAGTTGGATATCCCATCTCATGCTATAGGAAGGGTCTCAGGTTGGAATGGGAAGGAGTTGGATATCACATTTCGTGTTATAGGAAGGGTCTCAGGATTGGAATGGGAAGGACTTGGATATCATATCTCATGCTATAGGACGGGTCTCAGGTTTGTTATTAGAATCATTGAGATATCATATTGCATGCTGTAGGAAGGGTCTAAGGATTGGAATGGGAAGGACCTGGTTATCACATCTCATGCTATAGAACGGCTCTCAGGTTTGGAAAGGGAAGGAGTTGGATATCACATCTCATGTTATAGGATGGATCTCAGGTTTGGTATTAGAAGTATTGAGATATCACATCTCATGTTATCGGAAGGATCTCAGGTTTGGTATTAGAAGTATTGAGATATCACATCTCATGCTATAGGAAGGGTCTCAGGATTGGAATGGGAAGGAGTTGTATATCACATCTCATGCTAAAGGAAGGGTCTCAGGTTTGGTAGAAGCATTGAGATATCACATCTCATGCTATAGGAAGGGTCTCATGATTGGAATGGGAAGGAGTTGGATATCACATCTCATGCTATAGGGAGGGTCTCGGGATTGGAATGGGAAGGACTTAGATATCACATATCATGCTATAGGGAGGGTCTCAGTTTTGATATTAGAAGCATTGAGATATCACATCTCATGCTATCGGAAGTGTCTCAGGATTGGAATGGGAAGGAGCTGGATATCACATCTCATGCTAAAGGAAGGGTCTCAGGTTTGGAACGGGAAGGATTTGGATATCACATCTCATGTTATAGGAAGGGTCTCAGGTTTGGTATAAGCATTGAGATATCACATCTCTGCTATCGGAAGTGTCTCAGGATTGGAATGGGAAGGAGTTGGATATCCCATCTCATGTTATAGGACGGGTCTCAGGTTTGTTATTAGAATCATTGAGATATCATATTGCATGCTGTAGGAAGGGTCTAAGGGTTGGAATGTGAAGGACTTGGATATCACATCTCATGCTATAGATAGGCTCTTAGGTTTGGAAAGGGAAGGAGTTGGATATCACATTTCATGTTAGAGGAAGGATCTCAGGTTTGGTATTAGAAGCATTGAGATATCACATCTCATGCTATAGGAAGGGTCTCAGGATTGGAATGGGAAGCAGTTGGATATCACATCTCATGCTATAGGAAGGGTCTCAGGTTTGGTATAAGCATTGAGATATCACATCTCATGCTATAGGACGGGTCTCAGGATTGGAATGGAAGGAGTTGGATATCACATCTCATGTTATAGGAAGGATCTCAGGTTTGGTATTAGAAGCATTGAGACATCACATCTCATGCTATAGGAAGGGTCTCAGGATTGGAATGTGAAGGATTTGGATATCACATCTCATGCTAAAGGAAGGGTCTCAGGTTTGGTAGAAGCATTGAGATATCACGTCGCTGTATCGGAAGGGTCTCAGGATTGGATTGGGAAGGAGTTGGATATCCCTTCTCATGCTATAGGAAGGGTCTCAGGATTTGAATGGCAAGGAGTTGGATATCACATCTCATGCCATAGGAAGGGTCTCAGGTTTGGTATAAGCATTGAGATATCACATCTCTGCTATCGGAAGGGTCTCAGGATTGGATTGGGAATGAGTTGGATATCCCTTCTCATGCTATAGGAAGTGTCTCAGGTTGGAATGGGAAGGAGTTGGATATCACATCTCATGTTATAGGAAGGGTCTCAGGATTGGAATGGGAAGGATTTGGATATCACATCTCTTGCTATAGGAAGGGTCTCAGGATTGGAATGGGTAGGAGTTGGATATTACTTTCTTGCTATAGGAAGGGTCTCATGTTTGGAATGGGAAGGAGTTGGATATCACATATGCTATAGTTAGTGTCTCAGGTTTGGAACGGGAAGGAGTTGGATATCACATCTCATGTTATAGGAAGGGTCTCAGGTTTGGTATAAGCATTGAGATATCACATCTCTGCTATCGGAAGCGGCTCAGGATTGGAATGGGAAGGAGTTGGATATCCCATCTCATGTTATAGGAAGAGTCTCTGGTTTGGTATTAGAATCATTGAGATATCACATCGCATGCTGTAGGAAGGGTCTAAGGATTGGAATGGGATGGACTTGGATATCACATCTCATGTTATAGGTAGGCTCTCAGGTTTGCTATAAGCATTGAGATATCACATCTCATGCTATAGGAAGGGTCACAGGATTGGAATGGGAAGGAATTGGATATCACATCTCATGCTATAGGAAGGGTCTCAGATTTGGTATAAGCATTGAGATATCACATCTCATGCTAAAGGAAGGGTCTCAGGATTGGAATGGGAAGGAGTTGTATATGACATCTCAGGCCATAGGAAGGTTCTCAGGTTTGGTATAAGCATTGAGATATCACATCTCTGCTATCGGAAAGGTCTCAGGATTGGAATGGGAAGGAGTTGGATATCCCATCTCATGTTATAGGAAGGGTCTCAGGTTTGGTATTAGAAGCATAGAGATATCACATCTCATGCTATAGGAAGGGTCTCAGGATTGGAATGGGAAGGACTTGGATGTCACATCTCATGCTATAGGTAGGGTCTCAAGTTTGATATTAGAAGCATTGAGATAACATATCTCATGATATCGGAAGGGTCTCAGGATTGGAATGGGAAGGAGTTGGATATCACATCTCATGATAAAGGAAGGGTCTAAGGTTTGGAAGGGGAAGGATTTGGATATCACATCTCATGTTATAGGACGGGTCTCAGGTTTAATATTAGAAGCATTGAGATATCAAGTCTCATGGTATAAGAAGGGTCTCAGAATTGGAATGGGAAGGAGTTGGATATCACACCTCAAGCTATAGGAAGGGTCTCAGGATTGGAATGGGAAGGAGTTTGATATCACATCTCATGCCATAGTATGGGTCTCAGGTTTGGTAGAAACATTGGGATATCACATCTCATGCTATCGGAAGGGTATCAGTATTGGATTTGGAAGAAGTTGGATATCCCATCTCATGCTATAGGAAGGGTCTCAGGTTGGAATGGGAAGGAGTTGGATATCACATTTCGTGTTATAGGAAGGGTCTCAGGATTGGAATGGGAAGGACTTGGATATCATATCTCATGCTATAGGACGGGTCTCAGGTTTGTTATTAGAATCATTGAGATATCATATTGCATGCTGTAGGAAGGGTCTAAGGATTGGAATGGGAAGGACCTGGTTATCACATCTCATGCTATAGAACGGCTCTCAGGTTTGGAAAGGGAAGGAGTTGGATATCACATCTCATGTTATAGGATGGATCTCAGGTTTGGTATTAGAAGTATTGAGATATCACATCTCATGTTATCGGAAGGATCTCAGGTTTGGTATTAGAAGTATTGAGATATCACATCTCATGCTATAGGAAGGGTCTCAGGATTGGAATGGGAAGGAGTTGGATGTCACATCTCATGCTAAAGGAAGGGTCTCAGGTTTGGTAGAAGCATTGAGATATCACATCTCATGCTATCGGAAGTGTCTCAGGATTGGAATGGGAAGGAGCTGGATATCACATCTCATGCTAAAGGAAGGGTCTCAGGTTTGGAACGGGAAGGAGTTGGATATCACATCTCATGTTATAGGAAGGGTCTCAGGTTTGGTATAAACATTGAGATATCACATCTCTGCTATCGGAAGTGTCTCAGGATTGGAATGGGAAGGAGTTGGATATCCCTACTCATGTTATAGGACGGGTCTCAGGTTTGTTATTGGAATCATTGAGATATCATATTGCATGCTGTAGGAAGGGTCTAAGGGTTGGAATGTGAAGGACTTGGATATCACATCTCATGCTATAGATAGGCTCTTAGGTTTGGAAAGGGAAGGAGTTGGATCTCACATTTCATGTTAGAGGAAGGATCTCAGGTTTGGTATTAGAAGCATTGAGATATCACATCTCATGCTATAGGAAGGGTCTCAGGATTGGAATGGGAAGGAGTTGGATATCACATCTCATGCTATAGGAAGGGTCTCAGGTTTGGTATAAGCATTGAGATATCACATCTCATGCTATAGGAAGGGTCTCAGGATTGGAATGGAAGGAGTTGGATATCAGATCTCATGTTATAGGAAGGATCTCAGGTTTGGTATTAGAAGCATTGAGACATCACATCTCATGCTATAGGAAGGGTCTCAGGATTGGAATGGGAAGGAGTTGGATATCAAATCTCATGCTATAGGAAGGGTCTCAGGATTGGAATGGGAAGGAGTTGAATATGACATCTCATGCCGTAGGAAGGGTCTCAGGTTTGGTATAAACATTGAGATATCACATCTCTGCTATCAAAAGGGTCTCAGGATTGGAATGGGAAGGAGTTGGATATCCCATCTCATGTTATAGGAAGAGTCTCAAGTTTGGTATTAGAAGCATTGAGATATCACATCTCATGCTATAGGAAGTGTCTCAGGATTGGAATGGGAAGGACTTGGATATCACATCTCATTCTATAGGTAGGGTCTCAAGTTTGACATTAGAAGCATTGAGATATCACATCTCATGCTATAGGAAGGGTCTGAGGATTGGAATGGGAAGGAGTTGGATATCACATCTCCTGCTATGGGAAGTGTCTCAGGTTTGGTATAAGCAGTGAGATATCACATCTCATGCTATAGGAAGTGTCTCAGGATTGGAATGGGAAGGACTTGGATATCACATCTCATGTTATAGGAAGGATCTCAGGTTTGGTATAAGCATTGAGATATCACATCTCTGCTATCGGAAGGGTCTCAAGATTGGAATGGGAAGGAGTTGGATATTCCCATCTCATGTTATAGGAAGGGTCTCAGGTTTGGTATTAGAAGCATTGAGATATCACATCTCATGCTATAGGAAGGGTCTCAGGATTGGAATGGGAAGGACTTGGATATCACATCTCATGCTATAGGGAGGGTCTCAAGTTTGATATTAGAAGCTTTGAGATATCACATCTCATGATATCGGAAGGGTCTCAGGATTGGAATGGGAAGGAGTTGGATATCACATCTCATGATAAAGGAAGGGTCTAAGGTTTGGAAGGGGAAGGATTTGGATATCACATCTCATGTTATAGGACGGGTCTCAGGTTTAATATTAGAAGCATTGAGATATCAAGTCTCATGGTATAAGAAGGGTCTCAGAATTGGAATGGGAAGGAGTTGGATATCACACCTCAAGCTATAGGAAGGGTCTCAGGATTGGAATGGGAAGGAGTTTGATATCACATCTCATGCCATAGTATGGGTCTCAGGTTTGGTAGAAGCATTGGGATATCACATCTCATGCTATCGGAAGGGTATCAGTATTGGATTTGGAAGAAGTTGGATATCCCATCTCATGCTATAGGAAGGGTCTCAGGTTGGAATGGGAAGGAGTTGGATATCACATTTCGTGTTATAGGAAGGGTCTCAGGATTGGAATGGGAAGGACTTGGATATCATATCTCATGCTATAGGACGGGTCTCAGGTTTGTTATTAGAATCATTGAGATATCATATTGCATGCTGTAGGAAGGGTCTAAGGATTGGAATGGGAAGGACCTGGTTATCACATCTCATGCTATAGAACGGCTCTCAGGTTTGGAAAGGGAAGGAGTTGGATATCACATCTCATGTTATAGGATGGATCTCAGGTTTGGTATTAGAAGTATTGAGATATCACATCTCATGTTATCGGAAGGATCTCAGGTTTGGTATTAGAAGTATTGAGATATCACATCTCATGCTATAGGAAGGGTCTCAGGATTGGAATGGGAAGGAGTTGTATATCACATCTCATGCTAAAGGAAGGGTCTCAGGTTTGGTAGAAGCATTGAGATATCACATCTCATGCTATAGGAAGGGTCTCATGATTGGAATGGGAAGGAGTTGGATATCACATCTCATGCTATAGGGAGGGTCTCGGGATTGGAATGGGAAGGACTTAGATATCACATATCATGCTATAGGGAGGGTCTCAGTTTTGATATTAGAAGCATTGAGATATCACATCTCATGCTATCGGAAGTGTCTCAGGATTGGAATGGGAAGGAGCTGGATATCACATCTCATGCTAAAGGAAGGGTCTCAGGTTTGGAACGGGAAGGATTTGGATATCACATCTCATGTTATAGGAAGGGTCTCAGGTTTGGTATAAGCATTGAGATATCACATCTCTGCTATCGGAAGTGTCTCAGGATTGGAATGGGAAGGAGTTGGATATCCCATCTCATGTTATAGGACGGGTCTCAGGTTTGTTATTAGAATCATTGAGATATCATATTGCATGCTGTAGGAAGGGTCTAAGGGTTGGAATGTGAAGGACTTGGATATCACATCTCATGCTATAGATAGGCTCTTAGGTTTGGAAAGGGAAGGAGTTGGATATCACATTTCATGTTAGAGGAAGGATCTCAGGTTTGGTATTAGAAGCATTGAGATATCACATCTCATGCTATAGGAAGGGTCTCAGGATTGGAATGGGAAGCAGTTGGATATCACATCTCATGCTATAGGAAGGGTCTCAGGTTTGGTATAAGCATTGAGATATCACATCTCATGCTATAGGACGGGTCTCAGGATTGGAATGGAAGGAGTTGGATATCACATCTCATGTTATAGGAAGGATCTCAGGTTTGGTATTAGAAGCATTGAGACATCACATCTCATGCTATAGGAAGGGTCTCAGGATTGGAATGTGAAGGATTTGGATATCACATCTCATGCTAAAGGAAGGGTCTCAGGTTTGGTAGAAGCATTGAGATATCACGTCGCTGTATCGGAAGGGTCTCAGGATTGGATTGGGAAGGAGTTGGATATCCCTTCTCATGCTATAGGAAGGGTCTCAGGATTTGAATGGCAAGGAGTTGGATATCACATCTCATGCCATAGGAAGGGTCTCAGGTTTGGTATAAGCATTGAGATATCACATCTCTGCTATCGGAAGGGTCTCAGGATTGGATTGGGAATGAGTTGGATATCCCTTCTCATGCTATAGGAAGTGTCTCAGGTTGGAATGGGAAGGAGTTGGATATCACATCTCATGTTATAGGAAGGGTCTCAGGATTGGAATGGGAAGGATTTGGATATCACATCTCTTGCTATAGGAAGGGTCTCAGGATTGGAATGGGTAGGAGTTGGATATTACTTTCTTGATATAGGAAGGGTCTCATGTTTGGAATGGGAAGGAGTTGGATATCACATATGCTATAGTTAGTGTCTCAGGTTTGGAACGGGAAGGAGTTGGATATCACATCTCATGTTATAGGAAGGGTCTCAGGTTTGGTATAAGCATTGAGATATCACATCTCTGCTATCGGAAGCGGCTCAGGATTGGAATGGGAAGGAGTTGGATATCCCATCTCATGTTATAGGAAGAGTCTCTGGTTTGGTATTAGAATCATTGAGATATCACATCGCATGCTGTAGGAAGGGTCTAAGGATTGGAATGGGATGGACTTGGATATCACATCTCATGTTATAGGTAGGCTCTCAGGTTTGCTATAAGCATTGAGATATCACATCTCATGCTATAGGAAGGGTCACAGGATTGGAATGGGAAGGAATTGGATATCACATCTCATGCTATAGGAAGGGTCTCAGATTTGGTATAAGCATTGAGATATCACATCTCATGCTAAAGGAAGGGTCTCAGGATTGGAATGGGAAGGAGTTGTATATGACATCTCAGGCCATAGGAAGGTTCTCAGGTTTGGTATAAGCATTGAGATATCACATCTCTGCTATCGGAAAGGTCTCAGGATTGGAATGGGAAGGAGTTGGATATCCCATCTCATGTTATAGGAAGGGTCTCAGGTTTGGTATTAGAAGCATAGAGATATCACATCTCATGCTATAGGAAGGGTCTCAGGATTGGAATGGGAAGGACTTGGATGTCACATCTCATGCTATAGGTAGGGTCTCAAGTTTGATATTAGAAGCATTGAGATAACAAATCTCATGATATCGGAAGGGTCTCAGGATTGGAATGGGAAGGAGTTGGATATCACATCTCATGATAAAGGAAGGGTCTAAGGTTTGGAAGGGGAAGGATTTGGATATCACATCTCATGTTATAGGACGGGTCTCAGGTTTAATATTAGAAGCATTGAGATATCAAGTCTCATGGTATAAGAAGGGTCTCAGAATTGGAATGGGAAGGAGTTGGATATCACACCTCAAGCTATAGGAAGGGTCTCAGGATTGGAATGGGAAGGAGTTTGATATCACATCTCATGCCATAGTATGGGTCTCAGGTTTGGTAGAAACATTGGGATATCACATCTCATGCTATCGGAAGGGTATCAGTATTGGATTTGGAAGAAGTTGGATATCCCATCTCATGCTATAGGAAGGGTCTCAGGTTGGAATGGGAAGGAGTTGGATATCACATTTCGTGTTATAGGAAGGGTCTCAGGATTGGAATGGGAAGGACTTGGATATCATATCTCATGCTATAGGACGGGTCTCAGGTTTGTTATTAGAATCATTGAGATATCATATTGCATGCTGTAGGAAGGGTCTAAGGATTGGAATGGGAAGGACCTGGTTATCACATCTCATGCTATAGAACGGCTCTCAGGTTTGGAAAGGGAAGGAGTTGGATATCACATCTCATGTTATAGGATGGATCTCAGGTTTGGTATTAGAAGTATTGAGATATCACATCTCATGTTATCGGAAGGATCTCAGGTTTGGTATTAGAAGTATTGAGATATCACATCTCATGCTATAGGAAGGGTCTCAGGATTGGAATGGGAAGGAGTTGGATATCACATCTCATGCTAAAGGAAGGGTCTCAGGTTTGGTAGAAGCATTGAGATATCACATCTCATGCTATCGGAAGTGTCTCAGGATTGGAATGGGAAGGAGCTGGATATCACATCTCATGCTAAAGGAAGGGTCTCAGGTTTGGAACGGGAAGGAGTTGGATATCACATCTCATGTTATAGGAAGGGTCTCAGGTTTGGTATAAACATTGAGATATCACATCTCTGCTATCGGAAGTGTCTCAGGATTGGAATGGGAAGGAGTTGGATATCCCTACTCATGTTATAGGACGGGTCTCAGGTTTGTTATTGGAATCATTGAGATATCATATTGCATGCTGTAGGAAGGGTCTAAGGGTTGGAATGTGAAGGACTTGGATATCACATCTCATGCTATAGATAGGCTCTTAGGTTTGGAAAGGGAAGGAGTTGGATCTCACATTTCATGTTAGAGGAAGGATCTCAGGTTTGGTATTAGAAGCATTGAGATATCACATCTCATGCTATAGGAAGGGTCTCAGGATTGGAATGGGAAGGAGTTGGATATCACATCTCATGCTATAGGAAGGGTCTCAGGTTTGGTATAAGCATTGAGATATCACATCTCATGCTATAGGAAGGGTCTCAGGATTGGAATGGAAGGAGTTGGATATCAGATCTCATGTTATAGGAAGGATCTCAGGTTTGGTATTAGAAGCATTGAGACATCACATCTCATGCTATAGGAAGGGTCTCAGGATTGGAATGGGAAGGAGTTGGATATCAAATCTCATGCTATAGGAAGGGTCTCAGGATTGGAATGGGAAGGAGTTGAATATGACATCTCATGCCGTAGGAAGGGTCTCAGGTTTGGTATAAACATTGAGATATCACATCTCTGCTATCAAAAGGGTCTCAGGATTGGAATGGGAAGGAGTTGGATATCCCATCTCATGTTATAGGAAGAGTCTCAAGTTTGGTATTAGAAGCATTGAGATATCACATCTCATGCTATAGGAAGTGTCTCAGGATTGGAATGGGAAGGACTTGGATATCACATCTCATTCTATAGGTAGGGTCTCAAGTTTGACATTAGAAGCATTGAGATATCACATCTCATGCTATAGGAAGGGTCTGAGGATTGGAATGGGAAGGAGTTGGATATCACATCTCCTGCTATGGGAAGTGTCTCAGGTTTGGTATAAGCAGTGAGATATCACATCTCATGCTATAGGAAGTGTCTCAGGATTGGAATGGGAAGGACTTGGATATCACATCTCATGTTATAGGAAGGATCTCAGGTTTGGTATAAGCATTGAGATATCACATCTCTGCTATCGGAAGGGTCTCAAGATTGGAATGGGAAGGAGTTGGATATTCCCATCTCATGTTATAGGAAGGGTCTCAGGTTTGGTATTAGAAGCATTGAGATATCACATCTCATGCTATAGGAAGGGTCTCAGGATTGGAATGGGAAGGACTTGGATATCACATCTCATGCTATAGGGAGGGTCTCAAGTTTGATATTAGAAGCTTTGAGATATCACATCTCATGATATCGGAAGGGTCTCAGGATTGGAATGGGAAGGAGTTGGATATCACATCTCATGATAAAGGAAGGGTCTAAGGTTTGGAAGGGGAAGGATTTGGATATCACATCTCATGTTATAGGACGGGTCTCAGGTTTAATATTAGAAGCATTGAGATATCAAGTCTCATGGTATAAGAAGGGTCTCAGAATTGGAATGGGAAGGAGTTGGATATCACACCTCAAGCTATAGGAAGGGTCTCAGGATTGGAATGGGAAGGAGTTTGATATCACATCTCATGCCATAGTATGGGTCTCAGGTTTGGTAGAAGCATTGGGATATCACATCTCATGCTATCGGAAGGGTATCAGTATTGGATTTGGAAGAAGTTGGATATCCCATCTCATGCTATAGGAAGGGTCTCAGGTTGGAATGGGAAGGAGTTGGATATCACATTTCGTGTTATAGGAAGGGTCTCAGGATTGGAATGGGAAGGACTTGGATATCATATCTCATGCTATAGGACGGGTCTCAGGTTTGTTATTAGAATCATTGAGATATCATATTGCATGCTGTAGGAAGGGTCTAAGGATTGGAATGGGAAGGACCTGGTTATCACATCTCATGCTATAGAACGGCTCTCAGGTTTGGAAAGGGAAGGAGTTGGATATCACATCTCATGTTATAGGATGGATCTCAGGTTTGGTATTAGAAGTATTGAGATATCACATCTCATGTTATCGGAAGGATCTCAGGTTTGGTATTAGAAGTATTGAGATATCACATCTCATGCTATAGGAAGGGTCTCAGGATTGGAATGGGAAGGAGTTGGATATCACATCTCATGCTAAAGGAAGGGTCTCAGGTTTGGTAGAAGCATTGAGATATCACATCTCATGCTATCGGAAGTGTCTCAGGATTGGAATGGGAAGGAGCTGGATATCACATCTCATGCTAAAGGAAGGGTCTCAGGTTTGGAACGGGAAGGAGTTGGATATCACATCTCATGTTATAGGAAGGGTCTCAGGTTTGGTATAAACATTGAGATATCACATCTCTGCTATCGGAAGTGTCTCAGGATTGGAATGGGAAGGAGTTGGATATCCCTACTCATGTTATAGGACGGGTCTCAGGTTTGTTATTGGAATCATTGAGATATCATATTGCATGCTGTAGGAAGGGTCTAAGGGTTGGAATGTGAAGGACTTGGATATCACATCTCATGCTATAGATAGGCTCTTAGGTTTGGAAAGGGAAGGAGTTGGATCTCACATTTCATGTTAGAGGAAGGATCTCAGGTTTGGTATTAGAAGCATTGAGATATCACATCTCATGCTATAGGAAGGGTCTCAGGATTGGAATGGGAAGGAGTTGGATATCACATCTCATGCTATAGGAAGGGTCTCAGGTTTGGTATAAGCATTGAGATATCACATCTCATGCTATAGGAAGGGTCTCAGGATTGGAATGGAAGGAGTTGGATATCAGATCTCATGTTATAGGAAGGATCTCAGGTTTGGTATTAGAAGCATTGAGACATCACATCTCATGCTATAGGAAGGGTCTCAGGATTGGAATGGGAAGGAGTTGGATATCAAATCTCATGCTATAGGAAGGGTCTCAGGATTGGAATGGGAAGGAGTTGAATATGACATCTCATGCCGTAGGAAGGGTCTCAGGTTTGGTATAAACATTGAGATATCACATCTCTGCTATCAAAAGGGTCTCAGGATTGGAATGGGAAGGAGTTGGATATCCCATCTCATGTTATAGGAAGAGTCTCAAGTTTGGTATTAGAAGCATTGAGATATCACATCTCATGCTATAGGAAGTGTCTCAGGATTGGAATGGGAAGGACTTGGATATCACATCTCATTCTATAGGTAGGGTCTCAAGTTTGACATTAGAAGCATTGAGATATCACATCTCATGCTATAGGAAGGGTCTGAGGATTGGAATGGGAAGGAGTTGGATATCACATCTCCTGCTATGGGAAGTGTCTCAGGTTTGGTATAAGCAGTGAGATATCACATCTCATGCTATAGGAAGTGTCTCAGGATTGGAATGGGAAGGAGTTGGATATCACATCTCATGTTATAGGAAGGATCTCAGGTTTGGTATAAGCATTGAGATATCACATCTCTGCTATCGGAAGGGTCTCAAGATTGGAATGGGAAGGAGTTGGATATTCCCATCTCATGTTATAGGAAGGGTCTCAGGTTTGGTATTAGAAGCATTGAGATATCACATCTCATGCTATAGGAAGGGTCTCAGGATTGGAATGGGAAGGACTTGGATATCACATCTCATGCTATAGGGAGGGTCTCAAGTTTGATATTAGAAGCTTTGAGATATCACATCTCATGATATCGGAAGGGTCTCAGGATTGGAATGGGAAGGAGTTGGATATCACATCTCATGATAAAGGAAGGGTCTAAGGTTTGGAAGGGGAAGGATTTGGATATCACATCTCATGTTATATTACGGGTCTCAGGTTTGGTATTAGAAGCATTGAGATATCAAGTCTCATAGTATAGGAAGGGTCTCAGAATTGGAATGGGAAGGAGTTGGATATCCCATCTCATGTTATAGGAAGAGTCTCTGGTTTGGTATTAGAATCATTGAGATATCACATCGCATGCTGTAGGAAGGGTCTAAGGATTGGAATGGGATGGACTTGGATATCACATCTCAAGTTATAGGTAGGCTCTCAGGTTTGGTATAAGCATTGAGATATCACATCTCATGCTATAGGAAGGGTCTCAGAATTGGAATGGGAAGGAGTTGGATATCACATCTCAAGCTATAGGAAGGGTCTCAGTATTGGAATGGGAAGGACTTGGATATCATATCTCATGCTATAGGAAGGCTCTCAGGTTTGGAAGGGGAAAGAGTTGGATATCTCATTTCATGTTAGAGGTAGGATCTCAGGTTTGGTATTAGAGGCATTGAGATATCACATCTCATGCTATCAGAAGGGTCTCAGGAATGGAATGGGAAGGAGTTAGATATCACATCTCATGCTAAAGGGAGGGTCTCAGGTTTGGAAGGGGAAGGATTTGGATATCACATCTCATGTTATAGGAAGGATCTCAGGTTTGGTATTAGAAGCATTGAGATATCACATCTCATGCTATCGGAAGGATCTCAGGTTTGGTATTAGAAGCATTGAGATATCACATCTCATGCTATCAGAAGAGTCTCAGGATTGGAATAGGAAGGAGTTGGATATCACATTTCATGCTAAAGGGAGGGTCTCAGGTTTGGAAGGGGAAGGATTTGGATATCACATCTCATGTTATCGGAAGGATCTCACGTTTGGTATTAGAAGTATTGAGATATCATATCTCATGCTATAGGAAGGGTCTCAGGATTGGAATGGGAAGGAGTTGGATATCACATCTCATGCTATAGGGAGGGTCTCAGGATTGGAATGGGAAGGACTTAGATATCACATATCATGCTATAGGGAGGGTCTCAGTTTTGATATTAGAAGCATTGAGATATCACATCTCATGCTATCGGAAGTGTCTCAGGATTGGAATGGGAAGGAGCTGGATATCACATCTCATGCTAAAGGAAGGGTCTCAGGTTTGGAACGGGAAGGATTTGGATATCACATCTCATGTTATAGGAAGGGTCTCAGGTTTGGTATAAGCATTGAGATATCACATCTCTGCTATCGGAAGTGTCTCAGGATTGGAATGGGAAGGAGTTGGATATCCCATCTCATGTTATAGGACGGGTCTCAGGTTTGTTATTAGAATCATTGAGATATCATATTGCATGCTGTAGGAAGGGTCTAAGGGTTGGAATGTGAAGGACTTGGATATCACATCTCATGCTATAGATAGGCTCTTAGGTTTGGAAAGGGAAGGAGTTGGATATCACATTTCATGTTAGAGGAAGGATCTCAGGTTTGGTATTAGAAGCATTGAGATATCACATCTCATGCTATAGGAAGGGTCTCAGGATTGGAATGGGAAGCAGTTGGATATCACATCTCATGCTATAGGAAGGGTCTCAGGTTTGGTATAAGCCTTGAGATATCACATCTCATGCTATAGGACGGGTCTCAGGATTGGAATGGAAGGAGTTGGATATCACATCTCATGTTATAGGAAGGATCTCAGGTTTGGTATTAGAAGCATTGAGACATCACATCTCATGCTATAGGAAGGGTCTCAAGGTTGGAATGGGAAGGAGTTGGATATCACATCTCATCCAATAGGAAGGGTCTCAGGTTTGGAATGGGAAGGAATTCGATATCACATCTCATGTTATAGGAAGGATCTCAGGTTTGGTATTAGAAGCATTGAGATATCACATCTCATGCTATAGGAAGGGTCTCAGGATTGGAATGTGAAGGATTTGGATATCACATCTCATGCTAAAGGAAGGGTCTCAGGTTTGGTAGAAGCATTGAGATATCACGTCGCTGCTATCGGAAGGGTCTCAGGATTGGATTGGGAAGGAGTTGGATATCCCTTCTCATGCTATAGGAAGGGTCTCAGGATTTGAATGGCAAGGAGTTGGATATCACATCTCATGCCATAGGAAGGGACTCAGGTTTGGTATAAGCATTGAGATATCACATCTCTGCTATCGGAAGGGTCTCAGGATTGGATTGGGAAGGAGTTGGATATCCCTTCTCATGCTATAGGAAGTGTCTCAGGTTGGAATGGGAAGGAGTTGGATATCACATCTCATGTTATAGGAAGGGTCTCAGGATTGGAATGGGAAGGATTTGGATATCACATCTCTTGCTATAGGAAGGGTCTCAGGATTGGAATGGGTAGGAGTTGGATATTACTTTCTTGCTATAGGAAGGGTCTCATGTTTGGAATGGGAAGTAGTTGGATATCACATATGCTATAGTTAGTGTCTCAGGTTTGGAACGGGAAGGAGTTGGATATCACATCTCATGTTATAGGAAGGGTCTCAGGTTTGGTATAAGCATTGAGATATCACATCTCTGCTATCGGAAGCGGCTCAGGATTGGAATGGGAAGGAGTTGGATATCCCATCTCATGTTATAGGAAGAGTCTCTGGTTTGGTATTAGAATTATTGAGATATCACATCGCATGCTGTAGGAAGGGTCTAAGGATTGGAATGGGATAGACTTGGATATCACATCTCATGTTATAGGTAGGCTCTCAGGTTTGGTATAAGCATTGAGATATCACATCTCATGCTATAGGAAGGGTCTCAGGATTGGAATGGGAAGGAATTGGATATCACATCTCATGCTATAGGAAGGGTCTCAGATTTGGTATAAGCATTGAGATATCACATCTCATGCTAAAGGAAGGGTCTCAGGATTGGAATGGGAAGGAGTTGTATATGACATCTCAGGCCATAGGAAGGTTCTCAGGTTTGGTATAAGCATTGAGATATCACATCTCTGCTATCGGAAAGGTCTCAGGATTGGAATGGGAAGGAGTTGGATATCCCATCTCATGTTATAGGAAGGGTCTCAGGTTTGGTATTAGAAGCATAGAGATATCACATCTCATGCTATAGGAAGGGTCTCAGGATTGGAATGGGAAGGACTTGGATGTCACATCTCATGCTATAGGGAGGGTCTCAAGTTTGATATTAGAAGCATTGAGATAACAAATCTCATGATATCGGAAGGGTCTCAGGATTGGAATGGGAAGGAGTTGGATATCACATCTCATGATAAAGGAAGGGTCTAAGGTTTGGAAGGGGAAGGATTTGGATATCACATCTCATGTTATAGGACGGGTCTCAGGTTTAATATTAGAAGCATTGAGATATCAAGTCTCATGGTATAAGAAGGGTCTCAGAATTGGAATGGGAAGGAGTTGGATATCACACCTCAAGCTACAGGAAGGGTCTCAGGATTGGAATGGGAAGGAGTTTGATATCACATCTCATGCCATAGTATGGGTCTCAGGTTTGGTAGAAGCATTGGGATATCACATCTCATGCTATCGGAAGGGTATCAGTATTGGATTTGGAAGAAGTTGGATATCCCATCTCATGCTATAGGAAGGGTCTCAGGTTGGAATGGGAAGGAGTTGGATATCACATTTCGTGTTATAGGAAGGGTCTCAGGATTGGAATGGGAAGGACTTGGATATCATATCTCATGCTATAGGACGGGTCTCAGGTTTGTTATTAGAATCATTGAGATATCATATTGCATGCTGTAGGAAGGGTCTAAGGATTGGAATGGGAAGGACCTGGTTATCACATCTCATGCTATAGAACGGCTCTCAGGTTTGGAAAGGGAAGGAGTTGGATATCACATCTCATGTTATAGGATGGATCTCAGGTTTGGTATTAGAAGTATTGAGATATCACATCTCATGTTATCGGAAGGATCTCAGGTTTGGTATTAGAAGTATTGAGATATCACATCTCATGCTATAGGAAGGGTCTCAGGATTGGAATGGGAAGGAGTTGGATATCACATCTCATGCTAAAGGAAGGGTCTCAGGTTTGGTAGAAGCATTGAGATATCACATCTCATGCTATCGGAAGTGTCTCAGGATTGGAATGGGAAGGAGCTGGATATCACATCTCATGCTAAAGGAAGGGTCTCAGGTTTGGAACGGGAAGGAGTTGGATATCACATCTCATGTTATAGGAAGGGTCTCAGGTTTGGTATAAACATTGAGATATCACATCTCTGCTATCGGAAGTGTCTCAGGATTGGAATGGGAAGGAGTTGGATATCCCTACACATGTTATAGGACGGGTCTCAGGTTTGTTATTGGAATCATTGAGATATCATATTGCATGCTGTAGGAAGGGTCTAAGGGTTGGAATGTGAAGGACTTGGATATCACATCTCATGCTATAGATAGGCTCTTAGGTTTGGAAAGGGAAGGAGTTGGATCTCACATTTCATGTTAGAGGAAGGATCTCAGGTTTGGTATTAGAAGCATTGAGATATCACATCTCATGCTATAGGAAGGGTCTCAGGATTGGAATGGGAAGGAGTTGGATATCACATCTCATGCTATAGGAAGGGTCTCAGGTTTGGTATAAGCATTGAGATATCACATCTCATGCTATAGGAAGGGTCTCAGGATTGGAATGGAAGGAGTTGGATATCAGATCTCATGTTATAGGAAGGATCTCAGGTTTGGTATTAGAAGCATTGAGACATCACATCTCATGCTATAGGAAGGGTCTCAGGATTGGAATGGGAAGGAGTTGGATATCAAATCTCATGCTATAGGAAGGGTCTCAGGATTGGAATGGGAAGGAGTTGAATATGACATCTCATGCCGTAGGAAGGGTCTCAGGTTTGGTATAAACATTGAGATATCACATCTCTGCTATCAAAAGGGTCTCAGGATTGGAATGGGAAGGAGTTGGATATCCCATCTCATGTTATAGGAAGAGTCTCAAGTTTGGTATTAGAAGCATTGAGATATCACATCTCATGCTTTAGGAAGTGTCTCAGGATTGGAATGGGAAGGACTTGGATATCACATCTCATGTTATAGGATGGATCTCAGGTTTGGTATTAGAAGCATTGAGATATCACATCTCATGCTATAGGAAGGGTCTGAGGATTGGAATGGGAAGGTGTTGGATATCACATCTCCTGCTATGGGAAGTGTCTCAGGTTTGGTATAAGCAGTGAGATATCACATCTCATGCTATAGGAAGTGTCTCAGGATTGGAATGGGAAGGAGTTGGATATCACATCTCATGTTATAGGAAGGATCTCAGGTCTGGTATAAGCATTGAGATATCACATCTCTGCTATCGGAAGGGTCTCAAGATTGGAATGGGAAGGAGTTGGATATTCCCATCTCATGTTATAGATAGGGTCTCAGGTTTGGTATTAGAAGCATTGAGATATCACATCTCATGCTATAGGAAGGGTCTCAGGATTGGAATGGGAAGGACTTGGATATCACATCTCATGCTATAGGGAGGGTCTCAAGTTTGATATTAGAAGCTTTGAGATATCACATCTCATGATATCGGAAGGGTCTCAGGATTGGAATGGGAAGGAGTTGGATATCACATCTCATGATAAAGGAAGGGTCTAAGGTTTGGAAGGGGAAGGATTTGGATATCACATCTCATGTTATATTACGGGTCTCAGGTTTGGTATTAGAAGCATTGAGATATCAAGTCTCATAGTATAGGAAGGGTCTCAGAATTGGAATGGGAAGGAGTTGGATATCCCATCTCATGTTATAGGAAGAGTCTCTGGTTTGGTATTAGAATCATTGAGATATCACATCGCATGCTGTAGGAAGGGTCTAAGGATTGGAATGGGATGGACTTGGATATCACATCTCATGTTATAGGTAGGCTCTCAGGTTTGGTATAAGCATTGAGATATCACATCTCATGCTATAGGAAGGGTCTCAGAATTGGAATGGGAAGGAGTTGGATATCACATCTCAAGCTATAGGAAGGGTCTCAGTATTGGAATGGGAAGGACTTGGATATCACATCTCATGCTATAGGAAGGCTCTCAGGTTTGGAAGGGGAAAGAGTTGGATATCTCATTTCATGTTAGAGGTAGGATCTCAGGTTTGGTATTAGAGGCATTGAGATATCACATCTCATGCTATCAGAAGGGTCTCAGGAATGGAATGGGAAGGAGTTAGATATCACATCTCATGCTAAAGGGAGGGTCTCAGGTTTGGAAGGGGAAGGATTTGGATATCACATCTCATGTTATAGGAAGGATCTCAGGTTTTGTATTAGAAGCATTGAGATATCACATCTCATGCTATCGGAAGGATCTCAGGTTTGGTATTAGAAGCATTGAGATATCACATCTCATGCTATCAGAAGAGTCTCAGGATTGGAATAGGAAGGAGTTGGATATCACATTTCATGCTAAAGGGAGGGTCTCAGGTTTGGAAGGGGAAGGATTTGGATATCACATCTCATGTTATCGGAAGGATCTCACGTTTGGTATTAGAAGTATTGAGATATCATATCTCATGCTATAGGAAGGGTCTCAGGATTGGAATGGGAAGGAGTTGGATATCACATCTCATGCTATAGGGAGGGTCTCAGGATTGGAATGGGAAGGACTTAGATATCACATATCATGCTATAGGGAGGGTCTCAGTTTTGATATTAGAAGCATTGAGATATCACATCTCATGCTATCGGAAGTGTCTCAGGATTGGAATGGGAAGGAGCTGGATATCACATCTCATGCTAAAGGAAGGGTCTCAGGTTTGGAACGGGAAGGATTTGGATATCACATCTCATGTTATAGGAAGGGTCTCAGGTTTGGTATAAGCATTGAGATATCACATCTCTGCTATCGGAAGTGTCTCAGGATTGGAATGGGAAGGAGTTGGATATCCCATCTCATGTTATAGGACGGGTCTCAGGTTTGTTATTAGAATCATTGAGATATCATATTGCATGCTGTAGGAAGGGTCTAAGGGTTGGAATGTGAAGGACTTGGATATCACATCTCATGCTATAGATAGGCTCTTAGGTGTGGAAAGGGAAGGAGTTGGATATCACATTTCATGTTAGAGGAAGGATCTCAGGTTTGGTATTAGAAGCATTGAGATATCACATCTCATGCTATAGGAAGGGTCTCAGGATTGGAATGGGAAGCAGTTGGATATCACATCTCATGCTATAGGAAGGGTCTCAGGTTTGGTATAAGCCTTGAGATATCACATCTCATGCTATAGGACGGGTCTCAGGATTGGAATGGAAGGAGTTGGATATCACATCTCATGTTATAGGAAGGATCTCAGGTTTGGTATTAGAAGCATTGAGACATCACATCTCATGCTATAGGAAGGGTCTCAAGGTTGGAATGGGAAGGAGTTGGATATCACATCTCATCCAATAGGAAGGGTCTCAGGTTTGGAATGGGAAGGAATTCGATATCACATCTCATGTTATAGGAAGGATCTCAGGTTTGGTATTAGAAGCATTGAGATATCACATCTCATGCTATAGGAAGGGTCTCAGGATTGGAATGTGAAGGATTTGGATATCACATCTCATGCTAAAGGAAGGGTCTCAGGTTTGGTAGAAGCATTGAGATATCACGTCGCTGCTATCGGAAGGGTCTCAGGATTGGATTGGGAAGGAGTTGGATATCCCTTCTCATGCTATAGGAAGGGTCTCAGGATTTGAATGGCAAGGAGTTGGATATCACATCTCATGCCATAGGAAGGGACTCAGGTTTGGTATAAGCATTGAGATATCACATCTCTGCTATCGGAAGGGTCTCAGGATTGGATTGGGAAGGAGTTGGATATCCCTTCTCATGCTATAGGAAGTGTCTCAGGTTGGAATGGGAAGGAGTTGGATATCACATCTCATGTTATAGGAAGGGTCTCAGGATTGGAATGGGAAGGATTTGGATATCACATCTCTTGCTATAGGAAGGGTCTCAGGATTGGAATGGGTAGGAGTTGGATATTACTTTCTTGCTATAGGAAGGGTCTCATGTTTGGAATGGGAAGGAGTTGGATATCACATATGCTATAGTTAGTGTCTCAGGTTTGGAACGGGAAGGAGTTGGATATCACATCTCATGTTATAGGAAGGGTCTCAGGTTTGGTATAAGCATTGAGATATCACATCTCTGCTATCGGAAGCGGCTCAGGATTGGAATGGGAAGGAGTTGGATATCCCATCTCATGTTATAGGAAGAGTCTCTGGTTTGGTATTAGAATTATTGAGATATCACATCGCATGCTGTAGGAAGGGTCTAAGGATTGGAATGGGATAGACTTGGATATCACATCTCATGTTATAGGTAGGCTCTCAGGTTTGGTATAAGCATTGAGATATCACATCTCATGCTATAGGAAGGGTCTCAGGATTGGAATGGGAAGGAATTGGATATCACATCTCATGCTATAGGAAGGGTCTCAGATTTGGTATAAGCATTGAGATATCACATCTCATGCTAAAGGAAGGGTCTCAGGATTGGAATGGGAAGGAGTTGTATATGACATCTCAGGCCATAGGAAGGTTCTCAGGTTTGGTATAAGCATTGAGATATCACATCTCTGCCATCGGAAAGGTCTCAGGATTGGAATGGGAAGGAGTTGGATATCCCATCTCATGTTATAGGAAGGGTCTCAGGTTTGGTATTAGAAGCATAGAGATATCACATCTCATGCTATAGGAAGGGTCTCAGGATTGGAATGGGAAGGACTTGGATGTCACATCTCATGCTATAGGGAGGGTCTCAAGTTTGATATTAGAAGCATTGAGATAACAAATCTCATGATATCGGAAGGGTCTCAGGATTGGAATGGGAAGGAGTTGGATATCACATCTCATGATAAAGGAAGGGTCTAAGGTTTGGAAGGGGAAGGATTTGGATATCACATCTCATGTTATAGGACGGGTCTCAGGTTTAATATTAGAAGCATTGAGATATCAAGTCTCATGGTATAAGAAGGGTCTCAGAATTGGAATGGGAAGGAGTTGGATATCACACCTCAAGCTACAGGAAGGGTCTCAGGATTGGAATGGGAAGGAGTTTGATATCACATCTCATGCCATAGTATGGGTCTCAGGTTTGGTAGAAGCATTGGGATATCACATCTCATGCTATCGGAAGGGTATCAGTATTGGATTTGGAAGAAGTTGGATATCCCATCTCATGTTATAGGAATGGTCTCAGGTTGGAATGGGAAGGAGTTGGATATCACATTTCATGTTATAGGAAGGGTCTCAGGATTGGAATGCGAAGGACTTGGATATCATATCTCATGCTATAGGACGGGTCTCAGGTTTGTTATTAGAATCATTGAGATATCATATTGCATGCTATAGGAAGGGTCTCAGGATTGGAATGGGAATCAGTTGGATATCACATCTCATGCTATAGGAAGGGTCTCAGGTTTGGTATAAGCATTGAGATATCACATCTCATGCTATAGGACGGGTCTCAGGATTGGAATAGAAGGAGTTGGATATCACATCTCATGTTATAGGAAGGATCTCAGGTTTGGTATTAGAAGCATTGAGACATCACATCTCATGCTATAGGAAGGGTCTCAAGGTTGGAATGGGAAGGAGTTGGATATCACATGTCATCCAATAGGAAGGGTCTCAGGTTTGGAATGGGAAGGAATTGGATATCACATCTCATGTTATAGGAAGGATCTCAGGTTTGGTATTAGAAGCATTGAGATATCACATCTCATGCTATAGGAAGGGTCTCAGGATTGGAATGTGAAGGATTTGGATATCACATCTCATGCTAAAGGAAGGGTCTCAGGTTTGGTAGAAGCATTGAGATATCACGTCGCTGCTATCGGAAGGGTCTCAGGATTGGATTGGGAAGGAGTTGGATATCCCTTCTCATGCTATGGGAAGGGTCTCAGGATTTGAATGGCAAGGAGTTGGATATCACATCTCATGCCATAGGAAGGGTCTCAGGTTTGGTATAAGCATTGAGATATCACATCTCTGCTATCGGAAGGGTCTCAGGATTGGATTGGGAAGGAGTTGGATATCCCTTCTCATGCTATAGGAAGTGTCTCAGGTTGGAATGGGAAGGAGTTGGATATCACATCTCATGTTATAGGAAGGGTCTCAGGATTGGAATGGGAAGGATTTGGATATCACATCTCTTGCTATAGGAAGGGTCTCAGGATTGGAATGGGTAGGAGTTGGATATTACTTTCTTGCTATAGGAAGGGTCTCATGTTTGGAATGGGAAGGAGTTGGATATCACATATGCTATAGTTAGTGTCTCAGGTTTGGAACGGGAAGGAGTTGGATATCACATCTCATGTTATAGGAAGGGTCTCAGGTTTGGTATAAGCATTGAGATATCACATCTCTGCTATCGGAAGCGGCTCAGGATTGGAATGGGAAGGAGTTGGATATCCCATCTCATGTTATAGGAAGAGTCTCTGGTTTGGTATTAGAATTATTGAGATATCACATCGCATGCTGTAGGAAGGGTCTAAGGATTGGAATGGGATAGACTTGGATATCACATCTCATGTTATAGGTAGGCTCTCAGGTTTGGTATATGCATTGAGATATCACATCTCATGCTATAGGAAGGGTCTCAGGATTGGAATGGGAAGGAATTGGATATCACATCTCATGCTATAGGAAGGGTCACAGATTTGGTATAAGCATTGAGATATCACATCTCATGCTAAAGGAAGGGTCTCAGGATTGGAATGGGAAGGAGTTGTATATGACATCTCAGGCCATAGGAAGGTTCTCAGGTTTGGTATAAGCATTGAGATATCACATCTCTGCTATCGGAAAGGTCTCAGGATTGGAATGGGAAGGAGTTGGATATCCCATCTCATGTTATTGGAAGGGTCTCAGGTTTGGTATTAGAAGCATAGAGATATCACATCTCATGCTATAGGAAGGGTCTCAGGATTGGAATGGGAAGGACTTGGATGTCACATCTCATGCTATAGGGAGGGTCTCAAGTTTGATATTAGAAGCATTGAGATAACAAATCTCATGATATCGGAAGGGTCTCAGGATTGGAATGGGAAGGAGTTGGATATCACATCTCATGATAAAGGAAGGGTCTAAGGTTTGGAAGGGGAAGGATTTGGATATCACATCTCATGTTATAGGACGGGTCTCAGGTTTAATATTAGAAGCATTGAGATATCAAGTCTCATGGTATAAGAAGGGTCTCAGAATTGGAATGGGAAGGAGTTGGATATCACACCTCAAGCTATAGGAAGGGTCTCAGGATTGGAATGGGAAGGAGTTTGATATCACATCTCATGCCATAGTATGGGTCTCAGGTTTGGTAGAAGCATTGGGATATCACATCTCATGCTATCGGAAGGGTATCAGTATTGGATTTGGAAGAAGTTGGATATCCCATCTCATGCTATAGGAAGGGTCTCAGGTTGGAATGGGAAGGAGTTGGATATCACATTTCATGTTATAGGAAGGGTCTCAGGATTGGAATGGGAAGGACTTGGATATCATATCTCATGCTATAGGACGGGTCTCAGGTTTGTTATTAGAATCATTGAGATATCATATTGCATGCTATAGGAAGGGTCTCAGGATTGGAATGGGAAGCAGTTGGATATCACATCTCATGCTATAGGAAGGGTCTCAGGTTTGGTATAAGCCTTGAGATATCACATCTCATGCTATAGGACGGGTCTCAGGATTGGAATAGAAGGAGTTGGATATCACATCTCATGTTATAGGAAGGATCTCAGGTTTGGTATTAGAAGCATTGAGACATCACATCTCATGCTATAGGAAGGGTCTCAAGGTTGGAATGGGAAGGAGTTGGATACCACATCTCATCCAATAGGAAGGGTCTCAGGTTTGGAATGGGAAGGAATTGGATATCACATCTCATGTTATAGGAAGGATCTCAGGTTTGGTATTAGAAGCATTGAGATATCACATCTCATGCTATAGGAAGGGTCTCAGGATTGGAATGTGAAGGATTTGGATATCACATCTCATGCTAAAGGAAGGGTCTCAGGTTTGGTAGAAGCATTGAGATATCACGTCGCTGCTATCGGAAGGGTCTCAGGATTGGATTGGGAAGGAGTTGGATATCCCTTCTCATGCTATAGGAAGGGTCTCAGGATTTGAATGGCAAGGAGTTGGATATCACATCTCATGCCATAGGAAGGGTCTCAGGTTTGGTATAAGCATTGAGATATCACATCTCTGCTATCGGAAGGGTCTCAGGATTGGAATGGGAAGGAGTTGGATATCCCTTCTCATGCTATAGGAAGTGTCTCAGGTTGGAATGGGAAGGAGTTGGATATCACATCTCATGTTATAGGAAGGGTCTCAGGATTGGAATGGGAAGGATTTGGATATCACATCTCTTGCTATAGGAAGGGTCTCAGGATTGGAATGGGTAGGAGTTGGATATTACTTTCTTGCTATAGGAAGGGTCTCATGTTTGGAATGGGAAGGAGTTGGATATCACATATGCTATAATTAGTGTCTCAGGTTTGGAACGGGAAGGAGTTGGATATCACATCTCATGTTATAGGAAGGGTCTCAGGTTTGGTATAAGCATTGAGATATCACATCTCTGCTATCGGAAGCGGCTCAGGATTGGAATGGGAAGGAGTTGGATATCCCATCTCATGTTATAGGAAGAGTCTCTGGTTTGGTATTAGAATTATTGAGATATCACATCGCATGCTGTAGGAAGGGTCTAAGGATTGGAATGGGATAGACTTGGATATCACATCTCATGTTATAGGTAGGCTCTCAGGTTTGGTATAAGCATTGAGATATCACATCTCATGCTATAGGAAGGGTCTCAGGATTGGAATGGGAAGGAATTGGATATCACATCTCATGCTATAGGAAGGGTCTCAGATTTGGTATAAGCATTGAGATATCACATCTCATGCTAAAGGAAGGGTCTCAGGATTGGAATGGGAAGGAGTTGTATATGACATCTCAGGCCATAGGAAGGTTCTCAGGTTTGGTATAAGCATTGAGATATCACATCTCTGCTATCGGAAAGGTCTCAGGATTGGAATGGGAAGGAGTTGGATATCCCATCTCATGTTATAGGAAGGGTCTCAGGTTTGGTATTAGAAGCATAGAGATATCACATCTCATGCTATAGGAAGGGTCTCAGGATTGGAATGGGAAGGACTTGGATGTCACATCTCATGCTATAGGGAGGGTCTCAAGTTTGATATTAGAAGCATTGAGATAACAAATCTCATGATATCGGAAGGGTCTCAGGATTGGAATGGGAAGGAGTTGGATATCACATCTCATGATAAAGGAAGGGTCTAAGGTTTGGAAGGGGAAGGATTTGGATATCACATCTCATGTTATAGGACGGGTCTCAGGTTTAATATTAGAAGCATTGAGATATCAAGTCTCATGGTATAAGAAGGGTCTCAGAATTGGAATGGGAAGGAGTTGGATATCACACCTCAAGCTATAGGAAGGGTCTCAGGATTGGAATGGGAAGGAGTTTGATATCACATCTCATGCCATAGTATGGGTCTCAGGTTTGGTAGAAGCATTGGGATATCACATCTCATGCTATCGGAAGGGTCTCAGGTTGGAATGGGAAGGAGTTGGATATCACATTTCATGTTATAGGAAGGGTCTCAGGATTGGAATGGGAAGGACTTGGATATCATATCTCATGCTATAGGACGGGTCTCAGGTTTGTTATTAGAATCATTGAGATATCATATTGCATGCTGTAGGAAGGGTTAAGGATTGGAATGGGAAGGACCTGGATATCACATCTCATGCTATAGAACGGCTCTCAGGTTTGGAAAGGGAAGGAGTTGGATATCACATCTCATGTTATAGGATGGATCTCAGGTTTGGTATTAGAAGTATTGAGATATCACATCTCATGTTATCGGAAGGATCTCAGGTTTGGTATTAGAAGTATTGAGATATCACATCTCATGCTATAGGAAGGGTTTCAGGATTGGAATGGGAAGGAGTTGGATATCACATCTCATGCTAAAGGAAGGGTCTCAGGTTTGGTAGAAGCATTGAGATATCACATCTCATGCTATAGGAAGGGTCTCAGGATTGGAATGGGAAGGACTTAGATATCACATATCATGCTATAGGGAGGGTCTCAGTTTTGATATTAGAAGCATTGAGATATCACATCTCATGCTATCGGAAGTGTCTCAGGATTGGAATGGGAAGGAGCTGGATATCACATCTCATGCTAAAGGAAGGGTGTCAGGTTTGGAACGGGAAGGAGTTGGATATCACATCTCATGTTATAGGAAGGGTCTCAGGTTTGGTATAAACATTGAGATATCACATCTCTGCTATCGGAAGTGTCTCAGGATTGGAATGGGAAGGAGCTGGATATCACATCTCATGCTAAAGGAAGGGTGTCAGGTTTGGAACGGGAAGGAGTTGGATATCACATCTCATGTTATAGGACGGGTCTCAGGTTTGTTATTAGAATCATTGAGATATCATATTGCATGCTGTAGGAAGGGTCTAAGGGTTGGAATGTGAAGGACTTGGATATCACATCTCATGCTATAGATAGGCTCTTAGGTTTGGAAAGGGAAGGAGTTGGATCTCACATTTCATGTTAGAGGAAGGATCTCAGGTTTGGTATTAGAAGCATTGAGATATCACATCTCATGCTATAGGAAGGGTCTCAGGATTGGAATGGGAAGGAGTTGGATATCACATCTCATGCTATAGGAAGGGTCTCAGGTTTGGTATAAGCATTGAGATATCACATCTCATGCTATAGGAAGGGTCTCAGGATTGGAATGGAAGGAGTTGGATATCACATCTCATGTTATAGGAAGGATCTCAGGTTTGGTATTAGAAGCATTGAGACATCACATCTCATGCTATAGGAAGGGTCTCAGGATTGGAATGGGAAGGAGTTGGATATCAAATCTCATGCTATAGGAAGCGTCTCAGGATTGGAATGGGAAGGAGTTGAATATGACATCTCATGCCGTAGGAAGGGTCTCAGGTTTGGTATATCACATTGAGATATCACATCTCTGCTATCAAAAGGGTCTCAGGATTGGAATGGGAAGGAGTTGGATATCCCATCTCATGTTATAGGAAGAGTCTCAGGTTTGGTATTAGAAGCATTGAGATATCACATCTCATGCTATAGGAAGTGTCTCAGGATTGGAATGGGAAGGAGTTGGATATCACATCTCATGTTATAGGAAGGGTCTCAGGATTGGAATGGGAAGGATTTGGATATCACATCTCTTGCTATAGGAAGGGTCTCAGGATTGGAATGGGTAGGAGTTGGATATTACTTTCTTGCTATAGGAAGGGTCTCATGTTTGGAATGGGAAGGAGTTGGATATCACATATGCTATAGTTAGTGTCTCAGGTTTGGAACGGGAAGGAGTTGGATATCACATCTCATGTTATAGGAAGGGTCTCAGGTTTGGTATAAGCATTGAGATATCACATCTCTGCTATCGGAAGCGGCTCAGGATTGGAATGGGAAGGAGTTGGATATCCCATCTCATGTTATAGGAAGAGTCTCTGGTTTGGTATTAGAATCATTGAGATATCACATCGCATGCTGTAGGAAGGGTCTAAGGATTGGAATGGGATGGACTTGGATATCACATCTCATGTTATAGGTAGGCTCTCAGGTTTGGTATAAGCATTGAGATATCACATCTCATGCTATAGGAAGGGTCTCAGGATTGGAATGGGAAGGAATTGGATATCACATCTCATGCTATAGGAAGGGTCTCAGATTTGGTATAAGCATTGAGATATCACATCTCATGCTAAAGGAAGGGTCTCAGGATTGGAATGGGAAGGAGTTGTATATGACATCTCAGGCCATAGGAAGGTTCTCAGGTTTGGTATAAGCATTGAGATATCACATCTCTGCTATCGGAAAGGTCTCAGGATTGGAATGGGAAGGAGTTGGATATCCCATCTCATGTTATAGGAAGGGTCTCAGGTTTGGTATTAGAAGCATAGAAATATCACATCTCATGCTATAGGAAGGGTCTCAGGATTGGAATGGGAAGGACTTGGATGTCACATCTCATGCTATAGGGAGGGTCTCAAGTTTGATATTAGAAGCATTGAGATAACAAATCTCATGATATCGGAAGGGTCTCAGGATTGGAATGGGAAGGAGTTGGATATCACATCTCATGATAAAGGAAGGGTCTAAGGTTTGGAAGGGGAAGGATTTGGATATCACATCTCATGTTATAGGACGGGTCTCAGGTTTAATATTAGAAGCATTGAGATATCAAGTCTCATGGTATAAGAAGGGTCTCAGAATTGGAATGGGAAGGAGTTGGATATCACACCTCAAGCTATAGGAAGGGTCTCAGGATTGGAATGGGAAGGAGTTTGATATCACATCTCATGCCATAGTATGGGTCTCAGGTTTGGTAGAAGCATTGGGATATCACATCTCATGCTATCGGAAGGGTATCAGTATTGGATTTGGAAGAAGTTGGATATCCCATCTCATGCTATAGGAAGGGTCTCAGGTTGGAATGGGAAGGAGTTGGATATCACATTTCATGTTATAGGAAGGGTCTCAGGATTGGAATGGGAAGGACTTGGATATCATATCTCATGCTATAGGACGGGTCTCAGGTTTGTTATTAGAATCATTGAGATATCATATTGCATGCTGTAGGAAGGGTCTAAGGATTGGAATGGGAAGGACCTGGATATCACATCTCATGCTATAGAACGGCTCTCAGGTTTGGAAAGGGAAGGAGTTGGATATCACATCTCATGTTATAGGATGGATCTCAGGTTTGGTATTAGAAGTATTGAGATATCACATCTCATGCTATAGGAAGGGTCTCAGGATTGGAATGGGAAGGAGTTGGATATTACATCTCATGCTAAAGGAAGGGTCTCAGGTTTGGTAGAAGCATTGAGATATCACATCTCATGCTATAGGAAGGGTCTCAGGATTGGAATGGGAAGGACTTAGATATCACATATCATGCTATAGGGAGGGTCTCAGTTTTGATATTAGAAGCATTGAGATATCACATCTCATGCTATCGGAAGTGTCTCAGGATTGGAATGGGAAGGAGCTGGATATCACATCTCATGCTAAAGGAAGGGTCTCAGGTTTGGAACGGGAAGGAGTTGGATATCACATCTCATGTTATAGGAAGGGTCTCAGGTTTGGTATAAACATTGAGATATCACATCTCTGCTATCGGAAGTGTCTCAGGATTGGAATGGGAAGGACTTGGATATCACATCTCATGCTATAGATAGGCTCTTAGGTTTGGAAAGGGAAGGAGTTGGATCTCACATTTCATGTTAGAGGAAGGATCTCAGGTTTGGTATTAGAAGCATTGAGATATCACATCTCATGCTATCGGAAGGGTATCGGGATTGGATTTGGAAGGAGTTGGATATCCCATCTCATGCTATAGGAAGGGTCTCAGGTTGGAAAGGGAAAGAGTTGGATATCACATTTCATGTTAGAGGTAGGATCTCAGGTTTGGTATTAGAAGCATTGAGATATCACATCTCATATTATCAGAAGGATCTCAGGTTTGGTATAGAAGCATTGAGATATCATATCTCATGCTATAGGAAGGGTCTCAGGATTGGAATGGGATGGAGTTGGATATCACATCTCATGTTATAGGACGGGTCTCAGGTTTTTTATTAAAATCATTGAGATATCATATTGCATGCTGTAGGAAGGGTCTAAGGATTGGAATGGAAGGAGTTGGATATCACATCTCATGTTAAAGGAAGGATCTCAGGTTTGGTATTAGAAGCATTGAGATATCACATCTCATGCTATAGGAAGGGTCTCAGGATTGGAATGGGAAGGAGTTGGATATCACATCTCATGTTATAGGAAGGGTCTCAGGTTTGGTATAAACATTGAGATATCACATCTCTACCATCGGAAGTGTCTCAGGATTGGAATGGGAAGGAGTTGGATATCACATCTCATGCTATAGGAAGGCTCTCAGGTTTGCAAGGGGAAAGAGTTGGATATCACATTTCATGTTAGAGGTAGGATCTCAGGTTTGGTATTAGAAGCATTGAGATATCACATCTCATGCTATCAGAAGGATCTCAGGTTTGGTATAGAAGCATTGAGATATCATATCTTATGCTATCAGAAGGGTCTCAGGATTGGAATGGGATGGAGTTGGATATCACATCTCATGCTATAGGAAGGGTCTCAGGATTGGAATGGGAAGGAGTTGGATATCACATCTCATGTTATAGGAAGGGTCTCAGGTTTGGTATAAACATTGAGATATCACATCTCTACCATCGGAAGTGTCTCAGGATTGGAATGGGAAGGAGTTGGATATCCCATCTCATGTTATAGGACGGGTCTCAGGTTTTTTATTAAAATCATTGAGATATCATATTGCATGCTGTAGGAAGGGTCTAAGGATTGGAATGGGAAGTAGTTGGATATTCCCATCTCATGTTATAGGAAGGGTCTCAGGTTTGGTATTAGAAGCATTGAGATATCACATCTCATGCTATAGGAAGGGTCTCAGGATTGGAATGGGAAGGACTTGGATATCACATCTCATGCTATAGGGAGGGTCTCAAGTTTGATAGAAGCATTGAGATATTACATTTCATGATATCGGAAGGGTCTCAAGATTGGAATAGGAAGGAGTTGGATATCACATCTCATGATAAAGGAAGGGTCTAAGGTTTGGAAGGGGAAGGATTTGGATATCACATCTCATGTTATAGGACGGGTCTCAGGTTTGGTATTAGAAGCATTGAGATATCAAGTCTCATGGTATAGGAAGGGTCTCAGGATTAGAATGGGAAGGAGTTTGATATCACATCTCATGCCATAATATGGGTCTCAGGTTTGGTAGAAGCATTGGGATATCACATCTCATGCTATCGGAAGGGTATCGGGATTGGATTTGGAAGGAGTTGGATATCCCATCTCATGCTATAGGAAGGGTCTCAGGTTGGAATGGGAAGGAGTTGGATATCACATCTCATGTTATAGGAAGGGTCTCAGGATTGGAATGGGAAGGACTTGGATAACACATCTCATGCTATAGGAAGGCTCTCAGGTTTGCAAGGGGAAAGAGTTGGATATCACATTTCATGTTAGAGGTAGGATCTCAGGTTTGGTATTAGAAGCATTGAGATATCACATCTCATGCTATCAGAAGGATCTCAGGTTTGGTATAGAAGCATTGAGATATATCTTATGCTATCAGAAGGGTCTCAGGATTGGAATGGGAAGGAGTTGGATATCACATCTCATGCTAAAGGGAGGGTCTCAGGTTTGGAAGGGGAAGGATTTGGATATCACATCTCATGTTATAGGATGGATCTCAGGTTTGGTATTAGAAGTATTGAGATATCACATCTCATGTTATCGGAAGGATCTCAGCTTTGGTATTAGAAGTATTGAGATATCACATCTCATGCTATAGGAAGGGTCTCAGGATTGGAATGGGAAGGAGTTGGATATCACATCTCATGCTAAAGGAAGGGTCTCAGGTTTGGTAGAAGCATTGAGATATCACATCTCATGCTATAGGAAGGGTCTCAGGATTGGAATGGGAAGGACTTAGATATCACATATGCTATAGGGAGGGTCTCAGTTTTGATATTAGAAGCATTGAGATATCACATCTTATGCTATCAGAAGTGTCTCAGGATTGGAATGGGAAGGAGCTGGATATCACATCTCATGCTAAAGGAAGGGTCTCAGGTTTGGAACGGGAAGGAGTTGGATATCACATCTCATGTTATAGGAAGGGTCTCAGGTTTGGTATAAACATTGAGATATCACATCTCTGCTATCGGACGTGTCTCAGGATTGGAATGGGAAGGAGTTGGATATCCCATCTCATGTTATAGGACGGGTCTCAGGTTTTTTATTAGAATCATTGAGATATCATATTGCATGCTGTAGGAAGGGTCTAAGGATTGGAATGGGAAGGACTTGGATATCACATCTCATGCTATAGATAGGCTCTCAGGTTTGGAAAGTGAAGGAGTTGGATATCACATTTCATGTTAGAGGAAGGATCTCAGGTTTGGTATTAGAGGCATTGAGATATCACATCTCATGCTATAGGAAGGGTCTCAGGATTGGAATGGGAAGGAGTTGGATATCACATCTCATGCTATAGGAAGGGTCTCAGGTTTGGTATAAGCATTGAGATATCACATCTCATGCTATAGGAAGGGTCTCAGGATTGGAATGGAAGGAGTTGGATATCACATCTCATGTTATAGGAAGGATCTCAGGTTTGGTATTAGAAGCATTGAGACATCACATCTCATGCTATAGGAAGGGTCTCAGGATTGGAATGGGAAGGAGTTGAATATGACATCTCATGCCGTAGGAAGGGTCTCAGGTTTGGTATAAACATTGAGATATCACATCTCTGCTATCAAAAGGGTCTCAGGATTGGAATTGGAAGGAGTTGGATATCCCATCTCATGTTATAGGAAGAGTCTCAGGTTTGGTATAAGAAACATTGAGATATCACATCTCATGCTATAGGAAGTGTCTCAGGATTGGAATGGGAAGGACTTGGATATCACATCTCATGCTATAGGTAGGGTCTCAAGTTTGACATTAGAAGCATTGAGATATCACATCTCATGCTATAGGAAGGGTCTGAGGATTGGAATGGGAAGGAGTTGGATATCACATCTCCTGCTATGGGAAGGGTCTCAGGTTTGGTATAAGCAGTGAGATATCACATCTCATGCTATAGGAAGTGTCTCAGGATTGGAATGGGAAGGAGTTGGATATCACATCTCATGTTATAGGAAGGATCTCAGGTGTGGTATAAGCATTGAGATATCACATCTCTGCTATCGGAAGGGTCTCAAGATTGGAATGGGAAGGAGTTGGATATTCCCATCTCATGTTATAGGAAGGGTCTCAGGTTTGGTATTAGAAGCATTGAGATATCACATCTCATGCTATAGGAAGGGTCTCAGGATTGGAATGGGAAGGACTTGGATATCACATCTCATGCTATAGGGAGGGTCTCAAGTTTGATATTAGAAGCTTTGAGATATCACATCTCATGATATCGGAAGGGTCTCAGGATTGGAATGGGAAGGAGTTGGATATCACATCTCATGATAAAGGAAGGGTCTAAGGTTTGGAAGGGGAAGGATTTGGATATCACATCTCATGTTATATGACGGGTCTCAGGTTTGGTATTAGAAGCATTGAGATATCAAGTCTCATAGTATAGGAAGGGTCTCATAATTGGAATGGGAAGGAGTTGGATATCCCATCTCATGTTATAGGAAGAGTCTCTGGTTTGGTATTAGAATCATTGAGATATCACATCGCATGCTGTAGGAAGGGTCTAAGGATTGGAATGGGATGGACTTGGATATCACATCTCATATTATAGGTAGGCTCTCAGGTTTGGTATAAGCATTGAGATATCACATCTCATGCTATAGGAAGGGTCTCAATATTGGAATGGGAAGGAATTGGATATCACATCTCAGGCTATAGGAAGGGTCTCAGGATTGGAATGGGAAGGAGTTGGATATCACATCTCATGCTATAGGAAGGGTCTCAGGTTTGGTATAAGCATTGAGATATCACATCTCATGCTATAGGAAGGGTCTCAGGATTGGAATGGAAGGAGTTGGATATCACATCTCATGTTATAGGAAGGATCTCAGGTTTGGTATTAGAAGCATTGAGACATCACATCTCATGCTATAGGAAGGGTCTCAATATTGGAATGGGAAGGAATTGGATATCACATCTCAGGCTATAGGAAGGGTCTCAGGATTGGAATGGGAAGGAGTTGGATATCACATCTCATGCTATAGGAAGGGTCTCAGGTTTGGTATAAGCATTGAGATATCACATCTCATGCTATAGGAAGGGTCTCAGGATTGGAATGGGAAGGAGTTGGATATCAAATCTCATGCTATAGGAAGGGTCTCAGGATTGGAATGGGAAGGAGTTGAATATGACATCTCATGCCGTAGGAAGGGTCTCAGGTTTGGTATAAACATTGAGATATCACATCTCTGCTATCAAAAGGGTCTCAGGATTGGAATTGGAAGGAGTTGGATATCCCATCTCATGTTATAGGAAGAGTCTCAGGTTTGGTATTAGAAGCATTGAGATATCACATCTCATGCTATAGGAAGTGTCTCAGGATTGGAATGGGAAGGACTTGGATATCACATCATATGCTATAGGTAGGGTCTCAAGTTTGACATTAGAAGCATTGAGATATCACATCTCATGCTATAGGAAGGGTCTGAGGATTGGAATGGGAAGGAGTTGGATATCACATCTCCTGCTATGGGAAGGGTCTCAGGTTTGGTATAAGCAGTGAGATATCACATCTCATGCTATAGGAAGTGTTTCAGGATTGGAATGGGAAGGAGTTGGATATCACATCTCATGTTATAGGAAGGATCTCAGGTGTGGTATAAGCATTGAGATATCACATCTCTGCTATCGGAAGGGTCTCAAGATTGGAATGGGAAGGAGTTGGATATTCCCATCTCATGTTATAGGAAGGGTCTCAGGTTTGGTATTAGAAGCATTGAGATATCACATCTCATGCTATAGGAAGGGTCTCAGGATTGGAATGGGAAGGACTTGGATATCACATCTCATGCTATAGGGAGGGTCTCAAGTTTGATATTAGAAGCTTTGAGATATCACATCTCATGATATCGGAAGGGTCTCAGGATTGGAATGGGAAGGAGTTGGATATCACATCTCATGATAAAGGACGGGTCTAAGGTTTGGAAGGGGAAGGATTTGGATATCACATCTCATGTTATATTACGGGTCAAAGGTTTGGTATTAGAAGCATTGAGATATCAAGTCTCATAGTATAGGAAGGGTCTCAGAATTGGAATGGGAAGGAGTTGGATATCCCATCTCATGTTATAGGAAGAGTCTCTGGTTTGGTATTAGAATCATTGAGATATTCACATCGCATGCTGTAGGAAGGGTCTAAGGATTGGAATGGGATGGACTTGGATATCACATCTCATGCTATAGGTAGGCTCTCAGGTTTGGTATAAGCATTGAGATATCACATCTCATGCTATAGGAAGGGTCTCAGAATTGGAATGGGAAGGAGTTGGATATCACATCTCAAGCTATAGGAAGGGTCTCAGTATTGGAATGGGAAGGACTTGGATATCACATCTCATGCTATAGGAAGGCTCTCAGGTTTGGAAGGGGAAAGAGTTGGATATCTCATTTCATGTTAGAGGTAGGATCTCAGGTTTGGTATTAGAGGCATTGAGATATCACATCTCATGCTATCAGAAGGGACTCAGGAATGGAATGGGAAGGAGTTACATATCACATCTCATGCTAAAGGGAGGGTCTCAGGTTTGGAAGGGGAAGGATTTGGATATCACATCTCATGTTATAGGAAGGATCTCAGGTTTGGTATTAGAAGCATTGAGATATCACATCTCATGCTATCGGAAGGATCTCAGGTTTGGTATTAGAAGCATTGAGATATCACATCTCATGCTATCAGAAGAGTCTCAGGATTGGAATAGGAAGGAGTTGGATATCACATTTCATGCTAAAGGGAGGGTCTCAGGTTTGGAAGGGGAAGGATTTGGATATCACATCTCATGTTATCGGAAGGATCTCATGTTTGGTATTAGAAGTATTGAGATATCATATCTCATGCTATAGGAAGGGTCTCAGGATTGGAATGGGAAGGAGTTGGATATCACATCTCATGATATAGGGATGGTCTCAGGATTGGAATGGGAAGGACTTAGATATCACATATCATGCTATAGGGAGGGTCTCAGTTTTGATATTAGAAGCATTGAGATATCACATCTCATGCTATCGGAAGTGTCTCAGGATTGGAATGGGAAGGAGCTGGATATCACATCTCATGCTAAAGGAAGGGTCTCAGGTTTGGAACGAGAAGGATTTGGATATCACATCTCATGTTATAGGAAGGGTCTCAGGTTTGGTATAAGCATTGAGATATCACATCTCTGCTATCGGAAGTGTCTCAGGATTGGAATGGGAAGGAGTTGGATATCCCATCTCATGTTATAGGACGGGTCTCAGGTTTGTTATTAGAATCATTGAGATATCATATTGCATGCTGTAGGAAGGGTCTAAGGGTTGGAATGTGAAGGACTTGGATATCACATCTCATGCTATAGATAGGCTCTTAGGTTTGGAAAGGGAAGGAGTTGGATATCACATTTCATGTTAGAGGAAGGATCTCAGGTTTGGTATTAGAAGCATTGAGATATCACATCTCATGCTATAGGAAGGGTCTCAGGATTGGAATGGGAAGCAGTTGGATATCACATCTCATGCTATAGGAAGGGTCTCAGGTTTGGTATAAGCATTGAGATATCACATCTCATGCTATAGGACGGGTCTCAGGATTGGAATGGAAGGAGTTGGATATCACATCTCATGTTATAGGAAGGATCTCAGGTTTGGTATTAGAAGCATTGAGACATCACATCTCATGCTATAGGAAGGGTCTCAGGGTTGGAATGGGAAGGAGTTGGATATCACATCTCATCCAATAGGAAGGGTCTCAGGTTTGGAATGGGAAGGAATTGGATATCACATCTCATGTTATAGGAAGGATCTCAGGTTTGGTATTAGAAGCATTGAGATATCACATCTCATGCTATAGGAAGGGTCTCAGGATTGGAATGTGAAGGATTTGGATATCACATCTCATGCTAAAGGAAGGGTCTCAGGTTTGGTAGAAGCATTGAGATATCACGTCGCTGCTATCGGAAGGGTCTCAGGATTGGATTGGGAAGGAGTTGGATATCCCTTCTCATGCTATAGGAAGGGTCTCAGGATTTGAATGGCAAGGAGTTGGATATCACATCTCATGCCATAGGAAGGGTCTCAGGTTTGGATTGGGAAGGAGTTGGATATCCCTTCTCATGCTATAGGAAGTGTCTCAGGTTGGAATGGGAAGAAGTTGGATATCACATCTCATGTTATAGGAAGGATCTCAGGATTGGAATGGGAAGGATTTGGATATCACATCTCTTGCTATAGGAAGGGTCTCAGGATTGGAATGGGTAGGAGTTGGATATTACTTTCTTGCTATAGGAAGGGTCTCATGTTTGGAATGGGAAGGAGTTGGATATCACATATGCTATAGTTAGTGTCTCAGGTTTGGAACGGGAAGGAGTTGGATATCACATCTCATGTTATAGGAAGGGTCTCAGGTTTGGTATAAGCATTGAGATATCACATCTCTGCTATCGGAAGCGGCTCAGGATTGGAATGGGAAGGAGTTGGATATCCCATCTCATGTTATAGGAAGAGTCTCTGGTTTGGTATTAGAATCATTGAGATATCACATCGCATGCTGTAGGAAGGGTCTAAGGATTGGAATGGGATGGACTTGGATATCACATCTCATGTTATAGGTAGGCTCTCAGGTTTGGTATAAGCATTGAGATATCACATCTCATGCTATAGGAAGGGTCTCAGGATTGGAATGGGAAGGAATTGGATATCACATCTCAGGCTATAGGAAGGGTCTCAGGATTGGAATGGGAAGGAGTTGGATATCACATCTCATGCTATAGGAAGGGTCTCAGGTTTGGTATAAGCATTGATATATCACATCTCATGCTATAGGAAGGATCTCAGGATTGGAATGGAAGGAGTTGGATATCACATCTCATGTTATAGGAAGGATCTCAGGTTTGGTATTAGAAGCATTGAGACATCACATCTCATGCTATAGGAAGGGTCTCAGGATTGGAATGGGAAGGAGTTGGATATCAAATCTCATGCTATAGGAAGGGTCTCAGGATTGGAATGGGAAGGAGTTGAATATGACATCTCATGCCGTAGGAAGGGTCTCAGGTTTGGTATAAACATTGAGATATCACATCTCTGCTATCAAAAGGGTCTCAGGATTGGAATTGGAAGGAGTTGGATATCCCATCTCATGTTATAGGAAGAGTCTCAGGTTTGGTATTAGAGGAAGTGTCTCAGGATTGGAATGGGAAGGACTTGGATATCACATCTCATGCTATATGTAGGGTCTCAAGTTTGACATTAGAAGCATTGAGATATCACATCTCATGCTATAGGAAGGGTCTGAGGATTGGAATGGGAAGTAGTTGGATATCACATCTCCTGCTATGGGAAGGGTCTCAGGTTTGGTATAAGCAGTGAGATATCACATCTCATGCTATAGGAAGTGTCTCAGGATTGGAATGGGAAGGAGTTGGATATCACATCTCATGTTATAGGAAGGATCTCAGGTGTGGTATAAGCATTGAGATATCACATCTCTGCTATCGGAAGGGTCTCAAGATTGGAATGGGAAGGAGTTGGATATTCCCATCTCATGTTATAGGAAGGGTCTCAGGTTTGGTATTAGAAGCATTGAGATATCACATCTCATGCTATAGGAAGGGTCTCAGGATTGGAATGGGAAGGACTTGGATATCACATCTCATGCTATAGGGAGGGTCTCAAGTTTGATATTAGAAGCTTTGAGATATCACATCTCATGATATCGGAAGGGTCTCAGGATTGGAATGGGAAGGAGTTGGATATCACATCTCATGATAAAGGAAGGGTCTAAGGTTTGGAAGGGGAAGGATTTGGATATCACATCTCATGTTATATTACGGGTCTCAGGTTTGGTATTAGAAGCATTGAGATATCAAGTCTCATAGTATAGGAAGGGTCTCAGAATTGGAATGGGAAGGAGTTGGATATCCCATCTCATGTTATAGGAAGAGTCTCTGGTTTGGTATTAGAATCATTGAGATATTCACATCGCATGCTGTAGGAAGGGTCTAAGGATTGGAATGGGATGGACTTGGATATCACATCTCATGCTATAGGTAGGCTCTCAGGTTTGGTATAAGCATTGAGATATCACATTTCATGCTATAGGAAGGGTCTCAGAATTGGAATGGGAAGGAGTTGGATATCACATCTCAAGCTATAGGAAGGGTCTCAGTATTGGAATGGGAAGGACTTGGATATCACATCTCATGCTATAGGAAGGCTCTCAGGTTTGGAAGGGGAAAGAGTTGGATATCTCATTTCATGTTAGAGGTAGGATCTCAGGTTTGGTATTAGAGGCATTGAGATATCACATCTCATGCTATCAGAAGGGTCTCAGGAATGGAATGGGAAGGAGTTAGATATCACATCTCATGCTAAAGGGAGGGTCTCAGGTTTGGAAGGGGAAGGATTTGGATATCACATCTCATGTTATAGGAAGGATCTCAGGTTTGGTATTAGAAGCATTGAGATATCACATCTCATGCTATCGGAAGGATCTCAGGTTTGGTATTAGAAGCATTGAGATATCACATCTCATGCTATCAGAAGAGTCTCAGGATTGGAATAGGAAGGAGTTGGATATCACATTTCATGCTAAAGGGAGGGTCTCAGGTTTGGAAGGGGAAGGATTTGGATATCACATCTCATGTTATCGGAAGGATCTCACGTTTGGTATTAGAAGTATTGAGATATCATATCTCATGCTATAGGAAGGGTCTCAGGATTGGAATGGGAAGGAGTTAGATATCACATCTCATGCTATAGGGAGGGTCTCAGGATTGGAATGGGAAGGACTTAGATATCACATATCATGCTATAGGGAGGGTCTCAGTTTTGATATTAGAAGCATTGAGATATCACATCTCATGCTATCGGAAGTGTCTCAGGATTGGAATGGGAAGGAGCTGGATATCACATCTCATGCTAAAGGAAGGGTCTCAGGTTTGGAACGAGAAGGATTTGGATATCACATCTCATGTTATAGGAAGGGTCTCAGGTTTGGTATAAGCATTGAGATATCACATCTCTGCTATCGGAAGTGTCTCAGGATTGGAATGGGAAGGAGTTGGATATCCCATCTCATGTTATAGGACGGGTCTCAGGTTTGTTATTAGAATCATTGAGATATCATATTGCATGCTGTAGGAAGGGTCTAAGGGTTGGAATGTGAAGGACTTGGATATCACATCTCATGCTATAGATAGGCTCTTAGGTTTGGAAAGGGAAGGAGTTGGATATCACATTTCATGTTAGAGGAAGGATCTCAGGTTTGGTATTAGAAGCATTGAGATATCACATCTCATGCTATAGGAAGGGTCTCAGGATTGGAATGGGAAGCAGTTGGATATGACATCTCATGCTATAGGAAGGGTCTCAGGTTTGGTATAAGCATTGAGATATCACATCTCATGCTATAGGACGGGTCTCAGGATTGGAATGGAAGGAGTTGGATATCACATCTCATGTTATAGGAAGGATCACAGGTTTGGTATTAGAAGCATTGAGACATCACATCTCATGCTATAGGAAGGGTCTCAGGGTTGGAATGGGAAGGAGTTGGTTATCACATCTCATCCAATAGGAAGGGTCTCAGGTTTGGAATGGGAAGGAATTGGATATCACATCTCATGTTATAGGAAGGATCTCAGGTTTGGTATTAGAAGCATTGAGATATCACATCTCATGCTATAGGAAGGGTCTCAGGATTGGAATGTGAAGGATTTGGATATCACATCTCATGCTAAAGGAAGGGTCTCAGGTTTGGTAGAAGCATTGAGATATCACGTCGCTGCTATCGGAAGGGTCTCAGGATTGGATTGGGAAGGATTTGGATATCCCTTCTCATGCTATAGGAAGGGTCTCAGGATTTGAATGGCAAGGAGTTGGATATCACATCTCATGCCATAGGAAGGGTCTCAGGTTTGGTATAAGCATTGAGATATCACATCTCTGCTATCGGAAGGGTCTCAGGATTGGATTGGGAAGGAGTTGGATATCCCTTCTCATGCTATAGGAAGTGTCTCAGGTTGGAATGGGAAGGAGTTGGATATCACATCTCATGTTATAGGAAGGGTCTCAGGATTGGAATGGGAAGGATTTGGATATCACATCTCTTGCTATAGGAAGGGTCTCAGGATTGGAATGGGTAGGAGTTGGATATTATTTTCTTGCTATAGGAAGGGTCTCATGTTTGGAATGGGAAGGAGTTGGATATCACATATGCTATAGTTAGTGTCTCAGGTTTGGAACGGGAAGGAGTTGGATATCACATCTCATGTTATAGGAAGGGTCTCAGGTTTGGTATAAGCATTGAGATATCACATCTCTGCTATCAGAAGCGGCTCAGGATTGGAATGGGAAGGAGTTGGATATCCCATCTCATGTTATAGGAAGAGTCTCTGGTTTGGTATTAGAATCATTGAGATATCACATCGCATGCTGTAGGAAGGGTCTAAGGATTGGAATGGGATGGACTTGGATATCACATCTCATGTTATAGGTAGGCTCTCAGGTTTGGTATAAGCATTGAGATATCACATCTCATGCTATAGGAAGGGTCTCAGGATTGGAATGGGAAGGAATTGGATATCACATCTCAGGCTATAGGAAGGGTCTCATGATTGGAATGGGAAGGAGTTGGATATCACATCTCATGCTAGAGGAAGGGTCTCAGGTTTGGTATAAGCATTGAGATATCACATCTCATGCTATAGGAAGGGTCTCAGGATTGGAATGGAAGGAGTTGGATATCACATCTCATGTTATAGGAAGGATCTCAGGTTTGGTATTAGAAGCATTGAGACATCACATCTCATGCTATAGGAAGGGTCTCAGGATTGGAATGGGAAGGAGTTGGATATCAAATCTCATGCTATAGGAAGGGTCTCAGGATTGGAATGGGAAGGAGTTGAATATGACATCTCATGCCGTAGGAAGGGTCTCAGGTTTGGTATAAACATTGAGATATCACATCTCTGCTATCAAAAGGGTCTCAGGATTGGAATTGGAAGGAGTTGGATATCCCATCTCATGTTATAGGAAGAGTCTCAGGTTTGGTATTAGAAGCATTGAGATATCACATCTCATGCTATAGGAAGTGTCTCAGGATTGGAATGGGAAGGACTTGGATATCACATCTCATCCTATAGGTAGGGTCTCAAGTTTGACATTAGAAGCATTGAGATATCACATCTCATGCTATAGGAAGGGTCTGAGGATTGGAATGGGAAGGAGTTGGATATCACATCTCCTGCTATGGGAAGGGTCTCAGGTTTGGTATAAGCATTGAGATATCACGTCACTGCTATCGGAAGGGTCTCAGGATTGGATTGGGAAGGAGTTGGATATCCCTTCTCATGCTATAGGAAGGGTCTCAGGATTTGAATGGCAAGGAGTTGGATATCACATCTCATGCCATAGGAAGGGTCTCAGGTTTGGATTGGGAAGGAGTTGGATATCCCTTCTCATGCTATAGGAAGTGTCTCAGGTTGGAATGGGAAGAAGTTGGATATCACATCTCATGTTATAGGAAGGATCTCAGGATTGGAATGGGAAGGATTTGGATATCACATCTCTTGCTATAGGAAGGGTCTCAGGATTGGAATGGGTAGGAGTTGGATATTACTTTCTTGCTATAGGAAGGGTCTCATGTTTGGAATGGGAAGGAGTTGGATATCACATATGCTATAGTTAGTGTCTCAGGTTTGGAACGGGAAGGAGTTGGATATCACATCTCATGTTATAGGAAGGGTCTCAGGTTTGGTATAAGCATTGAGATATCACATCTCTGCTATCGGAAGCGGCTCAGGATTGGAATGGGAAGGAGTTGGATATCCCATCTCATGTTATAGGAAGAGTCTCTGGTTTGGTATTAGAATCATTGAGATATCACATCGCATGCTGTAGGAAGGGTCTAAGGATTGGAATGGGATGGACTTGGATATCACATCTCATGTTATAGGTAGGCTCTCAGGTTTGGTATAAGCATTGAGATATCACATCTCATGCTATAGGAAGGGTCTCAGGATTGTAATGGGAAGGAATTGGATATCACATCTCAGGCTATAGGAAGGGTCTCAGGATTGGAATGGGAAGGAGTTGGATATCACATCTCATGCTATAGGAAGGGTCTCAGGTTTGGTATAAGCATTGATATATCACATCTCATGCTATAGGAAGGATCTCAGGATTGGAATGGAAGGAGTTGGATATCACATCTCATGTTATAGGAAGGATCTCAGGTTTGGTATTAGAAGCATTGAGACATCACATCTCATGCTATAGGAAGGGTCTCAGGATTGGAATGGGAAGGAGTTGGATATCAAATCTCATGCTATAGGAAGGGTCTCAGGATTGGAATGGGAAGGAGTTGAATATGACATCTCATGCCGTAGGAAGGGTCTCAGGTTTGGTATAAACATTGAGATATCACATCTCTGCTATCAAAAGGGTCTCAGGATTGGAATTGGAAGGAGTTGGATATCCCATCTCATGTTATAGGAAGAGTCTCAGGTTTGGTATTAGAGGAAGTGTCTCAGGATTGGAATGGGAAGGACTTGGATATCACATCTCATGCTATATGTAGGGTCTCAAGTTTGACATTAGAAGCATTGAGATATCACATCTCATGCTATAGGAAGGGTCTGAGGATTGGAATGGGAAGTAGTTGGATATCACATCTCCTGCTATGGGAAGGGTCTCAGGTTTGGTATAAGCAGTGAGATATCACATCTCATGCTATAGGAAGTGTCTCAGGATTGGAATGGGAAGGAGTTGGATATCACATCTCATGTTATAGGAAGGATCTCAGGTGTGGTATAAGCATTGAGATATCACATCTCTGCTATCGGAAGGGTCTCAAGATTGGAATGGGAAGGAGTTGGATATTCCCATCTCATGTTATAGGAAGGGTCTCAGGTTTGGTATTAGAAGCATTGAGATATCACATCTCATGCTATAGGAAGGGTCTCAGGATTGGAATGGGAAGGACTTGGATATCACATCTCATGCTATAGGGAGGGTCTCAAGTTTGATATTAGAAGCTTTGAGATATCACATCTCATGATATCGGAAGGGTCTCAGGATTGGAATGGGAAGGAGTTGGATATCACATCTCATGATAAAGGAAGGGTCTAAGGTTTGGAAGGGGAAGGATTTGGATATCACATCTCATGTTATATTACGGGTCTCAGGTTTGGTATTAGAAGCATTGAGATATCAAGTCTCATAGTATAGGAAGGGTCTCAGAATTGGAATGGGAAGGAGTTGGATATCCCATCTCATGTTATAGGAAGAGTCTCTGGTTTGGTATTAGAATCATTGAGATATTCACATCGCATGCTGTAGGAAGGGTCTAAGGATTGGAATGGGATGGACTTGGATATCACATCTCATGCTATAGGTAGGCTCTCAGGTTTGGTATAAGCATTGAGATATCACATTTCATGCTATAGGAAGGGTCTCAGAATTGGAATGGGAAGGAGTTGGATATCACATCTCAAGCTATAGGAAGGGTCTCAGTATTGGAATGGGAAGGACTTGGATATCACATCTCATGCTATAGGAAGGCTCTCAGGTTTGGAAGGGGAAAGAGTTGGATATCTCATTTCATGTTAGAGTAGAGGTAGGATCTCAGGTTTGGTATTAGAGGCATTGAGATATCACATCTCATGCTATCAGAAGGGTCTCAGGAATGGAATGGGAAGGAGTTAGATATCACATCTCATGCTAAAGGGAGGGTCTCAGGTTTGGAAGGGGAAGGATTTGGATATCACATCTCATGTTATAGGAAGGATCTCAGGTTTGGTATTAGAAGCATTGAGATATCACATCTCATGCTATCGGAAGGATCTCAGGTTTGGTATTAGAAGCATTGAGATATCACATCTCATGCTATCAGAAGAGTCTCAGGATTGGAATAGGAAGGAGTTGGATATCACATTTCATGCTAAAGGGAGGGTCTCAGGTTTGGAAGGGGAAGGATTTGGATATCACATCTCATGTTATCGGAAGGATCTCACGTTTGGTATTAGAAGTATTGAGATATCATATCTCATGCTATAGGAAGGGTCTCAGGATTGGAATGGGAAGGAGTTAGATATCACATCTCATGCTATAGGGAGGGTCTCAGGATTGGAATGGGAAGGACTTAGATATCACATATCATGCTATAGGGAGGGTCTCAGTTTTGATATTAGAAGCATTGAGATATCACATCTCATGCTATCGGAAGTGTCTCAGGATTGGAATGGGAAGGAGCTGGATATCACATCTCATGCTAAAGGAAGGGTCTCAGGTTTGGAACGAGAAGGATTTGGATATCACATCTCATGTTATAGGAAGGGTCTCAGGTTTGGTATAAGCATTGAGATATCACATCTCTGCTATCGGAAGTGTCTCAGGATTGGAATGGGAAGGAGTTGGATATCCCATCTCATGTTATAGGACGGGTCTCAGGTTTGTTATTAGAATCATTGAGATATCATATTGCATGCTGTAGGAAGGGTCTAAGGGTTGGAATGTGAAGGACTTGGATATCACATCTCATGCTATAGATAGGCTCTTAGGTTTGGAAAGGGAAGGAGTTGGATATCACATTTCATGTTAGAGGAAGGATCTCAGGTTTGGTATTAGAAGCATTGAGATATCACATCTCATGCTATAGGAAGGGTCTCAGGATTGGAATGGGAAGTAGTTGGATATGACATCTCATGCTATAGGAAGGGTCTCAGGTTTGGTATAAGCATTGAGATATCACATCTCATGCTATAGGACGGGTCTCAGGATTGGAATGGAAGGAGTTGGATATCACATCTCATGTTATAGGAAGGATCACAGGTTTGGTATTAGAAGCATTGAGACATCACATCTCATGCTATAGGAAGGGTCTCAGGGTTGGAATGGGAAGGAGTTGGTTATCACATCTCATCCAATAGGAAGGGTCTCAGGTTTGGAATGGGAAGGAATTGGATATCACATCTCATGTTATAGGAAGGATCTCAGGTTTGGTATTAGAAGCATTGAGATATCACATCTCATGCTATAGGAAGGGTCTCAGGATTGGAATGTGAAGGATTTGGATATCACATCTCATGCTAAAGGAAGGGTCTCAGGTTTGGTAGAAGCATTGAGATATCACGTCGCTGCTATCGGAAGGGTCTCAGGATTGGATTGGGAAGGAGTTGGATATCCCTTCTCATGCTATAGGAAGGGTCTCAGGATTTGAATGGCAAGGAGTTGGATATCACATCTCATGCCATAGGAAGGGTCTCAGGTTTGGTATAAGCATTGAGATATCACATCTCTGCTATCGGAAGGGTCTCAGGATTGGATTGGGAAGGAGTTGGATATCCCTTCTCATGCTATAGGAAGTGTCTCAGGTTGGAATGGGAAGGAGTTGGATATCACATCTCATGTTATAGGAAGGGTCTCAGGATTGGAATGGGAAGGATTTGGATATCACATCTCTTGCTATAGGAAGGGTCTCAGGATTGGAATGGGTAGGAGTTGGATATTATTTTCTTGCTATAGGAAGGGTCTCATGTTTGGAATGGGAAGGAGTTGGATATCACATATGCTATAGTTAGTGTCTCAGGTTTGGAACGGGAAGGAGTTGGATATCACATCTCATGTTATAGGAAGGGTCTCAGGTTTGGTATAAGCATTGAGATATCACATCTCTGCTATCAGAAGCGGCTCAGGATTGGAATGGGAAGGAGTTGGATATCCCATCTCATGTTATAGGAAGAGTCTCTGGTTTGGTATTAGAATCATTGAGATATCACATCGCATGCTGTAGGAAGGGTCTAAGGATTGGAATGGGATGGACTTGGATATCACATCTCATGTTATAGGTAGGCTCTCAGGTTTGGTATAAGCATTGAGATATCACATCTCATGCTATAGGAAGGGTCTCAGGATTGGAATGGGAAGGAATTGGATATCACATCTCAGGCTATAGGAAGGGTCTCAGGATTGGAATGGGAAGGAGTTGGATATCACATCTCATGCTAGAGGAAGGGTCTCAGGTTTGGTATAAGCATTGAGATATCACATCTCATGCTATAGGAAGGGTCTCAGGATTGGAATGGAAGGAGTTGGATATCACATCTCATGTTATAGGAAGGATCTCAGGTTTGGTATTAGAAGCATTGAGACATCACATCTCATGCTATAGGAAGGGTCTCAGGATTGGAATGGGAAGGAGTTGGATATCAAATCTCATGCTATAGGAAGAGTCTCAGGATTGGAATGGGAAGGAGTTGAATATGACATCTCATGCCGTAGGAAGGGTCTCAGGTTTGGTATAAACATTGAGATATCACATCTCTGCTATCAAAAGGGTCTCAGGATTGGAATTGGAAGGAGTTGGATATCCCATCTCATGCTATAGGAAGTGTCTCAGGATTGGAATGGGAAGGACTTGGATATCACATCTCATCCTATAGGTAGGGTCTCAAGTTTGACATTAGAAGCATTGAGATATCACATCTCACGCTATAGGAAGGGTCTGAGGATTGGAATGGGAAGGAGTTGGATATCACATCTCCTGCTATGGGAAGGGTCTCAGGTTTGGTAAAAGCAGTGAGATATCACATCTCATGCTATAGGAAGTGTCTCAGGATTGGAATGGGAAGGAGTTGGATATCACATCTCATGTTATAGGAAGGATCTCAGGTGTGGTATAAGCATTGAGATATCACATCTCTGCTATCGGAAGGGTCTCAAGATTGGAATGGGAAGGAGTTGGATATTCCCATCTCATGTTATAGGAAGGGTCTCAGGTTTGGTATTAGAAGCATTGAGATATCACATCTCATGCTATAGGAAGGGTCTCAGGATTGGAATGGGAAGGACTTGGTTATCACATCTCATGCTATAGGGAGGGTCTCAAGTTTGATATTAGAAGCTTTGAGATATCACATCTCATGATATCGGAAGGGTCTCAGGATTGGAATGGGAAGGAGTTGGATATCACATCTCATGATAAAGGACGGGTCTAAGGTTTGGAAGGGGAAGGATTTGGATATCACATCTCATGTTATATTACGGGTCTCAGGTTTGGTATTAGAAGCATTGAGATATCAAGTCTCATAGTATAGGAAGGGTCTCAGAATTGGAATGGGAAGGAGTTGGATATCCCATCTCATGTTATAGGAAGAGTCTCTGGTTTGGTATTAGAATCATTGAGATATTCACATCGCATGCTGTAGGAAGGGTCTCAGAATTGGAATGGGAAGGAGTTGGATATCACATCTCAAGCTATAGGAAGGGTCTCAGTATTGGAATGGGAAGGACTTGGATATCACATCTCATGCTATAGGAAGGCTCTCAGGTTTGGAAGGGGAAAGAGTTGGATATCTCATTTCATGTTAGAGGTAGGATCTCAGGTTTGGTATTAGAGGCATTGAGATATCACATCTCATGCTATCAGAAGGGTCTCAGGAATGGAATGGGAAGGAGTTAGATATCACATCTCATGCTAAAGGGAGGGTCTCGGGTTTGGAAGGGGAAGGATTTGGATATCACATCTCATGTTATAGGAAGGGTCTCAGGTTTGGTATAAACATTGAGATATCACATCTCTACCATCGGAAGTGTCTCAGGATTGGAATGGGAAGGAGTTGGATATCACATCTCATGCTATAGGAAGGCTCTCAGGTTTGCAAGGGGAAAGAGTTGGATATCACATTTCATGTTAGAGGTAGGATCTCAGGTTTGGTATTAGAAGCATTGAGATATCACATCTCATGCTATCAGAAGGATCTCAGGTTTGGTATAGAAGCATTGAGATATCATATCTTATGCTATCAGAAGGGTCTCAGGATTGGAATGGGATGGAGTTGGATATCACATCTCATGCTATAGGAAGGGTCTCAGGATTGGAATGGGAAGGAGTTGGATATCACATCTCATGTTATAGGAAGGGTCTCAGGTTTGGTATAAACATTGAGATATCACATCTCTACCATCGGAAGTGTCTCAGGATTGGAATGGGAAGGAGTTGGATATCCCATCTCATGTTATAGGGCGGGTCTCAGGTTTTTTATTAAAATCATTGAGATATCATATTGCATGCTGTAGGAAGGGTCTAAGGATTGGAATGGGAAGGAGTTGGATATTCCCATCTCATGTTATAGGAAGGGTCTCAGGTTTGGTATTAGAAGCATTGAGATATCACATCTCATGCTATAGGAAGGGTCTCAGGATTGGAATGGGAAGGACTTGGATATCACATCTCATGCTATAGGGAGGGTCTCAAGTTTGATAGAAGCATTGAGATATTACATTTCATGATATCGGAAGGGTCTCAAGATTGGAATGGGAAGGAGTTGGATATCACATCTCATGATAAAGGAAGGGTCTAAGGTTTGGAAGGGGAAGGATTTGGATATCACATCTCATGTTATAGGACGGGTCTCAGGTTTGGTATTAGAAGCATTGAGATATCAAGTCTCATGGTATAGGAAGGGTCTCAGGATTAGAATGGGAAGGAGTTTGATATCACATCTCATGCCATAATATGGGTCTCAGGTTTGGTAGAAGCATTGGGATATCACATCTCATGCTATCGGAAGGGTATCGGGATTGGATTTGGAAGGAGTTGGATATCCCATCTCATGCTATAGGAAGGGTCTCAGGTTGGAATGGGAAGGAGTTGGATATCACATCTCATGTTATAGGAAGGGTCTCAGGATTGGAATGGGAAGGACTTGGATATCACATCTCATGCTATAGGAAGGCTCTCAGGTTTGCAAGGGGAAAGAGTTGGATATCACATTTCATGTTAGAGGTAGGATCTCAGGTTTGGTATTAGAAGCATTGAGATATCACATCTCATGCTATCAGAAGGATCTCAGGTTTGGTATAGAAGCATTGAGATATATCTTATGCTATCAGAAGGGTCTCAGGATTGGAATGGGAAGGAGTTGGATATCACATCTCATGCTAAAGGGAGGGTCTCAGGTTTGGAAGGGGAAGGATTTGGATATCACATCTCATGTTATAGGATGGATCTCAGGTTTGGTATTAGAAGTATTGAGATATCACATCTCATGTTATCGGAAGGATCTCAGCTTTGGTATTAGAAGTATTGAGATATCACATCTCATGCTATAGGAAGGGTCTCAGGATTGGAATGGGAAGGAGTTGGATATCACATCTCATGCTAAAGGAAGGGTCTCAGGTTTGGTAGAAGCATTGAGATATCACATCTCATGCTATAGGAAGGGTCTCAGGATTGGAATGGGAAGGACTTAGATATCACATATGCTATAGGGAGGGTCTCAGTTTTGATATTAGAAGCATTGAGATATCACATCTTATGCTATCAGAAGTGTCTCAGGATTGGAATGGGAAGGAGCTGGATATCACATCTCATGCTAAAGGAAGGGTCTCAGGTTTGGAACGGGAAGGAGTTGGATATCACATCTCATGTTATAGGAAGGGTCTCAGGTTTGGTATAAACATTGAGATATCACATCTCTGCTATCGGACGTGTCTCAGGATTGGAATGGGAAGGAGTTGGATATCCCATCTCATGTTATAGGACGGGTCTCAGGTTTTTTATTAGAATCATTGAGATATCATATTGCATGCTGTAGGAAGGGTCTAAGGATTGGAATGGGAAGGACTTGGATATCACATCTCATGCTATAGATAGGCTCTCAGGTTTGGAAAGTGAAGGAGTTGGATATCACATTTCATGTTAGAGGAAGGATCTCAAGTTTGGTATTAGAGGCATTGAGATATCACATCTCATGCTATAGGAAAGGTCTCAGGATTGGAATGGGAAGGAGTTGGATATCACATCTCATGCTATAGGAAGGGTCTCAGGTTTGGTATAAGCATTGAGATATCACATCTCATGCTATAGGAAGGGTCTCAGGATTGGAATGGAAGGAGTTGGATATCACATCTCATGTTATAGGAAGGATCTCAGGTTTGGTATTAGAAGCATTGAGACATCACATCTCATGCTATAGGAAGGGTCTCAGGATTGGAATGGGAAGGAGTTGAATATGACATCTCATGCCGTAGGAAGGGTCTCAGGTTTGGTATAAACATTGAGATATCACATCTCTGCTATCAAAAGGGTCTCAGGATTGGAATTGGAAGGAGTTGGATATCCCATCTCATGTTATAGGAAGAGTCTCAGGTTTGGTATTAGAAGCATTGAGATATCACATCTCATGCTATAGGAAGTGTCTCAGGATTGGAATGGGAAGGACTTGGATATCACATCTCATGCTATAGGTAGGGTCTCAAGTTTGACATTAGAAGCATTGAGATATCACATCTCATGCTATAGGAAGGGTCTGAGGATTGGAATGGGAAGGAGTTGGATATCACATCTCCTGCTATGGGAAGGGTCTCAGGTTTGGTATAAGCAGTGAGATATCACATCTCATGCTATAGGAAGTGTCTCAGGATTGGAATGGGAAGGAGTTGGATATCACTTCTCATGTTATAGGAAGGATCTCAGGTGTGGTATAAGCATTGAGATATCACATCTCTGCTATCGGAAGGGTCTCAAGATTGGAATGGGAAGGAGTTGGATATTCCCATCTCATGTTATAGGAAGGGTCTCAGGTTTGGTATTAGAAGCATTGAGATATCACATCTCATGCTATAGGAAGGGTCTCAGGATTGGAATGGGAAGGACTTGGATATCACATCTCATGCTATAGGGAGGGTCTCAAGTTTGATATTAGAAGCTTTGAGATATCACATCTCATGATATCGGAAGGGTCTCAGGATTGGAATGGGAAGGAGTTGGATATCACATCTCATGATAAAGGAAGGGTCTAAGGTTTGGAAGGGGAAGGATTTGGATATCACATCTCATGTTATATGACGGGTCTCAGGTTTGGTATTAGAAGCATTGAGATATCAAGTCTCATAGTATAGGAAGGGTCTCATAATTGGAATGGGAAGGAGTTGGATATCCCATCTCATGTTATAGGAAGAGTCTCTGGTTTGGTATTAGAATCATTGAGATATCACATCGCATGCTGTAGGAAGGGTCTAAGGATTGGAATGGGATGGACTTGGATATCACATCTCATATTATAGGTAGGCTCTCAGGTTTGGTATAAGCATTGAGATATCACATCTCATGCTATAGGAAGGGTCTCAGGATTGGAATGGAAGGAGTTGGATATCACATCTCATGTTATAGGAAGGATCTCAGGTTTGGTATTAGAAGCATTGAGACATCACATCTCATGCTATAGGAAGGGTCTCAATATTGGAATGGGAAGGAATTGGATATCACATCTCAGGCTATAGGAAGGGTCTCAGGATTGGAATGGGAAGGAGTTGGATATCACATCTCATGCTATAGGAAGGGTCTCAGGTTTGGTATAAGCATTGAGATATCACATCTCATGCTATAGGAAGGGTCTCAGGATTGGAATGGGAAGGAGTTGGATATCAAATCTCATGCTATAGGAAGGGTCTCAGGATTGGAATGGGAAGGAGTTGAATATGACATCTCATGCCGTAGGAAGGGTCTCAGGTTTGGTATAAACATTGAGATATCACATCTCTGCTATCAAAAGGGTCTCAGGATTGGAATTGGAAGGAGTTGGATATCCCATCTCATGTTATAGGAAGAGTCTCAGGTTTGGTATTAGAAGCATTGAGATATCACATCTCATGCTATAGGAAGTGTCTCAGGATTGGAATGGGAAGGACTTGGATATCACATCATATGCTATAGGTAGGGTCTCAAGTTTGACATTAGAAGCATTGAGATATCACATCTCATGCTATAGGAAGGGTCTGAGGATTGGAATGGGAAGGAGTTGGATATCACATCTCCTGCTATGGGAAGGGTCTCAGGTTTGGTATAAGCAGTGAGATATCACATCTCATGCTATAGGAAGTGTTTCAGGATTGGAATGGGAAGGAGTTGGATATCACATCTCATGTTATAGGAAGGATCTCAGGTGTGGTATAAGCATTGAGATATCACATCTCTGCTATCGGAAGGGTCTCAAGATTGGAATGGGAAGGAGTTGGATATTCCCATCTCATGTTATAGGAAGGGTCTCAGGTTTGGTATTAGAAGCATTGAGATATCACATCTCATGCTATAGGAAGGGTCTCAGGATTGGAATGGGAAGGACTTGGATATCACATCTCATGCTATAGGGAGGGTCTCAAGTTTGATATTAGAAGCTTTGAGATATCACATCTCATGATATCGGAAGGGTCTCAGGATTGGAATGGGAAGGAGTTGGATATCACATCTCATGATAAAGGACGGGTCTAAGGTTTGGAAGGGGAAGGATTTGGATATCACATCTCATGTTATATTACGGGTCTCAGGTTTGGTATTAGAAGCATTGAGATATCAAGTCTCATAGTATAGGAAGGGTCTCAGAATTGGAATGGGAAGGAGTTGGATATCCCATCTCATGTTATAGGAAGAGTCTCTGGTTTGGTATTAGAATCATTGAGATATTCACATCGCATGCTGTAGGAAGGGTCTAAGGATTGGAATGGGATGGACTTGGACATCACATCTCATGCTATATGTAGGCTCTCAGGTTTGGTATAAGCATTGAGATATCACATCTCATGCTATAGGAAGGGTCTCAGAATTGGAATGGGAAGGAGTTGGATATCACATCTCAAGCTATAGGAAGGGTCTCAGTATTGGAATGGGAAGGACTTGGATATCACATCTCATGCTATAGGAAGGCTCTCAGGTTTGGAAGGGGAAAGAGTTGGATATCTCATTTCATGTTAGAGGTAGGATCTCAGGTTTGGTATTAGAGGCATTGAGATATCACATCTCATGCTATCAGAAGGGACTCAGGAATGGAATGGGAAGGAGTTACATATCACATCTCATGCTAAAGGGAGGGTCTCAGGTTTGGAAGGGGAAGGATTTGGATATCACATCTCATGTTATAGGAAGGATCTCAGGTTTGGTATTAGAAGCATTGAGATATCACATCTCATGCTATCGGAAGGATCTCAGGTTTGGTATTAGAAGCATTGAGATATCACATCTCATGCTATCAGAAGAGTCTCAGGATTGGAATAGGAAGGAGTTGGATATCACATTTCATGCTAAAGGGAGGGTCTCAGGTTTGGAAGGGGAAGGATTTGGATATCACATCTCATGTTATCGGAAGGATCTCATGTTTGGTATTAGAAGTATTGAGATATCATATCTCATGCTATAGGAAGGGTCTCAGGATTGGAATGGGAAGGAGTTGGATATCACATCTCATGATATAGGGAGGGTCTCAGGATTGGAATGGGAAGGACTTAGATATCACATATCATGCTATAGGGAGGGTCTCAGTTTTGATATTAGAAGCATTGAGATATCACATCTCATGCTATCGGAAGTGTCTCAGGATTGGAATGGGAAGGAGCTGGATATCACATCTCATGCTAAAGGAAGGGTCTCAGGTTTGGAACGAGAAGGATTTGGATATCACATCTCATGTTATAGGAAGGGTCTCAGGTTTGGTATAAGCATTGAGATATCACATCTCTGCTATCGGAAGTGTCTCAGGATTGGAATGGGAAGGAGTTGGATATCCCATCTCATGTTATAGGACGGGTCTCAGGTTTGTTATTAGAATCATTGAGATATCATATTGCATGCTGTAGGAAGGGTCTAAGGGTTGGAATGTGAAGGACTTGGATATCACATCTCATGCTATAGATAGGCTCTTAGGTTTGGAAAGGGAAGGAGTTGGATATCACATTTCATGTTAGAGGAAGGATCTCAGGTTTGGTATTAGAAGCATTGAGATATCACATCTCATGCTATAGGAAGGGTCTCAGGATTGGAATGGGAAGCAGTTGGATATCACATCTCATGCTATAGGAAGGGTCTCAGGTTTGGTATAAGCATTGAGATATCACATCTCATGCTATAGGACGGGTCTCAGGATTGGAATGGAAGGAGTTGGATATCACATCTCATGTTATAGGAAGGATCTCAGGTTTGGTATTAGAAGCATTGAGACATCACATCTCATGCTATAGGAAGGGTCTCAGGGTTGGAATGGGAAGGAGTTGGATATCACATCTCATCCAATAGGAAGGGTCTCAGGTTTGGAATGGGAAGGAATTGGATATCACATCTCATGTTATAGGAAGGATCTCAGGTTTGGTATTAGAAGCATTGAGATATCACATCTCATGCTATAGGAAGGGTCTCAGGATTGGAATGTGAAGGATTTGGATATCACATCTCATGCTAAAGGAAGGGTCTCAGGTTTGGTAGAAGCATTGAGATATCACGTCGCTGCTATCGGAAGGGTCTCAGGATTGGATTGGGAAGGAGTTGGATATCCCTTCTCATGCTATAGGAAGGGTCTCAGGATTTGAATGGCAAGGAGTTGGATATCACATCTCATGCCATAGGAAGGGTCTCAGGTTTGGATTGGGAAGGAGTTGGATATCCCTTCTCATGCTATAGGAAGTGTCTCAGGTTGGAATGGGAAGAAGTTGGATATCACATCTCATGTTATAGGAAGGATCTCAGGATTGGAATGGGAAGGATTTGGATATCACATCTCTTGCTATAGGAAGGGTCTCAGGATTGGAATGGGTAGGAGTTGGATATTACTTTCTTGCTATAGGAAGGGTCTCATGTTTGGAATGGGAAGGAGTTGGATATCACATATGCTATAGTTAGTGTCTCAGGTTTGGAACGGGAAGGAGTTGGATATCACATCTCATGTTATAGGAAGGGTCTCAGGTTTGGTATAAGCATTGAGATATCACATCTCTGCTATCGGAAGCGGCTCAGGATTGGAATGGGAAGGAGTTGGATATCCCATCTCATGTTATAGGAAGAGTCTCTGGTTTGGTATTAGAATCATTGAGATATCACATCTCATGCTATAGGAAGGGTCTCAGGATTGGAATGGGAAGGAATTGGATATCACATCTCAGGCTATAGGAAGGGTCTCAGGATTGGAATGGGAAGGAGTTGGATATCACATCTCATGCTATAGGAAGGGTCTCAGGTTTGGTATAAGCATTGATATATCACATCTCATGCTATAGGAAGGATCTCAGGATTGGAATGGAAGGAGTTGGATATCACATCTCATGTTATAGGAAGGATCTCAGGTTTGGTATTAGAAGCATTGAGACATCACATCTCATGCTATAGGAAGGGTCTCAGGATTGGAATGGGAAGGAGTTGGATATCAAATCTCATGCTATAGGAAGGGTCTCAGGATTGGAATGGGAAGGAGTTGAATATGACATCTCATGCCGTAGGAAGGGTCTCAGGTTTGGTATAAACATTGAGATATCACATCTCTGCTATCAAAAGGGTCTCAGGATTGGAATTGGAAGGAGTTGGATATCCCATCTCATGTTATAGGAAGAGTCTCAGGTTTGGTATTAGAAGCATTGAGATATCACATCTCATGCTATAGGAAGGGTCTGAGGATTGGAATGGGAAGTAGTTGGATATCACATCTCCTGCTATGGGAAGGGTCTCAGGTTTGGTATAAGCAGTGAGATATCACATCTCATGCTATAGGAAGTGTCTCAGGATTGGAATGGGAAGGAGTTGGATATCACATCTCATGTTATAGGAAGGATCTCAGGTGTGGTATAAGCATTGAGATATCACATCTCTGCTATCGGAAGGGTCTCAAGATTGGAATGGGAAGGAGTTGGATATTCCCATCTCATGTTATAGGAAGGGTCTCAGGTTTGGTATTAGAAGCATTGAGATATCACATCTCATGCTATAGGAAGGGTCTCAGGATTGGAATGGGAAGGACTTGGATATCACATCTCATGCTATAGGGAGGGTCTCAAGTTTGATATTAGAAGCTTTGAGATATCACATCTCATGATATCGGAAGGGTCTCAGGATTGGAATGGGAAGGAGTTGGATATCACATCTCATGATAAAGGAAGGGTCTAAGGTTTGGAAGGGGAAGGATTTGGATATCACATCTCATGTTATATTACGGGTCTCAGGTTTGGTATTAGAAGCATTGAGATATCAAGTCTCATAGTATAGGAAGGGTCTCAGAATTGGAATGGGAAGGAGTTGGATATCCCATCTCATGTTATAGGAAGAGTCTCTGGTTTGGTATTAGAATCATTGAGATATTCACATCGCATGCTGTAGGAAGGGTCTAAGGATTGGAATGGGATGGACTTGGATATCACATCTCATGCTATAGGTAGGCTCTCAGGTTTGGTATAAGCATTGAGATATCACATTTCATGCTATAGGAAGGGTCTCAGAATTGGAATGGGAAGGAGTTGGATATCACATCTCAAGCTATAGGAAGGGTCTCAGTATTGGAATGGGAAGGACTTGGATATCACATCTCATGCTATAGGAAGGCTCTCAGGTTTGGAAGGGGAAAGAGTTGGATATCTCATTTCATGTTAGAGGTAGGATCTCAGGTTTGGTATTAGAGGCATTGAGATATCACATCTCATGCTATCAGAAGGGTCTCAGGAATGGAATGGGAAGGAGTTAGATATCACATCTCATGCTAAAGGGAGGGTCTCAGGTTTGGAAGGGGAAGGATTTGGATATCACATCTCATGTTATAGGAAGGATCTCAGGTTTGGTATTAGAAGCATTGAGATATCACATCTCATGCTATCGGAAGGATCTCAGGTTTGGTATTAGAAGCATTGAGATATCACATCTCATGCTATCAGAAGAGTCTCAGGATTGGAATAGGAAGGAGTTGGATATCACATTTCATGCTAAAGGGAGGGTCTCAGGTTTGGAAGGGGAAGGATTTGGATATCACATCTCATGTTATCGGAAGGATCTCACGTTTGGTATTAGAAGTATTGAGATATCATATCTCATGCTATAGGAAGGGTCTCAGGATTGGAATGGGAAGGAGTTAGATATCACATCTCATGCTATAGGGAGGGTCTCAGGATTGGAATGGGAAGGACTTAGATATCACATATCATGCTATAGGGAGGGTCTCAGTTTTGATATTAGAAGCATTGAGATATCACATCTCATGCTATCGGAAGTGTCTCAGGATTGGAATGGGAAGGAGCTGGATATCACATCTCATGCTAAAGGAAGGGTCTCAGGTTTGGAACGAGAAGGATTTGGATATCACATCTCATGTTATAGGAAGGGTCTCAGGTTTGGTATAAGCATTGAGATATCACATCTCTGCTATCGGAAGTGTCTCAGGATTGGAATGGGAAGGAGTTGGATATCCCATCTCATGTTATAGGACGGGTCTCAGGTTTGTTATTAGAATCATTGAGATATCATATTGCATGCTGTAGGAAGGGTCTAAGGGTTGGAATGTGAAGGACTTGGATATCACATCTCATGCTATAGATAGGCTCTTAGGTTTGGAAAGGGAAGGAGTTGGATATCACATTTCATGTTAGAGGAAGGATCTCAGGTTTGGTATTAGAAGCATTGAGATATCACATCTCATGCTATAGGAAGGGTCTCAGGATTGGAATGGGAAGCAGTTGGATATGACATCTCATGCTATAGGAAGGATCTCAGGTTTGGTATAAGCATTGAGATATCACATCTCATGCTATAGGACGGGTCTCAGGATTGGAATGGAAGGAGTTGGATATCACATCTCATGTTATAGGAAGGATCTCAGGTTTGGTATTAGAAGCATTGAGACATCACATCTCATGCTATAGGAAGGGTCTCAGGATTGGAATGGGAAGGAGTTGAATATGACATCTCATGCCGTAGGAAGGGTCTCAGGTTTGGTATAAACATTGAGATATCACATCTCTGCTATCAAAAGGGTCTCAGGATTGGAATTGGAAGGAGTTGGATATCCCATCTCATGTTATAGGAAGAGTCTCAGGTTTGGTATTAGAAGCATTGAGATATCACATCTCATGCTATAGGAAGTGTCTCAGGATTGGAATGGGAAGGACTTGGATATCACATCTCATGCTATAGGTAGGGTCTCAAGTTTGACATTAGAAGCATTGAGATATCACATCTCATGCTATAGGAAGGGTCTGAGGATTGGAATGGGAAGGAGTTGGATATCACATCTCCTGCTATGGGAAGGGTCTCAGGTTTGGTATAAGCAGTGAGATATCACATCTCATGCTATAGGAAGTGTCTCAGGATTGGAATGGGAAGGAGTTGGATATCACATCTCATGTTATAGGAAGGATCTCAGGTGTGGTATAAGCATTGAGATATCACATCTCTGCTATCGGAAGGGTCTCAAGATTGGAATGGGAAGGAGTTGGATATTCCCATCTCATGTTATAGGAAGGGTCTCAGGTTTGGTATTAGAAGCATTGAGATATCACATCTCATGCTATAGGAAGGGTCTCAGGATTGGAATGGGAAGGACTTGGATATCACATCTCATGCTATAGGGAGGGTCTCAAGTTTGATATTAGAAGCTTTGAGATATCACATCTCATGATATCGGAAGGGTCTCAGGATTGGAATGGGAAGGAGTTGGATATCACATCTCATGATAAAGGAAGGGTCTAAGGTTTGGAAGGGGAAGGATTTGGATATCACATCTCATGTTATATGACGGGTCTCAGGTTTGGTATTAGAAGCATTGAGATATCAAGTCTCATAGTATAGGAAGGGTCTCATAATTGGAATGGGAAGGAGTTGGATATCCCATCTCATGTTATAGGAAGAGTCTCTGGTTTGGTATTAGAATCATTGAGATATCACATCGCATGCTGTAGGAAGGGTCTAAGGATTGGAATGGGATGGACTTGGATATCACATCTCATATTATAGGTAGGCTCTCAGGTTTGGTATAAGCATTGAGATATCACATCTCATGCTATAGGAAGGGTCTCAATATTGGAATGGGAAGGAATTGGATATCACATCTCAGGCTATAGGAAGGGTCTCAGGATTGGAATGGGAAGGAGTTGGATATCACATCTCATGCTATAGGAAGGGTCTCAGGTTTGGTATAAGCATTGAGATATCACATCTCATGCTATAGGAAGGGTCTCAGGATTGGAATGGAAGGAGTTGGATATCACATCTCATGTTATAGGAAGGATCTCAGGTTTGGTATTAGAAGCATTGAGACATCACATCTCATGCTATAGGAAGGGTCTCAATATTGGAATGGGAAGGAATTGGATATCACATCTCAGGCTATAGGAAGGGTCTCAGGATTGGAATGGGAAGGAGTTGGATATCACATCTCATGCTATAGGAAGGGTCTCAGGTTTGGTATAAGCATTGAGATATCACATCTCATGCTATAGGAAGGGTCTCAGGATTGGAATGGGAAGGAGTTGGATATCAAATCTCATGCTATAGGAAGGGTCTCAGGATTGGAATGGGAAGGAGTTGAATATGACATCTCATGCCGTAGGAAGGGTCTCAGGTTTGGTATAAACATTGAGATATCACATCTCTGCTATCAAAAGGGTCTCAGGATTGGAATTGGAAGGAGTTGGATATCCCATCTCATGTTATAGGAAGAGTCTCAGGTTTGGTATTAGAAGCATTGAGATATCACATCTCATGCTATAGGAAGTGTCTCAGGATTGGAATGGGAAGGACTTGGATATCACATCATATGCTATAGGTAGGGTCTCAAGTTTGACATTAGAAGCATTGAGATATCACATCTCATGCTATAGGAAGGGTCTGAGGATTGGAATGGGAAGGAGTTGGATATCACATCTCCTGCTATGGGAAGGGTCTCAGGTTTGGTATAAGCAGTGAGATATCACATCTCATGCTATAGGAAGTGTTTCAGGATTGGAATGGGAAGGAGTTGGATATCACATCTCATGTTATAGGAAGGATCTCAGGTGTGGTATAAGCATTGAGATATCACATCTCTGCTATCGGAAGGGTCTCAAGATTGGAATGGGAAGGAGTTGGATATTCCCATCTCATGTTATAGGAAGGGTCTCAGGTTTGGTATTAGAAGCATTGAGATATCACATCTCATGCTATAGGAAGGGTCTCAGGATTGGAATGGGAAGGACTTGGATATCACATCTCATGCTATAGGGAGGGTCTCAAGTTTGATATTAGAAGCTTTGAGATATCACATCTCATGATATCGGAAGGGTCTCAGGATTGGAATGGGAAGGAGTTGGATATCACATCTCATGATAAAGGACGGGTCTAAGGTTTGGAAGGGGAAGGATTTGGATATCACATCTCATGTTATATTACGGGTCTCAGGTTTGGTATTAGAAGCATTGAGATATCAAGTCTCATAGTATAGGAAGGGTCTCAGAATTGGAATGGGAAGGAGTTGGATATCCCATCTCATGTTATAGGAAGAGTCTCTGGTTTGGTATTAGAATCATTGAGATATTCACATCGCATGCTGTAGGAAGGGTCTAAGGATTGGAATGGGATGGACTTGGACATCACATCTCATGCTATATGTAGGCTCTCAGGTTTGGTATAAGCATTGAGATATCACATCTCATGCTATAGGAAGGGTCTCAGAATTGGAATGGGAAGGAGTTGGATATCACATCTCAAGCTATAGGAAGGGTCTCAGTATTGGAATGGGAAGGACTTGGATATCACATCTCATGCTATAGGAAGGCTCTCAGGTTTGGAAGGGGAAAGAGTTGGATATCTCATTTCATGTTAGAGGTAGGATCTCAGGTTTGGTATTAGAGGCATTGAGATATCACATCTCATGCTATCAGAAGGGACTCAGGAATGGAATGGGAAGGAGTTACATATCACATCTCATGCTAAAGGGAGGGTCTCAGGTTTGGAAGGGGAAGGATTTGGATATCACATCTCATGTTATAGGAAGGATCTCAGGTTTGGTATTAGAAGCATTGAGATATCACATCTCATGCTATCGGAAGGATCTCAGGTTTGGTATTAGAAGCATTGAGATATCACATCTCATGCTATCAGAAGAGTCTCAGGATTGGAATAGGAAGGAGTTGGATATCACATTTCATGCTAAAGGGAGGGTCTCAGGTTTGGAAGGGGAAGGATTTGGATATCACATCTCATGTTATCGGAAGGATCTCATGTTTGGTATTAGAAGTATTGAGATATCATATCTCATGCTATAGGAAGGGTCTCAGGATTGGAATGGGAAGGAGTTGGATATCACATCTCATGATATAGGGAGGGTCTCAGGATTGGAATGGGAAGGACTTAGATATCACATATCATGCTATAGGGAGGGTCTCAGTTTTGATATTAGAAGCATTGAGATATCACATCTCATGCTATCGGAAGTGTCTCAGGATTGGAATGGGAAGGAGCTGGATATCACATCTCATGCTAAAGGAAGGGTCTCAGGTTTGGAACGAGAAGGATTTGGATATCACATCTCATGTTATAGGAAGGGTCTCAGGTTTGGTATAAGCATTGAGATATCACATCTCTGCTATCGGAAGTGTCTCAGGATTGGAATGGGAAGGAGTTGGATATCCCATCTCATGTTATAGGACGGGTCTCAGGTTTGTTATTAGAATCATTGAGATATCATATTGCATGCTGTAGGAAGGGTCTAAGGGTTGGAATGTGAAGGACTTGGATATCACATCTCATGCTATAGATAGGCTCTTAGGTTTGGAAAGGGAAGGAGTTGGATATCACATTTCATGTTAGAGGAAGGATCTCAGGTTTGGTATTAGAAGCATTGAGATATCACATCTCATGCTATAGGAAGGGTCTCAGGATTGGAATGGGAAGCAGTTGGATATCACATCTCATGCTATAGGAAGGGTCTCAGGTTTGGTATAAGCATTGAGATATCACATCTCATGCTATAGGACGGGTCTCAGGATTGGAATGGAAGGAGTTGGATATCACATCTCATGTTATAGGAAGGATCTCAGGTTTGGTATTAGAAGCATTGAGACATCACATCTCATGCTATAGGAAGGGTCTCAGGGTTGGAATGGGAAGGAGTTGGATATCACATCTCATCCAATAGGAAGGGTCTCAGGTTTGGAATGGGAAGGAATTGGATATCACATCTCATGTTATAGGAAGGATCTCAGGTTTGGTATTAGAAGCATTGAGATATCACATCTCATGCTATAGGAAGGGTCTCAGGATTGGAATGTGAAGGATTTGGATATCACATCTCATGCTAAAGGAAGGGTCTCAGGTTTGGTAGAAGCATTGAGATATCACGTCGCTGCTATCGGAAGGGTCTCAGGATTGGATTGGGAAGGAGTTGGATATCCCTTCTCATGCTATAGGAAGGGTCTCAGGATTTGAATGGCAAGGAGTTGGATATCACATCTCATGCCATAGGAAGGGTCTCAGGTTTGGATTGGGAAGGAGTTGGATATCCCTTCTCATGCTATAGGAAGTGTCTCAGGTTGGAATGGGAAGAAGTTGGATATCACATCTCATGTTATAGGAAGGATCTCAGGATTGGAATGGGAAGGATTTGGATATCACATCTCTTGCTATAGGAAGGGTCTCAGGATTGGAATGGGTAGGAGTTGGATATTACTTTCTTGCTATAGGAAGGGTCTCATGTTTGGAATGGGAAGGAGTTGGATATCACATATGCTATAGTTAGTGTCTCAGGTTTGGAACGGGAAGGAGTTGGATATCACATCTCATGTTATAGGAAGGGTCTCAGGTTTGGTATAAGCATTGAGATATCACATCTCTGCTATCGGAAGCGGCTCAGGATTGGAATGGGAAGGAGTTGGATATCCCATCTCATGTTATAGGAAGAGTCTCTGGTTTGGTATTAGAATCATTGAGATATCACATCTCATGCTATAGGAAGGGTCTCAGGATTGGAATGGGAAGGAATTGGATATCACATCTCAGGCTATAGGAAGGGTCTCAGGATTGGAATGGGAAGGAGTTGGATATCACATCTCATGCTATAGGAAGGGTCTCAGGTTTGGTATAAGCATTGATATATCACATCTCATGCTATAGGAAGGATCTCAGGATTGGAATGGAAGGAGTTGGATATCACATCTCATGTTATAGGAAGGATCTCAGGTTTGGTATTAGAAGCATTGAGACATCACATCTCATGCTATAGGAAGGGTCTCAGGATTGGAATGGGAAGGAGTTGGATATCAAATCTCATGCTATAGGAAGGGTCTCAGGATTGGAATGGGAAGGAGTTGAATATGACATCTCATGCCGTAGGAAGGGTCTCAGGTTTGGTATAAACATTGAGATATCACATCTCTGCTATCAAAAGGGTCTCAGGATTGGAATTGGAAGGAGTTGGATATCCCATCTCATGTTATAGGAAGAGTCTCAGGTTTGGTATTAGAAGCATTGAGATATCACATCTCATGCTATAGGAAGGGTCTGAGGATTGGAATGGGAAGTAGTTGGATATCACATCTCCTGCTATGGGAAGGGTCTCAGGTTTGGTATAAGCAGTGAGATATCACATCTCATGCTATAGGAAGTGTCTCAGGATTGGAATGGGAAGGAGTTGGATATCACATCTCATGTTATAGGAAGGATCTCAGGTGTGGTATAAGCATTGAGATATCACATCTCTGCTATCGGAAGGGTCTCAAGATTGGAATGGGAAGGAGTTGGATATTCCCATCTCATGTTATAGGAAGGGTCTCAGGTTTGGTATTAGAAGCATTGAGATATCACATCTCATGCTATAGGAAGGGTCTCAGGATTGGAATGGGAAGGACTTGGATATCACATCTCATGCTATAGGGAGGGTCTCAAGTTTGATATTAGAAGCTTTGAGATATCACATCTCATGATATCGGAAGGGTCTCAGGATTGGAATGGGAAGGAGTTGGATATCACATCTCATGATAAAGGAAGGGTCTAAGGTTTGGAAGGGGAAGGATTTGGATATCACATCTCATGTTATATTACGGGTCTCAGGTTTGGTATTAGAAGCATTGAGATATCAAGTCTCATAGTATAGGAAGGGTCTCAGAATTGGAATGGGAAGGAGTTGGATATCCCATCTCATGTTATAGGAAGAGTCTCTGGTTTGGTATTAGAATCATTGAGATATTCACATCGCATGCTGTAGGAAGGGTCTAAGGATTGGAATGGGATGGACTTGGATATCACATCTCATGCTATAGGTAGGCTCTCAGGTTTGGTATAAGCATTGAGATATCACATTTCATGCTATAGGAAGGGTCTCAGAATTGGAATGGGAAGGAGTTGGATATCACATCTCAAGCTATAGGAAGGGTCTCAGTATTGGAATGGGAAGGACTTGGATATCACATCTCATGCTATAGGAAGGCTCTCAGGTTTGGAAGGGGAAAGAGTTGGATATCTCATTTCATGTTAGAGGTAGGATCTCAGGTTTGGTATTAGAGGCATTGAGATATCACATCTCATGCTATCAGAAGGGTCTCAGGAATGGAATGGGAAGGAGTTAGATATCACATCTCATGCTAAAGGGAGGGTCTCAGGTTTGGAAGGGGAAGGATTTGGATATCACATCTCATGTTATAGGAAGGATCTCAGGTTTGGTATTAGAAGCATTGAGATATCACATCTCATGCTATCGGAAGGATCTCAGGTTTGGTATTAGAAGCATTGAGATATCACATCTCATGCTATCAGAAGAGTCTCAGGATTGGAATAGGAAGGAGTTGGATATCACATTTCATGCTAAAGGGAGGGTCTCAGGTTTGGAAGGGGAAGGATTTGGATATCACATCTCATGTTATCGGAAGGATCTCACGTTTGGTATTAGAAGTATTGAGATATCATATCTCATGCTATAGGAAGGGTCTCAGGATTGGAATGGGAAGGAGTTAGATATCACATCTCATGCTATAGGGAGGGTCTCAGGATTGGAATGGGAAGGACTTAGATATCACATATCATGCTATAGGGAGGGTCTCAGTTTTGATATTAGAAGCATTGAGATATCACATCTCATGCTATCGGAAGTGTCTCAGGATTGGAATGGGAAGGAGCTGGATATCACATCTCATGCTAAAGGAAGGGTCTCAGGTTTGGAACGAGAAGGATTTGGATATCACATCTCATGTTATAGGAAGGGTCTCAGGTTTGGTATAAGCATTGAGATATCACATCTCTGCTATCGGAAGTGTCTCAGGATTGGAATGGGAAGGAGTTGGATATCCCATCTCATGTTATAGGACGGGTCTCAGGTTTGTTATTAGAATCATTGAGATATCATATTGCATGCTGTAGGAAGGGTCTAAGGGTTGGAATGTGAAGGACTTGGATATCACATCTCATGCTATAGATAGGCTCTTAGGTTTGGAAAGGGAAGGAGTTGGATATCACATTTCATGTTAGAGGAAGGATCTCAGGTTTGGTATTAGAAGCATTGAGATATCACATCTCATGCTATAGGAAGGGTCTCAGGATTGGAATGGGAAGCAGTTGGATATGACATCTCATGCTATAGGAAGGATCTCAGGTTTGGTATAAGCATTGAGATATCACATCTCATGCTATAGGACGGGTCTCAGGATTGGAATGGAAGGAGTTGGATATCACATCTCATGTTATAGGAAGGATCACAGGTTTGGTATTAGAAGCATTGAGATATCACATCTCATGCTATAGGAAGGGTCTCAGGATTGGAATGTGAAGGATTTGGATATCACATCTCATGCTAAAGGAAGGGTCTCAGGTTTGGTAGAAGCATTGAGATATCACGTCGCTGCTATCGGAAGGGTCTCAGGATTGGATTGGGAAGGAGTTGGATATCCCTTCTCATGCTATAGGAAGGGTCTCAGGATTTGAATGGCAAGGAGTTGGATATCACATCTCATGCCATAGGAAGGGTCTCAGGTTTGGTATAAGCATTGAGATATCACATCTCTGCTATCGGAAGGGTCTCAGGATTGGATTGGGAAGGAGTTGGATATCCCTTCTCATGCTATAGGAAGTGTCTCAGGTTGGAATGGGAAGGAGTTGGATATCACATCTCATGTTATAGGAAGGGTCTCAGGATTGGAATGGGAAGGATTTGGATATCACATCTCTTGCTATAGGAAGGGTCTCAGGATTGGAATGGGTAGGAGTTGGATATTATTTTCTTGCTATAGGAAGGGTCTCATGTTTGGAATGGGAAGGAGTTGGATATCACATATGCTATAGTTAGTGTCTCAGGTTTGGAACGGGAAGGAGTTGGATATCACATCTCATGTTATAGGAAGGGTCTCAGGTTTGGTATAAGCATTGAGATATCACATCTCTGCTATCAGAAGCGGCTCAGGATTGGAATGGGAAGGAGTTGGATATCCCATCTCATGTTATAGGAAGAGTCTCTGGTTTGGTATTAGAATCATTGAGATATCACATCGCATGCTGTAGGAAGGGTCTAAGGATTGGAATGGGATGGAATTGGATATCACATCTCATGTTATAGGTAGGCTCTCAGGTTTGGTATAAGCATTGAGATATCACATCTCATGCTATAGGAAGGGTCTCAGGATTGGAATGGGAAGGAATTGGATATCACATCTCAGGCTATAGGAAGGGTCTCAGGATTGGAATGGGAAGGAGTTGGATATCACATCTCATGCTAGAGGAAGGGTCTCAGGTTTGGTATAAGCATTGAGATATCACATCTCATGCTATAGGAAGGGTCTCAGGATTGGAATGGAAGGAGTTGGATATCACATCTCATGTTATAGGAAGGATCTCAGGTTTGGTATTAGAAGCATTGAGACATCACATCTCATGCTATAGGAAGGGTCTCAGGATTGGAATGGGAAGGAGTTGGATATCAAATCTCATGCTATAGGAAGGGTCTCAGGATTGGAATGGGAAGGAGTTGAATATGACATCTCATGCCGTAGGAAGGGTCTCAGGTTTGGTATAAACATTGAGATATCACATCTCTGCTATCAAAAGGGTCTCAGGATTGGAATTGGAAGGAGTTGGATATCCCATCTCATGTTATAGGAAGAGTCTCAGGTTTGGTATTAGAAGCATTGAGATATCACATCTCATGCTATAGGAAGTGTCTCAGGATTGGAATGGGAAGGACTTGGATATCACATCTCATCCTATAGGTAGGGTCTCAAGTTTGACATTAGAAGCATTGAGATATCACATCTCATGCTATAGGAAGGGTCTGAGGATTGGAATGGGAAGGAGTTGGATATCACATCTCCTGCTATGGGAAGGGTCTCAGGTTTGGTATAAGCAGTGAGATATCACATCTCATGCTATAGGAAGTGTCTCAGGATTGGAATGGGAAGGAGTTGGATATCACATCTCATGTTATAGGAAGGATCTCAGGTGTGGTATAAGCATTGAGATATCACATCTCTGCTATCGGAAGGGTCTCAAGATTGGAATGGGAAGGAGTTGGATATTCCCATCTCATGTTATAGGAAGGGTCTCAGGTTTGGTATTAGAAGCATTGAGATATCACATCTCATGCTATAGGAAGGGTCTCAGGATTGGAATGGGAAGGACTTGGTTATCACATCTCATGCTATAGGGAGGGTCTCAAGTTTGATATTAGAAGCTTTGAGATATCACATCTCATGATATCGGAAGGGTCTCAGGATTGGAATGGGAAGGAGTTGGATATCACATCTCATGATAAAGGACGGGTCTAAGGTTTGGAAGGGGAAGGATTTGGATATCACATCTCATGTTATATTACGGGTCTCAGGTTTGGTATTAGAAGCATTGAGATATCAAGTCTCATAGTATAGGAAGGGTCTCAGAATTGGAATGGGAAGGAGTTGGATATCCCATCTCATGTTATAGGAAGAGTCTCTGGTTTGGTATTAGAATCATTGAGATATTCACATCGCATGCTGTAGGAAGGGTCTCAGAATTGGAATGGGAAGGAGTTGGATATCACATCTCAAGCTATAGGAAGGGTCTCAGTATTGGAATGGGAAGGACTTGGATATCACATCTCATGCTATAGGAAGGCTCTCAGGTTTGGAAGGGGAAAGAGTTGGATATCTCATTTCATGTTAGAGGTAGGATCTCAGGTTTGGTATTAGAGGCATTGAGATATCACATCTCATGCTATCAGAAGGGTCTCAGGAATGGAATGGGAAAGAGTTAGATATCACATCTCATGCTAAAGGGAGGGTCTCAGGTTTGGAAGGGGAAGGATTTGGATATCACATCTCATGTTATAGGAAGGATCTCAGGTTTGGTATTAGAAGCATTGAGATATCACATCTCATGCTATCGGAAGGATCTCAGGTTTGGTATTAGAAGCATTGAGATATCACATCTCATGCTATCAGAAGAGTCTCAGGATTGGAATAGGAAGGATTTGGATATCACATCTCATGTTATCGGAAGGATCTCACGTTTGGTATTAGAAGTATTGAGATATCATATCTCATGCTATAGGAAGGGTCTCAGGATTGGAATGGGAAGGAGTTGGATATCACATCTCATTATATAGGGAGGGTCTCAGGATTGGAATGGGAAGGACTTAGATATCACATATCATGCTATAGGGAGGGTCTCAGTTTTGATATTAGAAGCATTGAGATATCACATCTCATGCTATCGGAAGTGTCTCAGGATTGGAATGGGAAGGAGCTGGATATCACATCTCATGCTAAAGGAAGGGTCTCAGGTTTGGAACGAGAAGGATTTGGATATCACATCTCATGTTATAGGAAGGGTCTCAGGTTTGGTATAAGCATTGAGATATCACATCTCTGCTATCGGAAGTGTCTCAGGATTGGAATGGGAAGGAGTTGGATATCCCATCTCATGTTATAGGACGGGTCTCAGGTTTGTTATTAGAATCATTGAGATATCATATTGCATGCTGTAGGAAGGGTCTAAGGGTTGGAATGTGAAGGACTTGGATATCACATCTCATGCTATAGATAGGCTCTTAGGTTTGGAAAGGGAAGGAGTTGGATATCATATTTCATGTTAGAGGAAGGATCTCAGGTTTGGTATTAGAAGCATTGAGATATCACATCTCATGCTATAGGAAGGGTCTCAGGATTGGAATGGGAAGCAGTTGGATATCACATCTCATGCTATAGGAAGGGTCTCAGGTTTGGTATAAGCATTGAGATATCACATCTCATGCTATAGGACGGGTCTCAGGATTGGAATGGAAGGAGTTGGATATCACATCTCATGTTATAGGAAGGATCTCAGGTTTGGTATTAGAAGCATTGAGACATCACATCTCATGCTATAGGAAGGGTCTCAGGGTTGGAATGGGAAGGAGTTGGATATCACATCTCATCCAATAGGAAGGGTCTCAGGTTTGGAATGGGAAGGAATTGGATATCACATCTCATGTTATAGGAAGGATCTCAGGTTTGGTATTAGAAGCATTGAGATATCACATCTCATGCTATAGGAAGGGTCTCAGGATTGGAATGTGAAGGATTTGGATATCACATCTCATGCTAAAGGAAAGGTCTCAGGTTTGGTAGAAGCATTGAGATATCACGTCGCTGCTATCGGAAGGGTCTCAGGATTGGATTGGGAAGGAGTTGGATATCCCTTCTCATGCTATAGGAAGGAGTTGGATATCACATCTCATGTTATAGGAAGGGTCTCAGGATTGGAATGGGAAGGATTTGGATATCACATCTCTTGCTATAGGAAGGGTCTCAGGATTGGAATGGGTAGGAGTTGGATATTACTTTCTTGCTATAGGAAGGGTCTCATGTTTGGAATGGGAAGGAGTTGGATATCACATATGCTATAGTTAGTGTCTCAGGTTTGGAACGGGAAGGAGTTGGATATCACATCTCATGTTATAGGAAGGGTCTCAGGTTTGGTATAAGCATTGAGATATCACATCTCTGCTATCGGAAGCGGCTCAGGATTGGAATGGGAAGGAGTTGGATATCCCATCTCATGTTATAGGAAGAGTCTCTGGTTTGGTATTAGAATCATTGAGATATCACATCGCATGCTGTAGGAAGGGTCTAAGGATTGGAATGGGATGGACTTGGATATCACATCTCATGTTATAGGTAGGCTCTCAGGTTTGGTATAAGCATTGAGATATCACATCTCATGCTATAGGAAGGGTCTCAGGATTGGAATGGGAAGGAATTGGATATCACATCTCAGGCTATAGGAAGGGTCTCAGGATTGGAATGGGAAGGAGTTGGATATCACATCTCATGCTATAGGAAGGGTCTCAGGTTTGGTATAAGCATTGATATATCACATCTCATGCTATAGGAAGGGTCTCAGGATTGGAATGGAAGGAGTTGGATATCACATCTCATGTTATAGGAAGGATCTCAGGTTTGGTATTAGAAGCATTGAGACATCAGATCTCATGCTATAGGAAGGGTCTCAGGATTGGAATGGGAAGGAGTTGGATATCAAATCTCATGCTATAGGAAGGGTCTCAGGATTGGAATGGGAAGGAGTTGAATATGACATCTCATGCCGTAGGAAGGGTCTCAGGTTTGGTATAAACATTGAGATATCACATCTCTGCTATCAAAAGGGTCTCAGGATTGGAATTGGAAGGAGTTGGATATCCCATCTCATGTTATAGGAAGAGTCTCAGGTTTGGTATTAGAAGCATTGAGATATCTCATCTCATGCTATAGGAAGTGTCTCAGGATTGGAATGGGAAGGACTTGGATATCACATCTCCTGCTATAGGTAGGGTCTCAAGTTTGACATTAGAAGCATTGAGATATCACATCTCATGCTATAGGAAGGGTCTGAGGATTGGAATGGGAAGGAGTTGGATATCACATCTGCTATGGGAAGGGTCTCAGGTTTGGTATAAGCAGTGAGATATCACATCTCATGCTATAGGAAGTGTCTCAGGATTGGAATGGGAAGGAGTTGGATATCACATCTCATGTTATAGGAAGGATCTCAGGTGTGGTATAAGCATTGAGATATCACATCTCTGCTATCGGAAGGGTCTGAAGATTGGAATGGGAAGGAGTTGGATATTCCCATCTCATGTTATAGGAAGGGTCTCAGGTTTGGTATTAGAAGCATTGAGATATCACATCTCATGCTATAGGAAGGGTCTCAGGATTGGAATGGGAAGGACTTGGATATCACATCTCATGCTATAGGGAGGGTCTCAAGTTTGATATTAGAAGCTTTGAGATATCACATCTCATGATATCGGAAGGGTCTCAGGATTGGAATGGGAAGGAGTTGGATATCACATCTCATGATAAAGGAAGGGTCTAAGGTTTGGAAGGGGAAGGATTTGGATATCACATCTCATGTTATATTACGGGTCTCAGGTTTGGTATTAGAAGCATTGAGATATCAAGTCTCATAGTATAGGAAGGGTCTCAGAATTGGAATGGGAAGGAGTTGGATATCCCATCTCATGTTATAGGAAGAGTCTCTGGTTTGGTATTAGAATCATTGAGATATCACATCGCATGCTGTAGGAAGGGTCTAAGGGTTGGAATGGGATGGACTTGGATATCACATCTCATGCTATAGGTAGGCTCTCAGGTTTGGTATAAGCATTGAGATATCACATCTCATGCTATAGGAAGGGTCTCAGAATTGGAATGGGAAGGAGTTGGATATCACATCTCAAGCTATAGGAAGGGTCTCAGTATTGGAATGGGAAGGACTTGGATATCACATCTCATGCTATAGGAAGGCTCTCAGGTTTGGAAGGGGAAAGAGTTGGATATCTCATTTCATGTTAGAGGTAGGATCTCAGGTTTGGTATTAGAGGCATTGAGATATCACATCTCATGCTACAGGAGGGTCTCAGGAATGGAATGGGAAGGAGTTAGATATCACATCTCATGCTAAAGGGAGGGTCTCAGGTTTGGAAGGGGAAGGATTTGGATATCACATCTCATGTTATAGGAAGGATCTCAGGTTTGGTATTAGAAGCATTGAGATATCACATCTCATGCTATCGGAAGGATCTCAGGTTTGGTATTAGAAGCATTGAGATATCACATCTCATGTTATCAGAAGAGTCTCAGGATTGGAATAGGAAGGAGTTGGATATCACATTTCATGCTAAAGGGAGGGTCTCAGTTTTGGAAGGGGAAGGATTTGGATATCACATCTCATGTTATCGGAAGGATCTCACGTTTGGTATTAGAAGTATTGAGATATCATATCTCATGCTATAGGAAGGGTCTCACGATTGGAATGGGAAGGAGTTGGATATCACATCTCATGCTATAGGGAGGGTCTCAGGATTGGAATGGGAAGGACTTAGATATCACATATCATGCTATAGGGAGGGTCTCAGTTTTGATATTAGAAGCATTGAGATATCACATCTCATGCTATCGGAAGTGTCTCAGGATTGGAATGGGAAGGAGCTGGATATCACATTTCAAGCTAAAGGAAGGGTCTCAGGTTTGGAACGGGAAGGATTTGGATATCACATCTCATGTTATAGGAAGGGTCTCAGGTTTGGTATAAGCATTGAGATATCACATCTCTGCTATCGGAAGTGTCTCAGGATTGGAATGGGAAGGAGTTGGATATCCCATCTCATGTTATAGGACGGGTCTCAGGTTTGTTATTAGAATCATTGAGATATCATATTGCATGCTGTAGGAAGGGTCTAAGGGTTGGAATGTGAAGGACTTGGATATCACATCTCATGCTATAGATAGGCTCTTAGGTTTGGAAAGGGAAGGAGTTGGATATCACATTTCATGTTAGAGGAAGGATCTCAGGTTTGGTATTAGAAGCATTGAGATATCACATCTCATGCTATAGGAAGGGTCTCAGGATTGGAATGGGAAGCAGTTGGATATCACATCTCATGCTATAGGAAGGGTCTCAGGTTTGGTATAAGCATTGAGATATCACATCTCATGCTATAGGACGGGTCTCAGGATTGGAATGGAAGGAGTTGGATATCACATCTCATGTTATAGGAAGGATCTCAGGTTTGGTATTAGAAGCATTGAGACATCACATCTCATGCTATAGGAAGGGTCTCAGGGTTGGAATGGGAAGGAGTTGGATATCACATCTCATCCAATAGGAAGGGTCTCAGGTTTGGAATGGGAAGGAATTGGATATCACATCTCATGTTATAGGAAGGATCTCAGGTTTGGTATTAGAAGCACTGAGATATCACATCTCATGCTATAGGAAGGGTCTCAGGATTGGAATGTGAAGGATTTGGATATCACATCTCATGCTAAAGGAAGGGTCTCAGGTTTGGTAGAAGCATTGAGATATCACGTCGCTGCTATCGGAAGGGTCTCAGGATTGGATTGGGAAGGAGTTGGATATCCCTTCTCATGCTATAAGAAGGGTCTCAGGATTTGAATGGCAAGGAGTTGGATATCACATCTCATGCCATAGGAAGGGTCTCAGGTTTGGTATAAGCATTGAGATATCACATCTCTGCTATCGGAAGGGTCTCAGGATTGGATTGGGAAGGAGTTGGATATCCCTTCTCATGCTATAGGAAGTGTCTCAGGTTGGAATGGGAAGGAGTTGGATATCACATCTCATGTTATAGGAAGGGTCTCAGGATTGGAATGGGAAGGATTTGGATATCACATCTCTTGCTATAGGAAGGGTCTCAGGATTGGAATGGGTAGGAGTTGGATATTACTTTCTTGCTATAGGAAGGGTCTCATGTTTGGAATGGGAAGGAGTTGGATATCAAATATGCTATAGTTAGTGTCTCAGGTTTGGAACGGGAAGGAGTTGGATATCACATCTCATGTTATAGGAAGGGTCTCAGGTTTGGTATAAGCATTGAGATATCACATCTCTGCTATCGGAAGCGACTCAGGATTGGAATGGGAAGGAGTTGGATATCCCATCTCATGTTATAGGAAGAGTCTCTGGTTTGGTATTAGAATCATTGAGATATCACATAGCATGCTGTAGGAAGGGTCTAAGGATTGGAATGGGATGGACTTGGATATCACATCTCATGTTATAGGTAGGCTCTCAGGTTTGCTATAAGCATTGAGATATCACATCTCATGCTATAGGAAGGGTCACAGGATTGGAATGGGAAGGAATTGGATATCACATCTCATGCTATAGGAAGGGTCTCAGATTTGGTATAAGCATTGAGATATCACATCTCATGCTAAAGGAAGGGTCTCAGGATTGGAATGGGAAGGAGTTGTATATGACATCTCAGGCCATAGGAAGGTTCTCAGGTTTGGTATAAGCATTGAGATATCACATCTCTGCTATCGGAAAGGTCTCAGGATTGGAATGGGAAGGAGTTGGATATCCCATCTCATGTTATAGGAAGGGTCTCAGGTTTGGTATTAGAAGCATAGAGATATCACATCTCATGCTATAGGAAGGGTCTCAGGATTGGAATGGGAAGGACTTGGATGTCACATCTCATGCTATAGGTAGGGTCTCAAGTTTGATATTAGAAGCATTGAGATAACAAATCTCATGATATCGGAAGGGTCTCAGGATTGGAATGGGAAGGAGTTGGATATCACATCTCATGATAAAGGAAGGGTCTAAGGTTTGGAAGGGGAAGGATTTGGATATCACATCTCATGTTATAGGACGGGTCTCAGGTTTAATATTAGAAGCATTGAGATATCAAGTCTCATGGTATAAGAAGGGTCTCAGAATTGGAATGGGAAGGAGTTGGATATCACACCTCAAGCTATAGGAAGGGTCTCAGGATTGGAATGGGAAGGAGTTTGATATCACATCTCATGCCATAGTATGGGTCTCAGGTTTGGTAGAAGCATTGGGATATCACATCTCATGCTATCGGAAGGGTATCAGTATTGGATTTGGAAGAAGTTGGATATCGCATCTCATGCTATAGGAAGGGTCTCAGGTTGGAATGGGAAGGAGTTGGATATCACATTTCGTGTTATAGGAAGGGTCTCAGGATTGGAATGGGAAAGACTTGGATATCATATCTCATGCTATAGGACGGGTCTCAGGTTTGTTATTAGAATCATTGAGATATCATATTGCATGCTGTAGGAAGGGTCTAAGGATTGGAATGGGAAGGACCTGGTTATCACATCTCATGCTATAGAACGGCTCTCAGGTTTGGAAAGGGAAGGAGTTGGATATCAAATCTCATGTTATAGGATGGATCTCAGGTTTGGTATTAGAAGTATTGAGATATCACATCTCATGTTATCGGAAGGATCTCAGGTTTGGTATTAGAAGTATTGAGATATCACATCTCATGCTATAGGAAGGGTCTCAGGATTGGAATGGGAAGGAGTTGGATATCACATCTCATGCTAAAGGAAGGGTCTCAGGTTTGGTAGAAGCATTGAGATATCACATCTCATGCTATAGGAAGGGTCTCAGGATTGGAATGGGAAGGAGTTGGATATCACATCTCATGCTATAGGGAGGGTCTCAGGATTGGAATGGGAAGGACTTAGATATCACATATCATGCTATAGGGAGGGTCTCAGTTTTGATATTAGAAGCATTGAGATATCACATCTCATGCTATCGGAAGTGTCTCAGGATTGGAATGGGAAGGAGCTGGATATCACATCTCATGCTAAAGGAAGGGTCTCAGGTTTGGAACGGGAAGGATTTGGATATCACATCTCATGTTATAGGAAGGGTCTCAGGTTTGGTATAAGCATTGAGATATCACATCTCTGCTATCGGAAGTGTCTCAGGATTGGAATGGGAAGGAGTTGGATATCCCATCTCATGTTATAGGACGGGTCTCAGGTTTGTTATTAGAATCATTGAGATATCATATTGCATGCTGTAGGAAGGGTCTAAGGGTTGGAATGTGAAGGACTTGGATATCACATCTCATGCTATAGATAGGCTCTTAGGTTTGGAAAGGGAAGGAGTTGGATATCACATTTCATGTTAGAGGAAGGATCTCAGGTTTGGTATTAGAAGCATTGAGATATCACATCTCATGCTATAGGAAGGGTCTCAGGATTGGAATGGGAAGCAGTTGGATATCACATCTCATGCTATAGGAAGGGGCTCAGGTTTGGTATAAGCATTGAGATATCACATCTCATGCTATAGGACGGGTCTCAGGATTGGAATGGAAGGAGTTGGATATCACATCTCATGTTATAGGAAGGATCTCAGGTTTGGTATTAGAAGCATTGAGACATCACATCTCATGCTATAGGAAGGGTCTCAGGGTTGGAATGGGAAGGAGTTGGATATCACATCTCATCCAATAGGAAGGGTCTCAGGTTTGGAATGGGAAGGAATTGGATATCACATCTCATGTTATAGGAAGGATCTCAGGTTTGGTATTAGAAGCATTGAGATATCACATCTCATGCTATAGGAAGGGTCTCAGTATTTGAATGGCAAGGAGTTGGATATCACATCTCATGCCATAGGAAGGGTCTCAGGTTTGGTATAAGCATTGAGATATCACATCTCTGCTATCGGAAGGGTCTCAGGATTGGATTGGGAATGAGTTGGATATCCCTTCTCATGCTATAGGAAGTGTCTCAGGTTGGAATGGGAAGGAGTTGGATATCACATCTCATGTTATAGGAAGGGTCTCAGGATTGGAATGGGAAGGATTTGGATATCACATCTCTTGCTATAGGAAGGGTCTCAGGATTGGAATGGGTAGGAGTTGGATATTACTTTCTTGCTATAGGAAGGGTCTCATGTTTGGAATGGGAAGGAGTTGGATATCACATATGCTATAGTTAGTGTCTCAGGTTTGGAACGGGAAGGAGTTGGATATCACATCTCATGTTATAGGAAGGGTCTCAGGTTTGGTATAAGCATTGAGATATCACATCTCTGCTATCGGAAGCGGCTCAGGATTGGAATGGGAAGGAGTTGGATATCCCATCTCATGTTATAGGAAGAGTCTCTGGTTTGGTATTAGAATCATTGAGATATCACATCGCATGCTGTAGGAAGGGTCTAAGGATTGGAATGGGATGGACTTGGATATCACATCTCATGTTATAGGTAGGCTCTCAGGTTTGCTATAAGCATTGAGATATCACATCTCATGCTATAGGAAGGGTCACAGGATTGGAATGGGAAGGAAATGGATATCACATCTCATGCTATAGGAAGGGTCTCAGATTTGGTATAAGCATTGAGATATCACATCTCATGCTAAAGGAAGGGTCTCAGGATTGGAATGGGAAGGAGTTGTATATGACATCTCAGGCCATAGGAAGGTTCTCAGGTTTGGTATAAGCATTGAGATATCACATCTCTGCTATCGGAAAGGTCTCAGGATTGGAATAGGAAGGAGTTGGATATCCCATCTCATGTTATAGGAAGGGTCTCAGGTTTGGTATTAGAAGCATAGAGATATCACATCTCATGCTATAGGAAGGGTCTCAGGATTGGAATGGGAAGGACTTGGATGTCACATCTCATGCTATAGGTAGGGTCTCAAGTTTGATATTAGAAGCATTGAGATAACAAATCTCATGATATCGGAAGGGTCTCAGGATTGGAATGGGAAGGAGTTGGATATCACATCTCATGATAAAGGAAGGGTCTAAGGTTTGGAAGGGGAAGGATTTGGATATCACATCTCATGTTATAGGACGGGTCTCAGGTTTAATATTAGAAGCATTGAGATATCAAGTCTCATGTTATAAGAAGGGTCTCAGAATTGGAATGGGAAGGAGTTGGATATCACACCTCAAGCTATAGGAAGGGTCTCAGGATTGGAATGGGAAGGAGTTTGATATCACATCTCATGCCATAGTATGGGTCTCAGGTTTGGTAGAAGCATTGGGATATCACATCTCATGCTATCGGAAGGGTTTCAGTATTGGATTTGGAAGAAGTTGGATATCCCATCTCATGCTATAGGAAGGGTCTCAGGTTGGAATGGGAAGGAGTTGTATATGACATCTCAGGCCATAGGAAGGTTCTCAGGTTTGGTATAAGCATTGAGATATCACATCTCTGCTATCGGAAAGGTCTCAGGATTGGAATGGGAAGGAGTTGGATATCCCATCTCATGTTATAGGAAGGGTCTCAGGTTTGGTATTAGAAGCATAGAGATATCACATCTCATGCTATAGGAAGGGTCTCAGGATTGGAATGGGAAGGACTTGGATGTCAAATCTCATGCTATAGGTAGGGTCTCAAGTTTGATATTAGAAGCATTGAGATAACAAATCTCATGATATCGGAAGGGTCTCAGGATTGGAATGGGAAGGAGTTGGATATCACATCTCATGATAAAGGAAGGGTCTAAGGTTTGGAAGGGGAAGGATTTGGATATCACATCTCATGTTATAGGACGGGTCTCAGGTTTAATATTAGAAGCATTGAGATATCAAGTCTCATGGTATAAGAAGGGTCTCAGAATTGGAATGGGAAAGAGTTGGATATCACACCTCAAGCTATAGGAAGGGTCTCAGGATTGGAATGGGAAGGAGTTTGATATCACATCTCATGCCATAGTATGGGTCTCAGGTTTGGTAGAAGCATTGGGATATCACATCTTATGCTATCGGAAGGGTATCAGTATTGGATTTGGAAGAAGTTGGATATCCCATCTCATGCTATAGGAAGGGTCTCAGGTTGGAATGGGAAGGAGTTGGATATCACATTTCGTGTTATAGGAAGGGTCTCAGGATTGGAATGGGAAGGACTTGGATATCATATCTCATGCTATAGGACGGGTCTCAGGTTTGTTATTAGAATCATTGAGATATCATATTGCATGCTGTAGGAAGGGTCTAAGGATTGGAATGAGAAGGACCTGGTTATCACATCTCATGCTATAGAACGGCTCTCAGGTTTGGAAAGGGAAGGAGTTGGATATCAAATCTCATGTTATAGGATGGATCTCAGGTTTGGTATTAGAAGTATTGAGATATCACATCTCATGTTATCGGAAGGATCTCAGGTTTGGTATTAGAAGTATTGAGATATCACATCTCATGCTATAGGAAGGGTCTCAGGATTGGAATGGGAAGGAGTTGGATATCACATCTCATGCTAAAGGAAGGGTCTCAGGTTTGGTAGAAGCATTGAGATATCACATCTCATGCTATAGGAAGGGTCTCAGGATTGGAATGGGAAGGAGTTGGATATCACATCTCATGCTATAGGGAGGGTCTCAGGATTGGAATGGGAAGGACTTAGATATCACATATCATGCTATAGGGAGGGTCTCAGTTTTGATATTAGAAGCATTGAGATATCACATCTCATGCTATCGGAAGTGTCTCAGGATTGGAATGGGAAGGAGCTGGATATCACATCTCATGCTAAAGGAAGGGTCTCAGGTTTGGAACGGGAAGGATTTGGATATCACATCTCATGTTATAGGAAGGGTCTCAGGTTTGGTATAAGCATTGAGATATCACATCTCTGCTATCGGAAGTGTCTCAGGATTGGAATGGGAAGGAGTTGGATATCCCATCTCATGTTATAGGACGGGTCTCAGGTTTGTTATTAGAATCATTGAGATATCATATTGCATGCTGTAGGAAGGGTCTAAGGGTTGGAATGTGAAGGACTTGGATATCACATCTCATGCTATAGATAGGCTCTTAGGTTTGGAAAGGGAAGGAGTTGGATATCACATTTCATGTTATAGGAAGGATCTCAGGTTTGGTATTAGAAGCATTGAGATATCACATCTCATGCTATAGGAAGGGTCTCAGGATTGGAATGTGAAGCATTGAGACATCACATCTCATGCTATAGGAAGGGTCTCAGGGTTGGAATGGGAAGGAGTTGGATATCACATCTCATCCAATAGGAAGGGTCTCAGGTTTGGAATGGGAAGGAATTGGATATCACATCTCATGTTATAGGAAGGATCTCAGGTTTGGTATTAGAAGCATTGAGATATCACATCTCATGCTATAGGAAGGGTCTCAGGATTGGAATGGGAAGGACTTGGATATCATATATCATGCTATAGGACGGGTCTCAGGTTTGTTATTAGAATCATTGAGATATCATATTGCATGCTGTAGGAAGGGTCTAAGGATTGGAATGGGAAGGACCTGGTTATCACATCTCATGCTATAGAACGGCTCTCAGGTTTGGAAAGGGAAGGAGTTGGATATCACATCTCATGTTATAGGATGGATCTCAGGTTTGGTATTAGAAGTATTGAGATATCACATCTCATGTTATCGGAAGGATCTCAGGTTTGGTATTAGAAGTATTGAGATATCACATCTCATGCTATAGGAAGGGTCTCAGGATTGGAATGGGAAGGAGTTGGATATCACATCTCATGCTAAAGGAAGGGTCTCAGGTTTGGTAGAAGCATTGAGATATCACATCTCATGCTATCGGAAGTGTCTCAGGATTGGAATGGGAAGGAGCTGGATATCACATCTCATGCTAAAGGAAGGGTCTCAGGTTTGGAACGGGAAGGAGTTGGATATCACATCTCATGTTATAGGAAGGGTCTCAGGTTTGGTATAAACATTGAGATATCACATCTCTGCTATCGGAAGTGTCTCAGGATTGGAATGGGAAGGAGTTGGATATCCCATCTCATGTTATAGGACGGGTCTCAGGTTTGTTATTGGAATCATTGAGATATCATATTGCATGCTGTAGGAAGGGTCTAAGGGTTGGAATGTGAAGGACTTGGATATCACATCTCATGCTATAGATAGGCTCTTAGGTTTGGAAAGGGAAGGAGTTGGATCTCACATTTCATGTTAGAGGAAGGATCTCAGGTTTGGTATTAGAAGCATTGAGATATCACATCTCATGCTATAGGAAGGGTCTCAGGATTGGAATGGGAAGGAGTTGGATATGACATCTCATGCTAGAGGAAGGGTCTCAGGTTTGGTATAAGCATTGAGATATCACATCTCATGCTATAGGAAGGGTCTCAGGATTGGAATGGAAGGAGTTGGATATCAGATCTCATGTTATAGGAAGGATCTCAGGTTTGGTATTAGAAGCATTGAGACATCACATCTCATGCTATAGGAAGGGTCTCAGGATTGGAATGGGAAGGAGTTGGATATCAAATCTCATGCTATAGGAAGGGTCTCAGGATTGGAATGGGAAGGAGTTGAATATGACATCTCATGCCGTAGGAAGGGTCTCAGGTTTGGTATAAACATTGAGATATCACATCTCTGCTATCAAAAGGGTCTCAGGATTGGAATGTGAAGGAGTTGGATATCCCATCTCATGTTATAGGAAGAGTCTCAAGTTTGGTATTAGAAGCATTGAGATATCACATCTCATGCTATAGGAAGTGTCTCAGGATTGGAATGGGAAGGACTTGGATATCACATCTCATGCTATAGGTAGGGTCTCAAGTTTGACATTAGAAGCATTGAGATATCACATCTCATGCTATAGGAAGGGTCTGAGGATTGGAATGGGAAGGAGTTGGATATCACATCTCCTGCTATGGGAAGGGTCTCAGGTTTGGTATAAGCAGTGAGATATCACATCTCATGCTATAGGAAGTGTCTCAGGATTGGAATGGGAAGGAGTTGGATATCACATCTCATGTTATAGGAAGGATCTCAGGTTTGGTATAAGCATTGAGATATCACATCTCTGCTATCAAAAGGGTCTCAGGATTGGAATGTGAAGGAGTTGGATATCCCATCTCATGTTATAGGAAGAGTCTCAAGTTTGGTATTAGAAGCATTGAGATATCACATCTCATGCTATAGGAAGTGTCTCAGGATTGGAATGGGAAGGACTTGGATATCACATCTCATGCTATAGGTAGGGTCTCAAGTTTGACATTAGAAGCATTGAGATATCACATCTCATGCTATAGGAAGGGTCTGAGGATTGGAATGGGAAGGAGTTGGATATCACATCTCCTGCTATGGGAAGGGTCTCAGGTTTGGTATAAGCAGTGAGATATCACATCTCATGCTATAGGAAGTGTCTCAGGATTGGAATGGGAAGGAGTTGGATATCACATCTCATGTTATAGGAAGGATCTCAGGTTTGGTATAAGCATTGAGATATCACATCTCTGCTATCGGAAGGGTCTCAAGATTGGAATGGGAAGGAGTTGGATATTCCCATCTCATGTTATAGGAAGGGTCTCAGGTTTGGTATTAGAAGCATTGAGATATCACATCTCATGCTATAGGAAGGGTCTCAGGATTGGAATGGGAAGGACTTGGATATCACATCTCATGCTATAGGGAGGGTCTCAAGTTTGATATTAGAAGCTTTGAGATATCACATCTCATGATATCGGAAGGGTCTCAGGATTGGAATGGGAAGGAGTTGGATATCACATCTCATGATAAAGGAAGGGTCTAAGGTTTGGAAGGGGAAGGATTTGGATATCACATCTCATGTTATATTACGGGTCTCAGGTTTGGTATTAGAAGCATTGAGATATCAAGTCTCATAGTATAGGAAGGGTCTCAGAATTGGAATGGGAAGGAATTGGATATCCCATCTCATGTTATAGGAAGAGTCTCTGGTTTGGTATTAGAATCATTGAGATATCACATCGCATGCTGTAGGAAGGGTCTAAGGATTGGAATGGGATGGACTTGGATATCACATCTCATGTTATAGGTAGGCTCTCAGGTTTGGTATAAGCATTGAGATATCACATCTCATGCTATAGGAAGGGTCTCAGAATTGGAATGGGAAGGAGTTGGATATCACATCTCAAGCTATAGGAAGGGTCTCAGTATTGGAATGGGAAGGACTTGGATATCACATCTCATGCTATAGGAAGGCTCTCAGGTTTGGAAGGGGAAAGAGTTGGATATCTCATTTCATGTTAGAGGTAGGATCTCAGGTTTGGTATTAGAGGCATTGAGATATCACATCTCATGCTATCAGAAGGGTCTCAGGAATGGAATGGGAAGGAGTTAGATATCACATCTCATGCTAAAGGGAGGGTCTCAGGTTTGGAAGGGGAAGGATTTGGATATCACATCTCATGTTATAGGAAGGATCTCAGGTTTGGTATTAGAAGCATTGAGATATCACATCTCATGCTATCGGAAGGATCTCAGGTTTGGTATTAGAAGCATTGAGATATCACATCTCATGCTATCAGAAGAGTCTCAGGATTGGAATAGGAAGGAGTTGGATATCACATTTCATGCTAAAGGGAGGGTCTCAGGTTTGGAAGGGGAAGGATTTGGATATCACATCTCATGTTATCGGAAGGATCTCACGTTTGGTATTAGAAGTATTGAGATATCATATCTCATGCTATAGGAAGGGTCTCAGGATTGGAATGGGAAGGAGTTGGATATCACATCTCATGCTATAGGGAGGGTCTCAGGATTGGAATGGGAAGGACTTAGATATCACATATCATGCTATAGTGAGGGTCTCAGTTTTGATATTAGAAGCATTGAGATATCACATCTCATGCTATCGGAAGTGTCTCAGGATTGGAATGGGAAGGAGCTGGATATCACATCTCATGCTAAAGGAAGGGTCTCAGGTTTGGAACGGGAAGGATTTGGATATCACATCTCATGTTATAGGAAGGGTCTCAGGTTTGGTATAAGCATTGAGATATCACATCTCTGCTATCGGAAGTGTCTCAGGATTGGAATGGGAAGGAGTTGGATATCCCATCTCATGTTATAGGACGGGTCTCAGGTTTGTTAATAGAATCATTGAGATATCATATTGCATGCTGTAGGAAGGGTCTAAGGGTTGGAATGTGAAGGACTTGGATATCACATCTCATGCTATAGATAGGCTCTTAGGTTTGGAAAGGGAAGGAGTTGGATATCACATTTCATGTTAGAGGAAGGATCTCAGGTTTGGTATTAGAAGCATTGAGATATCACATCTCATGCTATAGGAAGGGTCTCAGGATTGGAATGGGAAGCAGTTGGATATCACATCTCATGCTATAGGAAGGGTCTCAGGTTTGGTATAAGCCTTGAGATATCACATCTCATGCTATAGGACGGGTCTCAGGATTGGAATGGAAGGAGTTGGATATCACATCTCATGTTATAGGAAGGATCTCAGGTTTGGTATTAGAAGCATTGAGACATCACATCTCATGCTATAGGAAGGGTCTCAAGGTTGGAATGGGAAGGAGTTGGATATCACATCTCATCCAATAGGAAGGGTCTCAGGTTTGGAATGGGAAGGAATTGGATATCACATCTCATGTTATAGGAAGGATCTCAGGTTTGGTATTAGAAGCATTGAGATATCACATCTCATGCTATAGGAAGGGTCTCAGGATTGGAATGTGAAGGATTTGGATATCACATCTCATGCTAAAGGAAGGGTCTCAGGTTTGGTAGAAGCATTGAGATATCACGTCGCTGCTATCGGAAGGGTCTCAGGATTGGAATGGGAAGGAGTTGGATATCAAATCTCATGCTATAGGAAGGGTCTCAGGATTGGAATGGGAAGGAGTTTAATATGACATCTCATGCCGTAGGAAGGGTCTCAGGTTTGGTATAAACATTGAGATATCACATCTCTGCTATCAAAAGGGTCTCAGGATTGGAATTGGAAGGAGTTGGATATCCCATCTCATGTTATAGGAAGAGTCTCCTTTCGCCTTGGGTTTCCCCTTCGGCTGGGGCGGCGTATTGGTCTTGGCCAATGCTGCCCGTGCTTGAGACCGTGTGTAGGGTCTTTCGGCAGTGTCTCCTACGAGCCCTAAAGCTCTGAGATCATTACCTAACAAGACCTTTCCCGGGACGTTTCTCTGAATGCTCACTGGAATCCTGACTGCTGTACCATTTAAAGTAAGATTTACAGGTATTACTGGGAACATACGGAGTGGGCCGTCAGCCAACTTAGTGGGCATCAGAGTAGCTCTGGCAACTTCCTCTGAGTCTACCAAGGTAGAATCCACTACAGTTCGACTGCATCCACTATCCCTAAGAGCTGGAGTATCTACTCCATTGATCAGCACACTGTCTTTAAAGTAGTGCTTGGTATTATCTGGAATCCTAGCATAAGCCTCTGCGACTTTAGGCTCCCAGGAACCCAGGGAAACTAAAACTACCTCAGCCTCTATCCCGCTGGGAAATGAGTCTGAGGAGAAGGATGCTCCTGTAATCTCTTCTTCCTCGTAGGAGGAGAAGGCCAGATTAGCGGAGTGGACCCCCAAAGGTCTAACCTTACACCGGGGATCCCCCTTCACGTGGTCAGTTGCTCCACAAGCAAAACAAGATCCATTGGGTCTGTTTACATAGGGAGGCTTATTGTAACCAGAGTTCTGTTTCGGAGGCTGACCTCCACTACCCTGTGAGTTCTCTTGTGTCTTACCCTTATTTTTCTTTTTGTGGCCCTTTTGAGAAGAAGATTTATCAGATTCTCCACCCTCCTTATCTTTGGACTTTTTCCCTTCCTCCTGCTTACCAGGATGAGTTTTGTCCTTATGGGACACTCGATGTGACACCCATAAGTCTGCTGCAATGGCCAGCTTCTTAGGATCTATCTCCTTCGAATCGGCCAAATGCTGCTTAAGCTCCGGGGAAGAAGATGCAAAAATGTGTTCCAGCATGACAAGATTTATCATGCCTTCGAAGGTAGAAACCTTATAACCTTCGACCCAGCCAGTTAAGTTTTTCAAGGATTCAGTGACATAAGATACCCAAGTACCACCTTCCTTTTTCTTATACTCTATGAATCGTTTCAAATATTGGGCCGGAGTCTTCCCAAACTTTAAAATGAGAGTTTGCTTTAACATTGCGAAATCAGCTCGCTCAGCCTTCGACATTTCCATAATGGCACTACAGCCAGAATGGGGCAGTCTGCTGAGTAACCAGGCAATCTTATCAGCATTGTCAACTTGTTGAACTTCGCATGCATACTCAAACGCATTCAGCCAGTCCATAATGTCATTCCTTTCCTCATACACACTGACCAGATCTTTCGGAAACCGTGGATGAGAGGAGGCCCCAGACCCATGTCCAGGACCCTTGGACCCATTTGCAACCTGAAGCTTGGCCAGTTCCAACTGGTGATCCCTGTCTTTCTGTTTTTCTGACTGTTCGATTTTTAGTTTGGCTATGCTGAATTCAAGCTCCTTCTGCCTAAACCGCAGCTCTTGCTTCTTGAATTCAAGCATAGCCTCCCCATCAACACTGGCAGAGGAAACATTAGACCTCTCATCCTCCCTGTCCTCGTGGTCGCGGGGATCAGTGCAGCGGCAGAACCCTCGGTTCTACCAGTGAGAGCAGCCCCACCTCCTTCCGCACTGTCTTCAGAAGTTATAGCGTCAAGCTGCGCTTCTTGCCACGCCACGATTCTTTGGATCATATCCAATTTCGTGCCTTGAGAGGAAACACCTCTCTCCGCACACATCTTTTTCAATGTTTCTGATTTGGAAGCATTTAAAGTTAACAAGGTATTTGTTTCCATACTGTTAGATAGGACTATGGCCTTTTTAAAGTTATACTACAACAATTCACTACGTGTCCTGGTAGGAATAACTTGAAATGCCTTAGTTCGTGCGCAACACTGGATACCTTCAGTGGTATCCCACCGCTGTACACCAATTTCTTAAGACGGATTTCTGAACTCTGTCCTGGTGGCGCAGAAGTTCAGGAGGCCAACCTAATTACTTGGAACAGGGTAACCTCTGGACAAGCCAGACCAATCAAGGTAGCGATCTCGGCGGTCAAGACTAGGTCTCAAGAGGGGTGAGGGTGACTGAAAGCCTGCAATGAGCACACAAAGCAAGGACACTTACAAACTACTCCAAACAGGTGCTATATTAAAAATATATACACATTTATTCCAAGGCCTTTAAAACAATGACCGTAGCGAGAAATCACAATACAACTCTAGTAAACCAACACATACCATACCAATACAATATATACACAAATACAAACAAGTCTCAAGCGTTAGATGCACGAAATGTGTAGTCCACCTAAAAGGGAAGGAAAACAGGCAGTGCCAAATAATGCTTAGACCCAGTCCGCCTTCAGAGGCACCTAACTAAAAGGAAGTCCGAGCCCTACGAAGAGTGGAGCCTTGTGCTCAAAAGTACCTGCACACGCTGGTGCCAACGGGCAAAAGGGGAGTCTCTTCGAGGGAGATCAGGCAGTTCAGTTTAGTGCACAAACGAAGAATTGTTACATAACAGTAAGGGAAGTAACATAACATGAGATGGGAATATCCAACTCCTTCCCATTCCAATCCTGAGACCCTTCCGATAGCAAACATGTGATATCTCAATGCTTATACCAAACCTGAGATCCTTCCTATAACATGAGATGTGATATCCAACTCCTTCCCATTCCAATCCTGAGACACTTCCTATAGCATGAGATGTGATATCTCACTGCTTATACCAAACCTGAGACCCTTCCTATAGCATGAGATGTGATATCCAAGTCCTTCCCATTCCAATCCTGAGACACTTCGTATGGCATGAGATGTGATATTTCAATGCTTCTATACCAAACCTGAGACTCTTCCTATAACATGAGATGGGATATCCAACTCTTTCCATTACAATCCTGAGACCCTTCCGAAAGCAGAGATGTGATATCTCAATGCTTATACCAAACCTGAGACCCTTCCTATGGCATGAGATGTCATATACAGATCCTTCCCATTCCAATCCTGAGACCCTTCCTATAGCATGAGATGTGATATCTCAATGCTTATACCAAACCTAAAACCCTTCCTATAGCATGAGATGTGATATCCAACTCCTTCCCATTCCAATCCTGAGACCCTTCCTATAGCATGAGATGTGATATCCAATGGCTCTAATATCAAACCTGAGATCCTTCCTCTAACATTAAATGTGATATCCAACTCCTTCCCTTTCCAAACCTGAGAGCCTACCTATAGCATGAGATGTGATATCCAAGTCCTTCCATTCCAATCCTTAGACCCTTCCTACAGCATGCAATATGATATCTCAATGATTCTAATAACAAACCTGAGACCCGTCCTATAACATGAGATGTGATATCCAACTCCTTTCCATTCCAATCCTGAGACACTTCCGATAGCAGAGATGTGATATCTCAATGCTTCTAATACCAAACATGAGACCAGTCCTATAACATGAGATGGGATATCCAACTCCTTCCCGTTCCAAACCTGAGACCCTTCCTATAGCATGAGATGTGATATCCAACTCCTTCCCATCCCAATCCTGAGACACTTCCGATTGCAGAGATTTGATATCTCAATGCTTATACCAAACCTGAGACTCTTCCTATAACATGAGATGTGATATCCAACTCCTTCCCGTTCCAAACCTGAGACCCTTACTATAGCATGAGATGTGATATCCAACTCCTTCCCATTCCAATCCTGAGACCCTTATGATGGCATGAGATGTGATATCTCAATGCCTCTAATACCAAATCTGAGATTCTTCCGATAGCATGAGATGTGATATCTCAATGCTTCTTATACCAAACCTGAGATCCTTCCTATAACATGAGATGTGATATCCAAATCCTTCCCCTTCCAAACCTGAGACCCTCCCTTTAGCATGAGATGTGATATCCAACTCCTTCCCATTCCAACCTGAGACCCTTCCCATAGCATGAGATGGGATATCCAACTCCTTGGAATTCCAATCCTGATACCCTTCCGATAGCATGAGATTTGATATCCCAATGCTTATACCAAACCTGAGACCCATACTATGGCATGAAATGTGATATCAAACTCCTTCCCATTCCAATCCTGAGACCCTTCCTATAGCTTGAGATGTGATATCCAACTCCTTCCCATTCCAATTCTGAGACCCTTCCTATACCATGAGACTTGATATCTCAATGCTTCTAATACCAAACCTGAGACCCGTCCTATAACATGAGATGTGATATCCAAATCCTTCCCCTTCCAAACCTTAGACCCTTCCTTTATCATGAGATGTGATATCCAACTCCTTCCCATTCCAATCCTGAGACCCTTCCGATATCATGAGATGTGATATCTCAATGCTTCTTATATCAAACTCGAGACCCTCCCTATAGCATGAGATGTGATATCCAAGTCCTTCCCATTCCAATCCTGAGACCCTTCCTATAGCATGAGATGTGATGTCTCAATGCTTCTAATACCAAACCTGAGACCCTTCCTATAACATGAGATGGGAATATACAACTCCTTCCCATTCCAATCCTGAGACCCTTCCGATAGCAAACATGTGATATCTCAATGCTTATACCAAACCTGAGATCCTTCCTATAACATGAGATGTGATATCCAACTCCTTCCCATTCCAATCCTGAGACACTTCCTATAGCATGAGATGTGATATCTCACTGCTTATACCAAACCTGAGACCCTTCCTATAGCATGAGATGTGATATCCAACTCCTTCCCATTCCAATCCTGAGACCCTTCCGATAGCTTGAGATGTGATATCTCAATGCTTCTAATATCAATACTGAGACCCTCCCTATAGCATGAGATGTGATATCTAAGTCCTTCCCATTCCAATCCTGAGACCCTTACGATAGCAGAGATGTGATATCTCAATGCTTATACCAAACCTGAGACCCTTCCTATAGCATGAGATGTGATATCCAACTCCTTCTCATTCCAATCCTGAGACCCTTCCTATAGCATGATATGTGAAATCTCAATGCTTCTACCAAAACTGAGACCCTTCCTTTAGCATGAGATGTGATATCCAACTCCTTCCCATTCCAATCCTGAGACCAGTCCTATAGCATGAGATGTGATATCTCAATGCTTCTAATACCAAACCTGAGATCCTTCCTATAACATGAGATGTGATATCCAACTCCTTCCCATTCCAATCCTGAGACCCTTCCTATAGCATGAGATGTGATATCTCAATGCTTCTAATACCAAACCTGAGATCCTTCCGATAGCATGAGATGTGATATCCAAATCCTTCCCCTTCCGAACCTGAGACCCTCCCTTTAGCATGAGATGTGATATCTCAATGCTTATACCAAACCTGAGACCCTTCCTATAGCATGAGATGTGATATCCAACTCCTTCCCATTCCAATCCTGAGACCCTTCCTATAGCATGATATGTGAAATCTCAATGCTTCTACCAAAACTGAGACCCTTCCTTTAGCATGAGATGTGATATCCAACTCCTTCCCATTCCAATCCTGAGACCAGTCCTATAGCATGAGATGTGATATCTCAATGCTTCTAATGCCAAACCTGAGATCCTTCCTATAACATGAGATGTGATATCCAACTCCTTCCCATTCCAATCCTGAGACCCTTCCTATAGCATGAGATGTGATATCTCAATGCTTCTAATACCAAACCTGAGATCCTTCCGATAGCATGAGATGTGATATCTCAATGCTTCTAATACCAAACCTGAGATACTTCCTATAACATGAGATGTGATATCCAAATCCTTCCCCTTCCGAACCTGAGACCCTCCCTTTAGCATGAGATGTGATATCCAACTCCTTCTCGTTCCAATCCTGATACCCTTCTGATAGCATGAGATGTGATATCTCAATGCCTCTAATACCAAACCTGAGATCCTACCTCTAACATGAAATGTGATATCCAACTCCTTCCCTTTCCAAACCTGAGAGCCTTCCTACAGCATGAGATGTGATATCCAAGTCCTTCCCATTCCAATCCTGAGACCCTTCCTATAACATGAGATGTCATATCCAACTCCTTCCCATTCCAACCTGATACCCTTCCTATAGCATGAGATGGGATATCCAACTCCTTCCAAATCCAATCCTGATACCCTTCCGATAGCATGAGATGTGATATCCCAATGCTTCTACAAAACCTGATACCCATACCATGGCATGAGATGTGATATCAAACTCCCGCCCCATACCATGAGACTTGATATCTCAATGCTTCTAATACCAAACCTGAGACCGGTCCAATAACATGAGATGTGATATCCAAATCCTTCCCCTTCCAAACCTTAGACCCTTCCTTTATCATGAGATGTGATATCCAAGTCCTTCCCATTCCATTCCTGAGACCCTTCCTATAGCATGAGATGTGATATCTCAATGCTTCTAATACCAAACCTGAGACCCTTCCTATAACATGAGATGTGATATCCAAGTCCTTCCCATTTCAATCCTGAGACCCTTCCTATAGCATGAGATGTGATATCTCAATGCTTCTAATACCAAACCTGAGACCCTTCCTATAACATGAATTCTGATATCCAAGTCCTTCCCATTCCAATCCTGAGACCCTTCCAATAGCAGAGATGTGATATCTCAATGCTTCTAATATCAAACCTGAGACCTGTCCTATAACATGAGATGGGATATCCAACTCCTTCCCGTTCCAAACCTGATACCCTTCCTATAGCATGAGATGTGATATCCAATTCCTTCCCATCCCAATCCTGAGACACCTCCGATAGCAGAGATGTGATATCTCAATGCTTATACCAAACCTGAGACTCTTCCTATAACATGAGATGTGATATCTAACTCCTTTCCGTTCCAAACCTGAGACCCTTCCTATAGCATGAGATGTGATATCCAACTCCTTCCCGTTCCAAACCTGATACCCTTCCTATAGCATGAGATGTGATATCCAATTCCTTCCCATCCCAATCCTGAGACACCTCCGATAGCAGAGATGTGATATCTCAATGCTTATAACAAACCTGAGACTCTTCCTATAACATGAGATGTGATATCTAACTCCTTTCCGTTCCAATCCTGAGACCCTTCCTATAGCATGAGATGTGATATCTCAATGCTTATACCAAATCTGAGACCCTTCCTATAGCATGAGATGTGATATCCAACTCCTTCCCATTCCAATCCTGAGACCCTTCCTATAGCATGAGATGTGATATCTCAATGCTTCTAATACCAAACCTGAGATCCTTCCTATAACAAGAGATGTGATATCCAACTCCTTCCCATTCCAATCCTGAGACCCTTATGATAGCATGAGATGTGATATCTCAATGCCTCTAATACCAAACCTGAGATACTTCCGATAGCATGAGATGTGATATCTCAATGCTTCTAATACCAAACCTGAGATCCTTCCTATAACATGAGATGTGATTTCCAAATCCTTCCCCTTCCAAACCTGAGACCCTCCCTTTAGCATGAGATGTGATATACAATTCCTTCCCATTCCAATCCTGAGACCCTTCCTATAGCATGATATGTGAAATCTCAATGCTTCTACCAAAACTGAGACCCTTCCTTTAGCATGAGATGTGATATCCAACTCCTTCCCATTCCAATCTTGAGACCAGATTATAGCATGAGATGTGATATCTCAATGCTTCTAATACCAAACCTGAGATCCTTCCTATAACATGAGATGTGATATCCAACTCCTTCCCATTCCAATCCTGAGACCCTTCCTATAGCATGAGATGTGATATCTCAATGCTTCTAATACCAAACCTGAGATCCTTCCGATAGCATGAGATGTGATATCTCAATGCTTCTAATACCAAACCTGAGATACTTCCTATAACATGAGATGTGATATCCAAATCCTTCCCCTTCCGAACCTGAGACCCTCCCTTTAGCATGAGATGTGATATCCAACTCCTTCTCATTCCAATCCTGATACCCTTCTGATAGCATGAGATGTGATATCTCAATGCCTCTAATACCAAACCTGAGATCCTACCTCTAACATGAAATGTGATATCCAACTCCTTCCCTTTCCAAACCTGAGAGCCTTCCTACAGCATGAGATGTGATATCCAAGTCCTTCCCATTCCAATCCTGAGACCCTTCCTATAACATGAGATGTCATATCCAACTCCTTCCCATTCCAACCTGATACCCTTCCTATAGCATGAGATGGGATATCCAACTCCTTCCAAATCCAATCCTGATACCCTTCCGATAGCATGAGATGCGATATCCCAATGCTTCTACAAAACCTGATACCCATACCATGGCATGAGATGTGATATCAAACTCCCATCCCATACCATGAGACTTGATATCTCAATGCTTCTAATACCAAACCTGAGACCGGTCCAATAACATGAGATGTGATATCCAAATCCTTCCCCTTCCAAACGTTAGACCCTTCCTTTATCATGAGATGTGATATCCAAGTCCTTCCCATTCCATTCCTGAGACCCTTCCTATAGCATGAGATGTGATATCTCAATGCTTATACCAAATCTGAGACCCTGCCTATAGCATGAGATGTGATATCCACCTCCTTCCCATTCCAATCCTGAGACCCTTCCTATAGCATGAGATGTGATATCTCAGTGCTTCTAATACCAAACCTGAGATCCTTCCTATAACATGAGATGTGATATCCAACTCCTTCCCATTCCAATCCTGAGACCCTTATGATAGCATGAGATGTGATATCTCAATGCCTCTAATACCAAACCTGAGATACTTCCGATAGCATGAGATGTGATATCTCAATGCTTCTAATACCAAATCTGAGATCCTTCCTATAACATGAGATGTGATTTCCAAATCCTTCCCCTACCAAACCTGAGACCATCCCTTTAGCATGAGATGTGATATACAACTCCTTCCCATTCCAATCCTGAGACCCTTCTGATAGCATGAGATGTGATATCTCAATGCCTCTAATACCAAACCTGAGATCCTACCTCTAACATGAAATGTGATATCCATCTCCTTCCCTTTCCAAACCTGAGACCCTGCCTATAGCATGAGATGTGATATTCAAGTCCTTCCCATTCCAATCCTGAGACCCTTCCTATAGCATGTGATGTGATACCTCAATACTTATACCAAACCTGAGACCCTTCCTATGGCATGAGATGTCATATACAACTCCTTCCCATTCCAATCCTGAGACCCTTCCTATAGCATGAGATCTGATATCTCAATGCTTATACCAAACCTGAGACCCTTCCTATAGCATGAGATGTGATATCCAACTTCTTCCCATTCCAATCCTAAGACCCTTCCTATAACATGAGATGTGATGTCTCAATGCTTCTAATACCAAACCTGAGATCTTTCCTATAATATGAGATGTGATATCCAACTCCTTCCCATTCCAATCCTGAGACCCTTCCTATAGCATGAGATGTGATATCTCAATGCTTATACCAAACCTGAGACCCTTCCTATAGCTTGAGATGTGATATCGAACTCCTTAACATTCCAATCCCGAGACCCTTCCTATAGCATGAGATGTGATATCTCAAGGCCTCTAATACCAAACCTGAGATCCTTCCTCTAACATGAAATGTGATATCCAACTCCTTCCCCTTCCAAACCTGAGAGCCTTCCTATAGCATGAGATATGATATCCAAGTCCTTCCCATTCCAATCCTGAGACCCTTCCTATAACATGAAATGTGATATCCAACTCCTTCCCATTCCAACCTGAGACCCTTCCTATAGCATGAGATGGGCTATCCAACTCCTTCCAAATCCAATACTGATACCCTTCCAATAGCATGAGATGTGATATCCCAATGCTTCTACCAAACCTGAGACCCATACTATGGCATAAGATGTGATATCAAACGCCTTCCCATTCCAATCCTGAGACCCTTCCTATAGCTTGAGATGTGATATCCAACTCCTTCCCATTCCAATTCTGAGACCCTACCTATACCATGAGACTTGATATCTCAATGCTTCTAATACCAAACCTGAGACCCGTCCTATAACATGAGATGTGATATCCAAATCCTTCCCCTTCCAAACCTTAGACCCTTCCTTTATCATGAGATGTGATATCCAACTCCTTCCCATTCCAATCCTGAGACCCTTCCGATATCATGAGATTTGTTATCTCAATGCTTCTAATATCAAACTTGAGACCCTCCCTATAGCATGAGATGTGACATCCAAGCCCTCCCCATTCCAATCCTGAGACCCTTCCTATAGCATGAGATGTGATATCTCAATGCTTCTAATACCAAACCTGAGACCCTTCCTATAACATGAGATGGGATATCCAACTCCTTCCCATTCCAATCCTGAGACCCTTCCGATAGCAGAGATGTGATATCTCAATGCGTATACCAACCTGAGACCCTTCCTATAACATGAGATGTGATATCCAACTCCTTCCCATTCCAAACCTGAGACCCTTCCTATAGCATATGTGATATCCAACTCCTTCCAATTCCAAACATGAGACCCTTCCCATAGCAAGAATGTAATATCCAACTCCTTCCCATTCTAATCCTGAGACCATTCCTATAGCATGAGATGTGATATCTCAATGCTTCTAATACCAAACCTGAGATCCTTCCTATGACATGAGATGTGCTATCCAATTCCTTCCCATTCCAAACCTGAGACCCTTCCTACAGCATGCGATGTGATATCTCAATGCTTCTAATACCAAACCTGAGACCAGTCCTATAACATGAGATGGGATATCCAACTCCTTCCCGTTCCAATCCTGAGACACTTCCGATTGCAGAGATTTGATTTCTCAATGCTTATACCAAACCTGAGACTCTTCCTATAACATGAGATGTGATATCCAACTCCTTCCCGTTCCAAACCTGAGACCCTTCCTATAGCATGAGATGTGATATCCAAATCCTTCCCATCCCAATCCTGAGACACTTCCAATTGCAGAGATGTGATATCTCAATGCTTATACCAAACCTGAGACTCTTCCTATAACACGAGATGTGATATCCAACTCCTTCCCGTTCCAAACCTGAGACCCTTCCTATAGCATGAGATGTGATATCCAACTCCTTCCCATTCCAATCCTGAGACCCTTCCAATAGCATGAGATGTGATATCTCAATGCCTCTAATACCAAACCTGAGATCCTTCCTATAACATGTGATGTGATATTCAAATCCTTCCCCTTCCAAACCTGAGACCCTCCCTTTAGCATGAGATGTGATATACAACTCCTTCCCATTCCAATCCTGAGACCCTTCTGATAGCATGAGATGTGATATCTCAATGCCTCTAATACCAAACCTGAGATCCTACCTCTAACATGAAATGTGATATCCATCTCCTTCCCTTTCCAGACCTGAGACCCTGCCTATAGCATGAGCTGTGATATCCAAGTCCTTCCCATTCCAATCCTGAGACCCTTCCTATAGCATGTGATGTGATATCTCAATGCTTATACCAAACCTGAGACCCTTCTTATGGCATGAGATGTCATATACAACTCCTTCCCATTCCAATCCTGGGACCCTTCCTATAGCATGAGATGTGATATCTCAATGCTTATACCAAACCTGAGACCCTTCCTATAGCATGAGATGTGATATCTCAAGGCCTCTAATACCAAACCTGAGATCCTTCCTCTAACATGAGATGTGATATCCAACTCCTACCCATTCCAATCCTGAGACCCTTCCTATAGCAAGAGATGTGATATCCAAATCCTTCCAATTCCAATCCTGAGACCCTTCCTATAACAAGAGATGTGATATCCAACTCCTTCCCATTCCAACCTGAGACACTTCCTATAGCATGAGAAGGGATATCCAACTCCTCCGCAATCCAATCCGGAGACCCTTCCGATAGCAGAGATGTGATATCTCAATGCTTATACCAAACCTGAGACCCTTCCTATGGCATGATATGTGATATCCAACTCCTTGCCATTCAAATCCTGAGACCCTTTTATAGCATGGGAAGGGATATCCAACTCCTTCCCAATCCAATCCTGAGACCCTTCCGATAGCAGAGATGTGATATCTCAACGCTTCTACCAAACCTGAGACCCTTCCTTTAGCATGAGATGTGATATCCAAATCCTTCGCATTCCAATCCTGAGACCCTTCCTATAGCATGAGATGTGATATCTCAATGGTTCTAATACCAAACCTGAGATCCTTCCTATAACATGAGATGTGATATCCAATTCCTTCCCATTCCAAACCTGAGACCCTTCCTATAACATGAAATGTGATGTCTCAAGGCCTCTAATACCAAACCTGAGATCCTTCCTCTAACATGAAATGTGATATCCAACTCCTTCCCATTCCAAACCTGAGACCCTTCCTATAACATGAAATGTGATATCCAACTCCATCCCATTCCAACCTGAGACCTTTCCTATAGCATGAGATGGGATATCCAACTCCTTCCAAATCCAATACTGATACCATTCCGATAGCATGAGATGTGATATCCCAATGCTTCTACCAAATCTGAGACCCATACTATGGCATGAGATGTGATATCAAACTCCTTCCCATTCCAACCCTGAGACCCTTCCTAAAGCTTGAGATGTGATATCCAATTTCTTCCCATTCCAATTCTGAGACCCTTCCTATACCATGAGACTTGATATCTCAATGCTTCTAATACCAAACCTGAGACCCGTCCTATAACATGAGATGTGATATCCAAATCCTTCCCCTTCCAAACCTTAGACCCTTCCTTTATCATGAGATGTGATATCCAACTCCTTCCCATTCCAATCCTGAGACCCTTCCGATATCATGAGATTTGTTATCTCAATGCTTCTAATATCAAACCTGAGACCCTCCCTATAGCATGAGATGTGACATCCAAGTCCTCCCCATTCCAATCCTGAGACCCTTCCTATAGCATGAGATGTGATATCTCAATGCTTCTAATACCAAACCTGAGACCCTTCCTATAACATGAGATGGGATATCCAACTCAGATGGGATATCCAACTCCTTCCCATTCCAATCCTGAGACCCTTCCGATAGCAGAGATGTGATATCTCAATGCTTATATCAAACCTGAGACCCTTCCTATGGCCTGAGATGTCATATACAACTCCTTCCCATTCCAATCCTGAGACCCTTCCTATAGCATGAGATGTTATATCTCAATGCTTATACCAAATCTGAGACCCTTCCTATAGCATGAGATGTGATATCCAACTCCTTCCCATTTCAATCCTGAGACCCTTCCTATAGCATGAGATGTGATGTCTCAATGCTTCTAATACCAAACCTGAGATCCTTCCTATAACATGAGATGTGATATCCAACTCCTTCCCATTCCAATCCTGAGACCCTTATGATAGCATGAGATGTGATATCTCAATTCCTCTTATACCAAACCTGAGATCCTTCCGATAGCATGAGATGTGATATCTCAATGCTTCTAATACCAAACCTGAGATCCTTCCTATAATATGAGATGTGATTTCCAAATCCTTCCCCTTCCAAACCTGAGACCCTCCCTTTAGCATGAGATGTGATATCCAACTTCTTCCCATTCCAATCCAGAGACCCTTCTGATAGCATGAGATGTGATATCTCAATGCCTCTAATACCAAACCTGAGATCCTACCTCTAACATGAAATGTGATATCCATCTCCTTCCCTTTCCAAACCTGAGACCCTGCCTATAGCATGAGATGTGATATCCAAGTCCTTCCCATTCCAATCCTGAGACCCTTCCTATAGCATGTGATGTGATATCTCAATGCTTATACGAAACCTGAGACCCTTCCTATGGCATGAGATGTCATATACAACTCCTTCCCATTCCAATCCTGAGACCCTTCCTATAGCATGAGATGTGATATCTCAATGCTTATACCAAACCTGAGACCCTTCCTATAGCATGAGATGTGATATCCAACTTCTTCCCATTCCAATCCAGAGACCCTTCCTATAGCATGAGATGTGATATCTCAATGCTTATACCAAACCTGAGACCCTTCCTATAGCTTGAGATGTGATATCCAACTCCTTCCCATTCCAATCCTGTGACCCTTCCGATAGCATGAGATGTGATATCTCAAGGCCTCTAATACCAAACCTGAGATCCTTCCTCTAACATGAAATGTGATATCCAACTCCTTCCCTTTCCAAACCTGAGAACCTTCCTATAGCATGAGATATGATATCCAACTCCTTCCCATTCCAACCTGAGACCCTTCCTATAGCATGAGATGGGATATCCAACTCCTTCCAAATCCAATACTGATACCCTTCCGATAGCATGAGATGTGATATCCCAATGCTTCTACCAAACCTGAGAACCATACTATGGCATGAGATGTGATATCAAACTCCTTCCCATTCCAATCCTGAGACCCTTCCTATAGCTTGAGATGTGATATCCAACTCCTTCCCATTCCAATTCTGAGACCCTTCTTATACCATGAGACTTGATATCTCAATGCTTCTAATACCAAACCTGAGACCCGTCCTATAACATGAGATGTGATATCCAAATCCTTCCCCTTCCAAACCTTAGACTCTTCCTTTATCATGAGATGTGATATCCAACTCCTTCCCATTCCAATCCTGAGACCCTCCCTATAGCATGAGATGTGATATCTCAATGCTTCTAATACCAAACCTGAGACCCTTGCTATAACATGAGATGTGATATTCAAGTCCTTCCCATTCCAATCCTGAGACCCTTCCTATAGCATGAGATGTGATATCTCAATGCTTCTAATACCAAACCTGAGACCTCATGCTAAAGGGAGGGTCTCAGGTTTGAAGGGGGAAGGATTTGGATATCACATCTCATGTTATAGGAAGGATCTCAGGATTGGTATTAGAAGCATTGAGATATCACATCTCATGCTATCGGAAGGATCTCAGGTTTGGCATTAGAAGCATTGAGATATCACATCTCATGCTATAGCAAGGGTCTCAGGTTTGGAACGGGAAGGAGTTGGATATCCCATCTCATGTTATAGGACTGGTCTCAGGTTTGGTATTAGAAGCATTGAGATATCACATTACATGTTGTAGGAAGGGTCTCAGGTTTGGAATGGGAAGGAATTGGATATCACATCTCATGTCATAGGAAGGATCTCAGGTTTGGTATTAGAAGCATTGAGATATCACATCTCATGCTCTAGGAATGGTCTCAGGATTGGAATGGGAAGGAGTTGGATATTACATTCTTGCTATAGGAAGGGTCTCATGTTTGGAATGGGAAGGAGTTGGATATCACATATGGTATAGGAAGGGTCTCAGGTTTGGAACGGGAAGGAGTTGGATATCACATCTCATGTTGTAGGAAGCGTCTCAGGTTTGATAGAAGCATTGAGATATCACATCTCTGCTATCGGAAGTGTCTCAGGATTGGAATGGGAAGAAGTTGGATATCCCATCTCATGTTATAGGATTCGTCTCAGGTTTGTTATTAGAATCATTGAGATATCATATTGCATGCTGTAGGAAGGGTCTAAGGATTGGAATGGGAAGGACTTGGATATCACATCTCATTCTATAGGTAGGCTCTCAGGTTTGGAAAGGGAAGGCGTTGGATATCACATCTCATGCTATAGGAAGGGTCTCAGGATTGGAATGGGAAGGAGTTGGATATCACATCTCATGCTATAGGAAGGGTCTCAGGTTTGGTATAAGCATTGAGATATCACATCTCATGCTATAGGAAGGGTCTCAGGATTGGAATGGGAAGGAGTTGGATATCACATCTCATGTTATAGGAAGGATCTCAGGTTTGGTATTAGAAGCATTGAGACATCACATCTCATGCTATAGGAAGGGTCTCAGGATTGGAATGGGAAGGAGTTGTATATGACATCTCATGCCGTAGGAAGGGTCTCAGGTTTGGTATAAGCATTGAGATATCACATCTCTGCTATAGGAAGGGTCTCAGGATTGGAATGGGAAGGAGTTGGATATCCCATCTCATGTTATAGGAAGGGTCTCATGATTGGAATGGGAAGGACTTGGATATCACATCTCATGCTATAGGAAGGCTCTCAGGTTTGGAAGGGGAAAGAGTTGGATATCACATTTCATGTTAGAGGTAGGATCTCAGGTTTGGTATTAGAGGCATTGAGATAACACATCTCATGCTATCAGAAGGGTCTCAGGATTGGAATGGGAAGGAGTTGGATATCACATCTCATGCTAAAGGGAGGGTCTCAGGTTTGGAAGGGGAAGGATTTGGATATCACATCTCATGCTATAGGAAGGATCTCAGGTTTGGTATTAGAAGCATTGAGATATCACATCTCATGCTATCAGAATGGTCTCAGGATTGGAATGGGAAGGAGTTGGATATCACATCTCATACTAAAGGGAGGGTTCCAGGTTTGGAAGGGGAAGGATTTGGATATCACATCTCATGTTATCGGAAGGATCTCAGGTTTGGTATTAGAAGTATTGAGATATCACATCTCATGCTATAGGAAGGGTCTCAGGATTGGAATGGGAAGGAGTTGGATATCACATCTCATGCTAAAGGAAGGGTCTCAGGTTTGGTAGAAGCATTGAGATATCACATCTCATGCTATAGGAAGGGTCTCAGGATTGGAATGGGAAGGACTTAGATATCACATATCATGCTATAGGGAGGGTCTCAGTTTTGATATTAGAAGTATTGAGATATCACATCTCATGCTATCGGAAGTGTCTCAGGTTTGGAATGGGAAGGAGCTGGATATCACATCTCATGCTAAAGGAAGGGTCTCAGGTTTGGTAGAAGCATTGAGATATCACATCGCATGCTATAGGAAGGGTCTCAGGATTGGAATGGGAAGGACTTAGATATCACATATCATGCTATAGGGAGGGTCTCAGTTTTGATATTAGAAGCATTGAGATATCACATCTCATGCTATAGGAAGGGTCTCAGGAATGGAATGGGAAGGACTTGGATATCACATCTCATGATAAAGGAAGGGTCTAACGTTTGGAAGGGGAAGGATTTGGATATCACATCTCATGTTATTGAACCAGTCTCAGGTTTGGTATTAGAAGCATTGAGATATCAAGTCTCATGGTATGGGACGGGAGTTTGATATCACATCTCATGCCATGGTATGGGTATCAGGTTTTGTAGAAGCATTGGGATATCACATCTCATGCTATCGGAAGGGTATCAGGATTGGATTTGGAAGGAGTTGGATATCCCATCTCATGCTATGTGAAGGGTATCAGGTTGGAATGGGAAGGAGTTGGATATGACATCTCATGTTATAGGAAGGGTCTCAGGATTGGAATGGGAAGGACTTGGATATCACATCTCATGCTGTAGGAAGGCTCTCAGGTTTGGAAAGGGAAGGAGTTGGATATCACATTTCATGTTAGAGGTAGGATCTCAGGTTTGGTATTAGAGGCATTGAGATATCACATCTCATGCTATCAGAAGGGTATCAGGATTGGAATGAGAAGGAGTTGGATATCACATCTCATGCTAAAGGGAGGGTCTCAGGTTCAGAAGGGGAAGGATTTGGATATCACATCTCATGTTATAGGAAGTATCTCAGGTTTGGTATTAGAAGCATTGAGATATCACATCTCATGCTATCGGAAGGATCTCAGGTTTGGTATTAGAAGCATTGAGATATCACATCTTATGCTATAGGAAGGGTCTCAGGATTGGAATGGGAAGGAGTTGGATATCACATCTCATGTTATAGGAAGGATCTCAGGTTTGCTATTAGAAGCATTGAGATATCACATCTCATGCTATAGGACTGGTCTCAGGATTGGAATGGGAAGGAGTTGGATATCACATCTCATGCTAAAGGAAGGGTCTCAGTTTTGCTAGAAGCATTGAGATTTCACATATCATGCTATAGGAAGGGTCTGAGGATTGGAATGGGAAGGAGTTGTATATCACATCTCATGCTAAAGGGAGGGTCTCAGGTTTGGAAGGGGAAGGATTTGGAAATCACATCTCATGTTATAGGAAGGATCTCAGGTTTGGTATTAGAAGCATTGAGATATCACATCTCATGCTATCGGAAGTATCTCAGGTTTGGTATTAGAGGCATTGAGATATCACATCTCATGCTATCATAAGGGTCTCAGGATTGGAATGGGAAGGAGTTGGATATCACATCTCTTGTTATAGGAAGGATCTCAGGTTTGGTATTAGAAGCATTGAGATATCACATCTCATGCTATAGGAAGGGTCTCAGGATTGGAATGGGAAGGAGTTGGATATCACATCTCATGCAATAGGAAGGGTCTCAGATTTGGTATAAGCATTGAGATATCACATCTCTGCTATCGGAGGTGTCTCAGGATTGGGATGGGAAGGAATTGGATATCACATCTCATGCTATAGGAAGGGTATCAAGTTTGGAACGGGAAGGAGTTGGATATCCCATCTCATGTTATAGGACAGGTCTCAGGTTTGATATTAGAAGCATTGAGATATCACATCTCTGCTATTGGAAGGGTCTCAGGATTGGAATGGGAAGGACTTGGATATCAGAATTCATGTTATAGGAAGGGTCTCAGGTTTGGTATTAGAAGCATTGAGATATCACATCTCATGCTATAGGAAGGGTCTCAGGATTGAAATGGGAAGGACTTGGATATCACATCTCATGTTATAGGAAGGGTCTCAGGTTTGGTATTAGAAGCATTGAGATATCACATCTCATGCTATAGGAAGGGTCTCAGGAATGGAATGGGAAGGACTTGGATATCACATCTCATGATAAAGGAATTGTCTAAGGTTTGGAAGGGGAAGGATTTGGATATCACATCTTATGTTATTGGACCGGTCTCAGGTTTGGTATTAGAAGCATTGAGATATCAAGTCTCATGGTATGGGACGGGAGTTTGATATCACATCTCATGCCACGGTATGGGTATCAGGTTTTGTAGAAGCATTGGGATATCACATCTCATGCTATCGGAAGGGCATCAGGATTGGATTTGGAAGGAGTTGGATATCCCATCTCATGCTATAGGAAGGGTATCAGGTTGGAATGGGAAGGAGTTGGATATGACATCTCATGTTATAGGAAGGGTCTCAGGATTGGAATGGGAAGGACTTGGATATCACATCTCATGCTGTAGGAAGGCTCTCAGGTTTGGAAAGGGAAGGAGTTGGATATCACATTTCATGTTAGAGGTAGGATCTCAGGTTTGGTATTAGAGGCATTGAGATATCACATCTCATGCTATCAGAAGGGTATCAGGATTGGAATGAGAAGGAGTTGGATATCACATCTCATGCTAAAGGGAGGGTCTCAGGTTCGGAAGGGGAAGGATTTGGATATCACATCTCATGTTATAGGAAGTACCTCAGGTTTGGTATTAGAAGCATTGAGATATCACATCTCATGCTATCCGAAGGATCTCAGGTTTGGTATTAGAAGCATTGAGATATCACATCTCATGCTATAGGAAGGGTCTCAGGATTGGAATGGGAAGGAGTTGGATATCACATCTCATGTTATAGGAAGGATCTCAGGTTTGGTATTAGAAGCATTGAGATATCACATCTCATGCTATAGGACTGGTCTCAGGATTGGAATGGGAAGGAGTTGTATATCACATCTCATGCTAAAGGAAGGGTCTCAGTTTTGGTAGAAGCATTGAGATTTCACATATCATGCTATAGGAAGGGTCTCAGGATTGGAATGGGAAGGAGTTGGATATCACATCTCATGCTATAGGAAGGGTCTCAGGTTTGGTATAAGCATTGAGATATCACATCTCATGCTATCGGAAGGATCTCAGGTTTGGTATTAGAAGCATTGAGATATCACATCTCATGCTATAGGAAGGGTCTCAGGATTGGAATGGGAAGGAGTTGGATATCACATCTCATGTTATAGGAAGGATCTCAGGTTTGGTATTAGAAGCATTGAGATATCACATCTCATGCTATAGGACTGGTCTCAGGATTGGAATGGGAAGGAGTTGGATATCACATCTCATGCTAAAGGAAGGGTCTCAGTTTTGGTAGAAGCATTGAGATTTCACATATCATGCTATAGGAAGGGTCTCAGGATTGGAATGGGAAGGAGTTGGATATCACATCTCATGCTATAGGAAGGGTCTCAGGTTTGGTATAAGCATTGAGATATCACATCTCTGCTATCGGAAGGGTCTCAGGATTGGAATGGGAAGGACTTAGATATCACATCTCATGCTATAGGGAGGTCTCAGTATTGATATTAGAAGCATTGAGATATCATATCTCAAGCTATCGGAAGGGTCTCAGGATTGGAATGGGAAGGAGTTGGATATCACATCTCATGCTATAGGAAGGGTCTCAGGTTAGGAACAGGAAGGAGTTGGATATCACATCTCATGTTATAGGAAGAGTCTCATGCTAAGACCTGATAGACCCTTCCTATAACATGGGATGGGAATATCCAACTCCTTCCCATTCCAATCCTGAGACCCTTCCCATAGCAGAGATGTGATATCTCAATGCTTATACCAAACCTGAGACCCTTCCTATAGCATGAGATGTGATATCCAACTCCTTCCCATTCCAATACTGAGACCCTTCCTATAGCATGAGATGTGATATCTCAATGCTTCTAATATCAAACCTGAGACCCTCCCTATAGCATGAGATGTGATATCCAAGTCCTTCCCATTCCAATCCTGAGACACTTCCTATAGCATGAGATGTGATATCTCAATGCTTCTAATACCAAACCTGAGACTCTTCCTATAACATGAGATGGGATATCCAACTCCTTCCCATTACAATCCTGAGACCCTTCCGAAAGCAGAGATGTGATATCTCAATGCTTATACCAAACCTGAGACCCTTCCTATGGCATGAGATGTCATATACAGATCCTTCCCATTCCAATCCTGAGACCCTTCCTATAGCATGAGATGTGATATCTCAATGCTTATACCAAACCTAAAACCCTTCCTATAGCATGAGATGTGATATCCAACTCCTTCCCATTCCAATCCTGAGACCATTCCTATAGCATGAGATGTGATATCCAATGGCTCTAATATCAAACCTGAGATCCTTCCTCTAACATTAAATGTGATATCCAACTCCTTCCCTTTCCAAACCTGAGAGCCTACCTAGAGCATGAGATGTGATATCCAAGTCCTTCCCATTTCAATCCTTAGACCCTTCCTACAGCATGCAATATGATATCTCAATGATTCTAATAACAAACCTGAGACCCGTCCTATAACATGAGATGTGATATCCAACTCCTTCCCATTCCAATCCTGAGACACTTCCGATAGCAGAGATGTGATATCTCAATGCTTCTAATACCAAACCTGAGACCAGTCCTATAACATGAGATGGGATATCCAACTCCTTCCCGTTCCAAACCTGAGACCCTTCCTATAGCATGAGATGTGATATCCAACTCCTTCCCATCCCAATCCTGAGACACTTCCGATTGCAGAGATTTGATATCTCAATGCTTATACCAAACCTGAGACTCTTCCTATAACATGAGATGTGATATCCAACTCCTTCCCATTCCAATCCTGAGACCCTTCCTATAGCATGAGATGTGATATCCAACTCCTTCCCATTCCAATCCTGAGACCCTTATGATAGCATGAGATGTGATATCTCAATGCCTCTAATACCAAATCTGAGATTCTTCCGATAGCATGAGATGTGATATCCAAATCCTTCCCCTTCCAAACCTGAGACCCTCCCTTTAGCATGAGATGTGATATCCAACTCCTTCCCATTCCAACCTGAGACCCTTCCTATAGCATGAGATGGGATATCCAACTCCTTGGAATTCCAATCCTGATACCCTTCCGATAGCATGAGATTTGATATCCCAATGCTTATACCAAACCTGAGACCCATACTATGGCATGAGATGTGATATCAAACTCCTTCCCATTCTAATCCTGAAATCCTGAGACCCTTCCTATAGCTTGAGATGTGATATCCAACTCCTTCCCATTCCAATTCTGAGACCCTTCCTATACCATGAGACTTGATATCTCAATGCTTCTAATACCAAACCTGAGTCCTGTCCTATAACATGAGATGTGATAGCCAAATCCTTCCCCTTCCAAACCTTAGACCCTTCCTTTATCATGAGATGTGATATCCAACTCCTTCCCATTCCAATCCTGAGACCCTTCCGATATCATGAGATGTGATATCTCAATGCTTCTAATATCAAACTCGAGACCCTCCCTATAGCATGAGATGTGATATCCAAGTCCTTCCCATTCCAATCCTGAGACCCTTCCTATAGCATGAGATGTGATGTCTCAATGCTTCTAATACCAAACCTGAGACCCTTCCTATAACATGAGATGGGAATATCCAACTCCTTCCCATTATAATCCTGAGACCCTTCCGATAGCAAACATGTGATATCTCAATGCTTATACCAAACCTGAGATCCTTCCTATAACATGAGATGTAATATCCAACTCCTTCCCATTCCAATCCTGAGACACTTCCTATAGCATGAGATGTGATATCTCACTGCTTATACCAAACCTGAGACCCTTCCTATAGCATGAGATGTGATATCCAAGTCCTTCCCATTCCAATCCTGAGACACTTCCTATAGCATGAGATGTGATATCTCAATGCTTCTAATACCAAATCTGAGACTCTTCCTATAACATGAGATGGGATATCCAACTCCTTCCCATTACAATCCTGAGACCCTTCCGAAAGCAGAGATGTGATATCTCAATGCTTATACCAAACCTGAGACCCTTCCTATGGCATGAGATGTGATATCTCAATGCTTATACCAAACCTAAAACCCTTCCTATAGCATGAGATGTGATATCCAACTCCTTCCCATTCCAATCCTGAGACCCTTCCTATAGCATGAGATGTGATATCCAATGGCTCTAATATCAAACCTGAGATCCTTCCTCTAACATTAAATGTGATATCCAACTCCTTCTCTTTCCAAACCTGAGAGCCTACCTATAGCATGAGATGTGATATCCAAGTCCTTCCATTCCGATCCTTAGACCCTTCCTACAGCATGCAATATGATATCTCAATGATTCTAATAACAAACCTGAGACCCGTCCTATAACATGAGATGTGATATCCAACTCAATCCCATTCCAATCCTGAGACACTTCCGATAGCAGAGATGTGATATCTCAATGCTTCTAATACCAAACCTGAGACCAGTCCTATAACATGAGATGGGATATCCAACTCCTTCCCGTTCCAAACCTGAGACCCTTCCTATAGCATGAGATGTGATATCCAACTCCTTCCCATCCCAATCCTGAGACACTTCCGATTGCAGAGATTTGATATCTCAATGCTTATACCAAACCTGAGACTCTTCCTATAACATGAGATGTGATATCCAACTCCTTCCCGTTCCAAACCTGAGACCCTTCCTATAGCATGAGATGTGATATCCAACTCCTTCCCATTCCAATCCTGAGACCCTTATGATAGCATGAGATGTGATATCTCAATGCCTCTAATACCAAATCTGAGATTCTTCCGATAGCATGAGATGTGATATCTCAATGCTTCTTATACCAAACCTGAGATCCTTCCTATAACATGAGATGTGATATCCAAATCCTTCCCCTTCCAAACCTGAGACCCTCCCTTTAGCATGAGATGTGATATCCAACTCCTTCCCATTCCAACCTGAGACCCTTCCTATAGCATGAGATGGGATATCCAACTCCTTGGAATTCCAATCCTGATACCCTTCCGATAGCATGAGATTTGATATCCCAATGCTTATACCAAACCTGAGACCCATACTATGGCATGAGATGTGATATCAAACTCCTTCCCATTCCAATCCTGAGACCCTTCCTATAGCTTGAGATGTGATATCCAACTCCTTCCCATTCCAATTCTGAGACCCTTCCTATACCATGAGACTTGATATCTCAATGCTTCTAATACCAAACCTGAGACCCGTCCTATAACATGAGATGTGATATCCAAATCCTTCCCCTTCCAAACCTTAGACCCTTCCTTTATCATGAGATGTGATATCCAACTCCTTCCCATTCCAATCCTGAGACCCTTCCGATATCATGAGATGTGATATCTCAATGCTTCTAATATCAAACTCGAGACCCTCCCTATAGCATGAGATGTGATATCCAAGTCCTTCCCATTCCAATCCTGAGACCCTTCCTATAGCATGAGATGTGATGTCTCAATGCTTCTAATACCAAACCTGAGACCCTTCCTATAACATGAGATGGAAATATCCAACTCCTTCCCATTCCAATCCTGAGACCCTTCCGATAGCAAACATGTGATATCTCAATGCTTATACCAAACCTGAGATCCTTCCTATAACATGAGATGTGATATCCAACTCCTTCCCATTCCAATCCTGAGACACTTCCTATAGCATGAGATGTGATATCTCACTGCTTATACCAAACCTGAGACCCTTCCTATAACATGAGATGTGATATCCAACTCCTTCCCATTCCAATCCTGAGACCCTTCCTATAGCATGAGATGTGATATCTCAATGCTTCTAATATCAAACTTGAGACCCTCCCTATAGCATGAGATGTGATATCCAAGTCCTTCCCATTCCAATCTTGAGACACTTCCTATAGCATGAGATGTGATATCTCAATGCTTCTAATACCAAACCTGAGACTCTTCCTATAACATGAGATGGGATATCCAACTCCTTCCCATTGCAATCCTGAGACCCTTCCGATAGCAGAGATTTGATATCTCAATGCTTATACCAAACCTGGGACCCTTCCTACGGCATGAGATGTCATATACAACTCCTTCCCATTCCAATCCTGAGACCCTTCCTATAGCATGAGATGTGATATCTCAATGCTTATACCAAACCTGAGACCCTTCCTATAGCATGAGATGTGATATCCAACTCCTTCCCATTCCAATCCTGAGACCCTTCCTATAGCATGAGATGTGATGTCTCAATGCTTCTAATACCAAACCTGAGATCCTTCCTATAACATGAGATGTGAAATCCAACTCCTTCCATTCCAATCCTGAGACCCTTCCTATAGCATGAGATGTGATATCTCAATGCTTATACTAAACCTGAGACCCTTCCTATAGCATGAGATGTGATATCCAATGGCTCTAATATCAAACCTGAGATCCTTCCTCTAACATTAAATGTGATATCCAACTCCTTCCCTTTCCAAACCTGAGAGCCTACCTATAGCATGAGATGTGATATCCAAGTCCTTCCATTCCAATCCTTAGACCCTTCCTACAGCATGCAATATGATATCTCAATGATTCTAATAACAAACCTGAGACCCGTCCTATAACATGAGATGTGATATCCAACTCAATCCCATTCCAATCCTGAGACACTTCCGATAGCAGAGATGTGATATCTCAATGCTTCTAATACCAAACCTGAGACCAGTCCTATAACATGAGATGGGATATCCAACTCCTTCCCGTTCCAAACCTGAGACCCTTCCTATAGCATGAGATGTGATATCCAACTCCTTCCCATCCCAATCCTGAGACACTTCCGATTGCAGAGATTTGATATCTCAATGCTTATACCAAACCTGAGACTCTTCCTATAACATGAGATGTGATATCCAACTCCTTCCCGTTCCAAACCTGAGACCCTTCCTATAGCATGAGATGTGATATCCAACTCCTTCCCATTCCAATCCTGAGACCCTTATGATAGCATGAGATGTGATATCTCAATGCCTCTAATACCAAATCTGAGATTCTTCCGATAGCATGAGATGTGATATCTCAATGCTTCTTATACCAAACCTGAGATCCTTCCTATAACATGAGATGTGATATCCAAATCCTTCCCCTTCCAAACCTGAGACCCTCCCTTTAGCATGAGATGTGATATCCAACTCCTTCCCATTCCAACCTGAGACCCTTCCTATAGCATGAGATGGGATATCCAACTCCTTGGAATTCCAATCCTGATACCCTTCCGATAGCATGAGATTTGATATCCCAATGCTTATACCAAACCTGAGACCCATACTATGGCATGAAATGTGATATCAAACTCCTTCCCATTCCAATCCTGAGACCCTTCCTATAGCTTGAGATGTGATATCCAACTCCTTCCCATTCTAATTCTGAGACCCTTCCTATACCATGAGACTTGATATCTCAATGCTTCTAATACCAAACCTGAGACCCGTCCTATAACATGAGATGTGATATCCAAATCCTTCCCCTTCCAAACCTTAGACCCTTCCTTTATCATGAGATGTGATATCCAACTCCTTCCCATTCCAATCCTGAGACCCTTCCGATATCATGAGATGTGATATCTCAATGCTTCTAATATCAAACTAGAGACCCTCCCTATAGCATGAGATGTGATATCCAAGTCCTTCCCATTCCAATCCTGAGACCCTTCCTATAGCATGAGATGTGATGTCTCAATGCTTCTAATACCAAACCTGAGACCCTTCCTATAACATGAGATGGGAATATCCAACTCCTTCCCATTCCAATCCTGAGACCCTTCCGATAGCAAACATGTGATATCTCAATGCTTATACCAAACCTGAGATCCTTCCTATAACATGAGATGTGATATCCAACTCCTTCCCATTCCAATCCTGAGACACTTCCTATAGCATGAGATGTGATATCTCACTGCTTATACCAAACCTGAGACCCTTCCTATAACATGAGATGTGATATCCAACTCCTTCCCATTCCAATCCTGAGACCCTTCCTATAGCATGAGATGTGATATCTCAATGCTTCTAATATCAAACTTGAGACCCTCCCTATAGCATGAGATGTGATATCCAAGTCCTTCCCATTCCAATCTTGAGACACTTCCTATAGCATGAGATGTGATATCTCAATGCTTCTAATACCAAACCTGAGACTCTTCCTATAACATGAGATGGGATATCCAACTCCTTCCCATTGCAATCCTGAGACCCTTCCGATAGCAGAGATGTGATATCTCAATGCTTATACCAAACCTGGGACCCTTCCTACGGCATGAGATGTCATATACAACTCCTTCCCATTCCAATCCTGAGACCCTTCCTATAGCATGAGATGTGATATCTCAATGCTTATACCAAACCTGAGACCCTTCCTATAGCATGAGATGTGATATCCAACTCCTTCCCATTCCAATCCTGAGACCCTTCCTATAGCATGAGATGTGATGTCTCAATGCTTCTAATACCAAACCTGAGATCCTTCCTATAACATGAGATGTGAAATCCAACTCCTTCCATTCCAATCCTGAGACCCTTCCTATAGCATGAGATGTGATATCTCAATGCTTATACTAAACCTGAGACCCTTCCTTTAGCATGAGATGTGATATCCAACTCCTTCCGATTCCAATCCTGAGACCCTTCCTATAGCATGAGATGTGATATCTCAATGCCTCTAATACCAAACCTGAGATCCTTCCTCTAACATGAAATGTGATATCCAACTCCTTCCCTTTCCAAACCTGAGAGCCTATCCATAGCATGAGATGTGATATCCAAGTCCTTCCCATTCCAATCCTTAGACCCTTCCTACAGCATGCAATAACACTACTCACTTCAGACCTGGGAACGCCAAGTGTACGAATCATGTGAGAGTGACAAGGACTTGATATACTACACAACCTGGCGGCGGTTACAGAGCAAGACTCCTGTGTAGGCTGGTCAGTCTGCTGGATGGCCCAGAGACGCTTCCGAAGGCTTACTAGCAGGAGATGGTGAAAATGCCGAGAATAGCTGTCCCCGCTATTCCAAGGGTCAAAGTACCAGTACAGGCCTTCTGGTTCGATCAAAGGTGAAAAGGGTTTCACAAGGCGACAGCAGTGCAGAGGAGCAGTCCTTCAGCGGGTCACCAGCGATTCCTCGGTTCAGCCTCTTGGTTGCAGGATACTTGGCTCCTGTATTCCTTCGTTCGTGAGAACTCAGGAGATTGACATGGTAGTGGTGTTTCCAGCCCCCTCTTATCCACGGTTCCCTTCGCGCCAAAACGGAGGGGACCCAATGGGAGATCCGCTCATCAACACTCACACCATTCGTGGACCTATCACGGACCACGGTGGTCCCAGGCATTCACACCACCCTAGACTCTCTGGCACCCAGGATGTGTATTGGGACCAGACATCCCAGCCCACATCCTGGAGGCACACACAAGACATGTAGAAGCCTGCGAAAGCATCTGTGTTTCGCGGGAAAGCACATGCCCAAATAAGGAAGGCCCCACGTCGGCTCGACCTGGGGAAGGTGAAGGGAGCAAGACGGTCAGCGGACAGGACAAAGGAGCCTCGTGGTCTGGCCATTTTGGGATCTAGGCCACCATTTTGGGTTAAGCGCGAGAAACGCGCTTAGCACGCCAAAAGGATCTCAAAACACAAGAAACGATCGCTGCCACCATTCCCGTCCGTGAATCACTTGCACCGATCAGTTACAATCCTGAAAGAGTATCTAGGGCCTGTAGAAGGCTAGAGACCCAAGAGAGCAGTAACTTAGCTTACAGTGCCCTCTTGTGTCATGTTGCACGAAAGCTGCAACATGATACAAGAAACTACGGAAACCGGAGTTTCCTGGTACTGACTGTCTTAAGGGCATGACAGTTTCCCCGTAAGAAATGAGCGAAAGCCCAGAGGAGTGCGGCAGAAGGCTGCACTTCTCGGGCAAAGTCGAGAACAAGGTGAAAAACAACAGCAAAAAGTTTAGGGGTTGCCACATGGAAGGAAAATTACCTACAATTACGAAATCTTTCCTAACACTCGCCCCTCCCAGACTATGGACAGGGGGAACTAATCCACCCCTGGATGAGTCTCTTGTTCAGGTCGGTTAAACATTCTCCACAACCCATCAGCATTGCTATGTTGGACACCTGGCCTATGCTCAATAGTGAAGTCGAAGCCTTGTAGACTTATGGACCACCTAAGCAACTTTGGATTCTCCCCCTTCATGTTTATTAGCCACTTTAAGGGCTTATGGTCAGTTTGCACAGTGAAGTGGGTCCCATAGAGGTAGGGCCTCAGCTTCCTTAGGGCCCACACAACAGAGAAACATTCTTTCTCTACCGTGGACCATCTGAGCTCTCTGTCCTTAAACTGGCGACTAATAAAACCAATAGGGTGTTCCTTACCCTTCTCATCTACTTGCGATAGTACAGCTCCTATCCCAGTGTCAGAGGCGTCCGTCTGCACGATAAAAGGTCTTTGATAATCAGGGGCCCTGAGGACAGGGGCCTGGCACAAGGAGTCTTTTAAGCCATTGAAGGCCTTCTCACACTCGTCGGTCCAAGTTACCTTCTTGGGTTTCTTCAGAGTTGTGAGGGCAGTCAGAGGGGCAGCTATGGTGCCATAGTCTGCCACAAAATTGCGGTAATACCCCGTGAGTCCTAAGAAGGCTCTCACTTGGGTTTGTGTAGTGGGGGTAGGCCAGTCTTGTACTGCTTGTACTTTACTGGGTAGAGGCTGTATCCTCCCTCCACCTACTTCATGTCCAAGGTAAAACACTGAGCCTTGTCCAATCTGGCGTTTACTAGCCTTTATGGTCAAGTGTGCTTTCTGAAGAGCCTGGAGCACAATCCCGAGGTGTTTCACATGGTCAGGTGGCACTGAAAACTGCTATATCGTCCAGATATGCAAGACAGAATTCGTCCAACCCATTCAAAACATGATGCACAAGCCTCTGGAAAGTGGCAGGTGCATTCTTCAACCCGAACGGCATTACCCGGAATTGGTAAAGGCCGTCTGGAGTAGAAAACGCTGTCTTCTCCTTGGCATGTTCTGCTAAAGCTATTTGCCAATAGCCAGCAGTGAGGTCAAACGTGCTGAGGTACTTGGAGGCACCCAAAGTATCCACCAGCTCATCTGTTCGAGGTAAGGGGTGTGCATCTGTCTTGGTGACAGCATTCAGAGCCCTGTAATCCACACAGAACCTCAATTCAGAAGTGCCTGCCTTTGGAACGAAAACCACAGGGCTGGACCAAGGACTACTAGAGGGTTCAATCACCCCAAGGTCTAACATCTTGTTGACCTCGGTCTTAATATAAGACCGTACTTTGTCTGACATCCTGTATCCCCTACTTTTGGTAGGTACACTGTCTCCTGTGTCTATGTTATGTTTGCACCAAGGTGTCAAACCAGGCGACTGTGAAAACAGGGGGGAAAACTGCCTAAGCAAACTTTTCACCTCAGCCTGCTGATCAGAAGTCAGGTGAGGGGCCACTCGGACACCCTCAAAGGAGCTATCTGAAGGACCGCTTTGGAACAGGTCGGGGAGAGGTTCAGACTCCTCTTCCTCAACATCTGAAGCCAGTAACAGTGCTGCGATTTCGACTCTTGGGACGAAAGCCTTCAGCCTATTCACGTGAAACACTTTTGGAGCCTGTCCAGGCCTTCCAAGGTCCACTAAATAGTTAACCTCACCCAGGGGCTCCACCACTGTGTAAGGGCCTGACCATTTGTCCTGTAAAGCTCAAGGCCTTATGGGATTCATGATCAGGACTTGCTGACCAGGTGTAAAGTTGATGAGGGAAGCTTTCTGGTCGTACCAATGTTTCACCAGCGCTTGTACTGCCTTCAATTTATCACTAGCCAAGCCCATCAGAAGTACCATCCGTTTTCTGAGCCCTAGCACATAATCAACTACGTTGGTAGTAACAGGGGGAGTGGGCATCTCCCATCCCTCTTTGACTATGGCTAAGGGTCCCCGTACAGGATGACCAAACAGAAGTTTGAAGGGGCTGAAGCCAACACCCTCCTGTGGTACCTCTCGGTAGGCAAACAGTAAGCATGGTAAAAGAAGATCCCATTGTCTTCTCTGAAGCTTCTCCAGAGCCCCAATCATGCTTTTTAACATTCTGTTGAAACGTTCCACCAGACCATTGGTCTGGGGGTGGTATGCAGAAGAGAACTTGTAGGTGACCCCACATTCTTTCCACATAGCCTGCATATACTTCGACATAAAGTTGCTGCCACGATCTGACACAACTTCTTTAGGGAAGCCAACCCTAGTAAATATGCCAAGTAAAGCTTTTTGCAACTGATTTGGCAGTTACAGTTTTCAATGGGATGGCCTCAGGATATCTGGTTGCATGGTCGACCAGCACCAGGATAAACCTATTGCCCGAGGATGTTTGCGGGTCAAGGGGACCAACGATGTCGATCCCTACCCTTTCAAATGGTACCCCCACAACTGGGAGCGGTACCAACGGAGCTTGGATTGTCGAGCCAACCTTACCAGATAACTGGCAGGAGGCACAACTCCTGCAGTGACTTTCTACTTGCACCCCCATCTTGGGCCAGTAGAAGTGCATGGATAACCTTTGCTTGGTCCTCTTAATACCAAGGTGACCAGCAAGGAGCACTTCATGCGCCAACTGCAGGAGGAAGGGCCTAACAGCAAGGGGAACCACCAACCTCCTATGGTCTCCTTCTGTAGACTCTGTGGGCTCACTATACAGGAGTCCACCTTCCCAATAAATCCTATGCGTCCCAGGAGGTTCACCCTCAAGCTGGGAGCAGGCCTGTCTCCTTAGGCCTTCCAGAGATGGGCACTCACGTTGGCCTTTACTGAATTCGTCCCTATCAGGACCTCCTTCAACTAACAAGTCTTTTAGTTCAGGATGGTCGTTGGGGTCAAATACTTCAGGCATCGCCACCTCCTCCTCAGGCCCGGGCGATTGACCAACTTCCTCCACCGCAGTGGTAGGCGAGCTCGGGGGAATATTCTCTTTCCCTCGTCTTGACTTGTTGACTCCTTTCGCCTTGGGTTTCCCCTTCGGCTGGGGCGGCGTATTGGTCTTGGCCAATGCTGCCCGTGCTTGAGACCGTGTGTAGGGTCTTTCGGCAGTGTCTCCTACGAGCCCTAAAGCTCTGAGATCATTACCTAACAAGACCTTTCCCGGGACGTTTCTCTGAATGCTCACTGGAATCCTGACTGCTGTACCATTTAAAGTAAGATTTACAGGTATTACTGGGAACATACGGAGTGGGCCGTCAGCCAACTTAGTGGGCATCAGAGTAGCTCTGGCAACTTCCTCTGAGTCTACCAAGGTAGAATCCACTACAGTTCGACTGCACCCACTATCCCTAAGAGCTGGAGTATCTACTCCATTGATCAGCACACTGTCTTTAAAGTAGTGCTTGGTATTATCTGGAATCCTAGCATAAGCCTCTGCGACTTTAGGCTCCCAGGAACCCAGGGAAACTAAAACTACCTCAGCCTCTATCCCGCTGGGAAATGAGTCTGAGGAGAAGGATGCTCCTGTAATCTCTTCTTCCTCGTAGGAGGAGAAGGCCAGATTAGCGGAGTGGACCCCCAAAGGTCTAACCTTACACCGGGGATCCCCCTTCACGTGGTCAGTTGCTCCACAAGCAAAACAAGATCCATTGGGTCTGTTTACATAGGGAGGCTTATTGTAACCAGAGTTCTGTTTCGGAGGCTGACCTCCACTACCCTGTGAGTTCTCTTGTGTCTTACCCTTATTTTTCTTTTTGTGGCCCTTTTGAGAAGAAGATTTATCAGATTCTCCACCCTCCTTATCTTTGGACTTTTTCCCTTCCTCCTGCTTACCAGGATGAGTTTTGTCCTTATGGGACACTCGATGTGACACCCATAAGTCTGCTGCAATGGCCAGCTTCTTAGGATCTATCTCCTTCGAATCGGCCAAATGCTGCTTAAGCTCCGGGGAAGAAGATGCAAAAATGTGTTCCAGCATGACAAGATTTATCATGCCTTCGAAGGTAGAAACCTTATAACCTTCGACCCAGCCAGTTAAGTTTTTCAAGGATTCAGTGACATAAGATACCCAAGTACCACCTTCCTTTTTCTTATACTCTATGAATCGTTTCAAATATTGGGCCGGAGTCTTCCCAAACTTTAAAATGAGAGTTTGCTTTAACATTGCGAAATCAGCTCGCTCAGCCTTCGACATTTCCATAATGGCACTACAGCCAGAATGGGGCAGTCTGCTGAGTAACCAGGCAATCTTATCAGCATTGTCAACTTGTTGAACTTCGCATGCATACTCAAACGCATTCAGCCAGTCCATAATGTCATTCCTTTCCTCATACACACTGACCAGATCTTTAGGAAACCGTGGATGAGAGGAGGCCCCAGACCCATGTCCAGGACCCTTGGACCCATTTGCAACCTGAAGCTTGGCCAGTTCCAACTGGTGATCCCTGTCTTTCTGTTTTTCTGACTGTTCGATTTTTAGTTTGGCTATGCTGAATTCAAGCTCCTTCTGCCTAAACCGCAGCTCTTGCTTCTTGAATTCAAGCATAGCCTCCCCATCAACACTGGCAGAGGAAACATTAGACATCTCATCCTCCCTGTCCTCGTGGTCGCGGGGATCAGTGCAGCGGCAGAACCCTCGGTTCTACCAGTGAGAGCAGCCCCACCTCCTTCCGCACTGTCCTCAGAAGTTATAGCGTCAAGCTGCGCTTCTTGCCACGCCACGATTCTTTGGATCATATCCAATTTCGTGCCTTGAGAGGAAACACCTCTCTCCGCACACATCTTTTTCAATGTTTCTGATTTGGAAGCATTTAAAGTTAACAAGGTATTTGTTTCCATACTGTTAGATAGGACTATGGCCTTTTTAAAGTTATACTACAACAATTCACTACGTGTCCTGGTAGGAATAACTTGAAATGCCTTAGTTCGTGCGCAACACTGGATACCTTCAGTGGTATCCCACCGCTGTACACCAATTTCTTAAGACGGATTTCTGAACTCTGTCCTGGTGGCGCAGAAGTTCAGGAGGCCAACCTAATTACTTGGAACAGGGTAACCTCTGGACAAGCCAGACCAATCAAGGTAGCGATCGCGGCGGTCAAGACTAGGTCTCAAGAGGGGTGAGGGTGACTGAAAGCCTGCAATGAGCACACAAAGCAAGGACACTTACAAACTACTCCAAACAGGTGCTATATTAAAAATATATACACATTTATTCCAAGGCCTTTAAAACAATGACCGTAGCGAGAAATCACAATACAACTCTAGTAAACCAACACATACCATACCAATACAATATATACACAAATACAAACAAGTCTCAAGCGTTAGATGCACGAAATGTGTAGTCCACCTAAAAGGGAAGGAAAACAGGCAGTGCGAAATAATGCTTAGACCCAGTCCGCCTTCAGAGGCACCTAACTAAAAGGAAGTCCGAGCCCTACGAAGAGTGGAGCCTTGTGCTCAAAAGTACCTGCACACGCTGGTGCCAACGGGCAAAAGGGGAGTCTCTTCGAGGGAGATCAGGCAGTTCAGTTTAGTGCACAAACGAAGAAGAACAGTGTTCCGCGACTCAAGCGCAGCCTCCACTGTGGGCAGAAGCAGAGCGCGAGTACGGAAAGGCGTGCTGTTTTGACACAGCGGGGAAAAGCTATGGGCTCCTGCAGGAGGGCGACCAGTTCCTAGCTATGCTACTCACCGGTCCCCGATGCAAGCAGACCCAGGCTTCTCCGCGTCAGTTTCAGTCGCTGGCAGGTTCAGAAGAGCAGGGGACGTCTCGTCGTCGTGTTGAGTCTGCAGCAGCAGAATTGAGTAAAAGACGTCCCAAAGGAAGGAACCCGCACAGTTTGTTACCACAGCAGGGCAACGGAGCGGCCGTGTGTATCTGAGCCAAATGTACACTACTCACTTCAGACCTGGGAACGCCAAGTGTACGAATCGTGTGAGAGTGACAAGGACTCGATATACTACACAACCTGGTGGCAGTTACAGAGCAAGACTCCTGTGTAGGCTGGTCAGTCTGCTGGATGGCCCAGAGACGCTTCCGAAGGCTTACTAGCAGGAGCTGGTGAAGATGCCGAGAATAGCTGTCCCCGCTATTCCAAGGGTCGAAGTACTAGTACAGGCCTTCTGGTTCGATCAAAGGTGAAAAGGGTTTCACAAGGCGACAGCAGTGCAGAGGAGCAGTCCTTCAACTGGTCACCAGCGATTCCTCGGTTCAGCCTCTTGGTTGCAGGATACTTGGCTCCTGTATTCCTTCGTTCGTGAGAACTCAGGAGATCGACATGGTAGTGGTGTTTCCAGCCCCCTCTTATCCACGGTTCCCTTCGCGCCAAAACGGTGGGGACCCAATGGGAGATCCGCTCATCAACACTCACACCATTCGTGGACCTATCACGGACCACGGTGGTCCCAGGCATTCACACAGGACCAGACATCCCAGCCCACATCCTGGAGGCACACACAAGACATGTAGAAGCCCGCGAAAGCATCCGTGTTTCGCGGGAAAGTACATGCCCAAATAAGGAAGGCCCCGGGTCGGCTCGACCTGGGGAAGGTGAAGGGAGCAAGACGGTCAGCGGACAGGACAAAGGAGCCTCGTGGTCTGGCCATTTTGGGAGCCAGGCCACCATTTTGGGTTAAGTGCGAGAAACGCGCTTAGAACGCCAAAAGGAGCTCAAAACACAAGAAACGATCGCTGCCACCATTCCCGTCCGTGAATCACTTGCACCGATCAGTTACAATACTGAAAGAGTATCTAGGGCCTGTAGAAGGCTAGAATCCCAAGAGAGCAGTAACTTAGCTTACAGTGCCCTCTTGTGTCATGTTGCACGAAAGCCGCAACATGATAAAAGAAACTACGGAAAACAGCGTTTCCCGGTACTGACTGTCTTAAGGCCATGTCAGTTTCCCCGTAGGAAAGGAGCCAAAGCCCAGAGGAGTGCGGCAGAAGGCTGCACTTCTCTGGCAAAGTCGAGAACAAGGTGAAAAACAACAGCAAAAAGTTTAGGGGTTGCCACATGGAAGGAAGATTACCTACAATTACGAAATCTTTCCTAACAGATATCACATCTCATGTTATAGGAAGAGTCTCAGGTTTGGTATAAGCATTGAGATATCACATCTCTGCAATCGGAAGTGTCTCAGGATTGGGATGGGAAGGATTTGGATATCCCATCTCATGTTATAGGACGGGTCTCAGGATTGTTATTAGAATCATTGAGATATCATATATATTGCATGCTGTAGGAAGGGTCTAAGGATTGGAATGGGAAGGACTTGGATATTACATCTCATGCTATGGATAGGCTCTCAGGTTTGGAAAGGGAAGGAGTTGGATATCACATTTCATGTTAGAGGAAGGATCTCAGGTTTGGTATTAGAGGCATTGAGATATCACATCTCATGCTATAGGAAGGGTCTCAGGATTGGAATGGGAAGGAGTTGGATATCACATCTCATGCTATAGGAAGGGTCTCAGGTTTGGTATAAGCATTGAGATATCACATCTCATGCTATAGGAAGGGTCCCAGGATTGGAATGGAAGGAGTTGGATATCACATCTCATGTTAAACGAAGGATCTCAGGCTTGGTATTAGAAGCATTGAGACATCACATCTCATGTTATAGGAAGGGTCTCAGGATTGGAATGGGAAGGAGTTGGATATCACATCTCATGATATAGGAAGGGTCTCAGGTTTGGTATAAGCATTGAGATATCACATCTCATGCTATCGGAAGGGTCTCAGGATTGGAATGGGAAGGAGTTGTATATGACATCTCAAGCCATAGGAAGGGTCTCAGGTTTGGTATAAGCTTTGAGATATCACATCTCTGCTATCGGAAGGGTCTCAGGATTGGAATGGGAAGGAGTTGGATATCCCATCTCATGTTATAGGAAGAGTCTCAGGTTTGGTATTAGAAGCATTGAGATATCACATCTCATGCTATAGGAAGTGTCTCAGGATTGGAATGGGAATGACTTGGATATCACATCTCATGCTATAGGGAGGGTCTCAAGTTTGATATTAGAATCATTGAGATATCACATCTTATGGTATAGGAAGGGTCTCAGGATTGGAATGGGAAGGAGTAGGATATCACATCTCATGCTATAGGAAGGATCTCAGGTTTGGTATAAGCACTGAGATATCACATCTCTTCTATCGGAAGGGTCTCAGGATTGGAATGGGAAGGAGTTGGATATTCCCATCTCATGTTATAGGAAGGGTCTCAGGTTTGGTATTAGAAGCATTGAGATATCACATCTCATGCTATAGGAAGGGTCTCAGGATTGGAATGGGAAGGACTTGGATAATCCATCTCATGCTATAGGGAGAGTCTCAAGTTTGATATTAGAAGCATTGAGATATCACATCTCACAATATCGGAAGGGTCTCAGGATTGGAATGGGAAGGAGTTGGATATCACATCTCATGATAAAGGAAGGGTCTAAGGTTTGGAAGGGGAAGGATTTGGATATCACATCTCATGTTATAGGACGGGTCTCAGGTTTGGTATTAGAAGCACTGAGATATCAAGTCTTATGGTATAGGAAGGGTCTCAGAATTGGAATGAGAAGGAGTTGGATATCACATCTCAAGCTATAGGAAGGGTCTCAGGATTGGAATGGGAAGGAGTTTGATATCACATCTCATGCAATAGTATGGGTCTCAGGTTTGGTATAAGCATTGGGATATCACATCTCATGCTATCGGAAGGGTATCAGGATTGGATTTGGAAGGAGCTGGATATCCCATCTCATGCTATAGGAAGGGTCTCAGGTTGGAATGGGAAGGAGTTGGATATCACATCTCATGTTATAGGAAGGGTCTCAGGATTGGAATGGGAAGGACTTGGATATCACATCTCATGCTATAGGAAGGCTCTCAGGTTTGGAAGGGGAAAGAGTTGGATATCACATTTCATGTTAGAGGTAGGATCTCAGGTTTGGTATTAGAGGCATTGAGATATCACATTTCATGCTATCAGAAGGGTCTCAGGATTGGAATGGGAAGGAGTTGGATATCACATCTCATGCTAAAGGGAGGGTCTCAGGTTTGGAAGGGGAAGGATTTGGATATCACATCTCATGTTATAGGAAGGATCTCAGGTTTGGTATTAGAAGCATTGAGATATCACATCTCATGCTATCGGAAGGATCTCAGGTTTGGTATTAGAAGCATTGAGATATCACATCTCATGCTATCAGAATGGTCTCAGGATTGGAATCGGAAGGAGTTGGATATCACATCTCATGCTAAAGGGAGGGTCTCAGGTTTGGAAGGGGAAGGTTTGGATATCACATCTCATGTTATCAGAAGGATCTCAGGTTTGGTATTAGAAGTATTGAGATATCACATCTCATGCTATAGGAAGGGTCTCAGGATTGGAATGGGAAGGAGTTGGATATCACATCTCAAGCTATAGGAAGGGTCTCAGGTTTGGTATAAGCATTGAGATATCACATCACATGCTATAGGAAGGGCCTCAGGATTGGAATGGGAAGGAGTTGGATATCACATCTCATGTTATAGGAAAGATCTCAGGTTTGGTATTAGAAGCATTGAGACATCACATCTCATGTTATTGGAAGGGTCTCAGGATTGGAATGGGAAGGACTTGGATATCACATCTCATGCTATGGATAGGCTCTCAGGTTTGGAAAGGGAAGGAGTTGGATATCACATTTCATGTTAGAGGAAGGATCTCAGGTTTGGTATTAGAGGCATTGAAATATCACATCTCATGCTATAGGAAGGGTCTCAGGATTGGAATGGGAAGGAGTTGGATATCACATCTCATGCTATAGGAAGGGTCTCAGGTTTGGTATAAGCATTGAGATATCACATCTCATGCTATAGGAAGGGTCTCAGGATTGGAATGGAAGGAGTTGGATATCACATCTCATGTTAAACGAAGGATCTCAGGTTTGGTATTAGAAGCATTGAGACATCACATCTCATGCTATAGGAAGGGTCTCAGGATTGGAATGGGAAGGAGTTGGATATCACATCTCATGCTATACGAAGGGTCTCAGGTTTGGTATAAGCATTGAGATATCACATCTCATGCTATCGGAAGGGTCTCAGGATTGGAATGGGAAGGAGTTGTATATGACATCTCAAGCCATAGGAAGGGTCTCAGGTTTGGTATAAGCTTTGAGATATCACATCTCTGCTATCGGAAGGGTCTCAGGATTGGAATGGGAAGGAGTTGGATATCCCATCTCATGTTATAGGAAGAGTCTCAGGTTTGGTATTAGAAGCATTGAGATATCACATCTCATGCTATAGGAAGTGTCTCAGGATTGGAATGGGAATGACTTGGATATCACATCTCATGCTATAGGGAGGGTCTCAAGTTTGATATTAGAATCATTGAGATATCACATCTTATGCTATAGGAAGGGTCTCAGGATTGGAATGGGAAGGAGTAGGATATCACATCTCATGCTATAGGAAGGATCTCAGGTTTGGTATAAGCATTGAGATATCACATCTCTTCTATCGGAAGGGTCTCAGGATTGGAATGGGAAGGAGTTGGATATTCCCATCTCATGTTATAGGAAGGGTCTCAGGTTTGGTATTAGAAGCATTGAGATATCACATCTCATGCTATAGGAAGGGTCTCAGGATTGGAATGCGAAGGACTTGGATAATCCATCTCATGCTATAGGGAGGGTCTCAAGTTTGATATTAGAAGCATTGAGATATCACATCTCACGATATCGGAAGGGTCTCAGGATTGGAATGGGAAGGAGTTGGATATCACATCTCATGATAAAGGAAGGGTCTAAGGTTTGGAAGGGGAAGGATTTGGATATCACATCTCATGTTATAGGACGGGTCTCAGGTTTGGTATTAGAAGCACTGAGATATCAAGTCTTATGGTATAGGAAGGGTCTCAGAATTGGAATGAGAAGGAGTTGGATATCACATCTCAAGCTATAGGAAGGGTCTCAGGATTGGAATGGGAAGGAGTTTGATATCACATCTCATGCAATAGTATGGGTCTCAGGTTTGGTATAAGCATTGGGATATCACATCTCATGCTATCCGAAGGGTATCAGGATTGGATTTGGAAGGAGCTGGATATCCCATCTCATGCTATAGGAAGGGTCTCAGGTTGGAATGGGAAGGAGTTGGATATCACATCTCATGTTATAGGAAGGGTCTCAGGATTGGAATGGGAAGGACTTGGATATCACATCTCATGCTATAGGAAGGCTCTCAGGTTTGGAAGGGGAAAGAGTTGGATATCACATTTCATGTTAGAGGTAGGATCTCAGGTTTGGTATTAGAGGCATTGAGATATCACATCTCATGCTATCAGAAGGGTCTCAGGATTGGAATGGGAAGGAGTTGGATATCACATCTCATGCTAAAGGGAGGGTCTCAGGTTTGGAAGGGGAAGGATTTGGATATCACATCTCATGTTATAGGAAGGATCTTAGGTTTGGTATTAGAAGCATTGAGATATCACATCTCATGCTATCGGAAGGATCTCAGGTTTGGTATTAGAAGCATTGAGATATCACATCTCATGCTATCAGAATGGTCCAGGATTGGAATCGGAAGGAGTTGGATATCACATCTCATGCTAAAGGGAGGGTCTCAGGTTTGGAAGGGGAAGGATTTGGATATCACATCTCATGTTATCAGAAGGATCTCAGGTTTGGTATTAGAAGTATTGAGATATCACATCTCATGCTATAGGAAGGGTCTCAGGATTGGAATGGGAAGGAGTTGGATATCACATCTCAAGCTATAGGAAGGGTCTCAGGTTTGGTATAAGCATTGGGATATCACATCACATGCTATAGGAAGGGCCTCAGGATTGGAATGGGAAGGAGTTGGATATCACACCTCATGTTATAGGAAAGATCTCAGGTTTGGTATTAGAAGCATTGAGACAACACATCTCATGTTATTGGAAGGGTCTCAGGATTGGAATGGGAAGAAGTTGGATATCACATCTCATGCTATAGGAAGAGTCTCAGGTTTGGTATAAGCATTGAGATATCACATCTCATGATATAGGAAGGGCTCAGGATTGGAATGGGAAGGAGTTGTATATGACATCTCATGCCATAGGAAGGGTCTCAGGTTTGGTATAAGCATTGAGATATCACATCACATGCTATAGGAAGGGTCTCAGGATTGGAATGGGAAGGACTTGGATATCACATCTCATGTTATAGGAAGGATCTCAGGTTTGGTATAAGAAGCATTGAGATATCACATCTCATGCTATCGGAAGAATCTCAGATTTGGTATTAGAGGCATTGAGATATCACATCTCATGCTATCATAAGGGTCTCAGGATTGGAATGGGAAGGAGTTGGATATCACATCTCATGCTATAGGAAGGATCTCAGGTTTGGAACGGGAAGGAGTTGGATATCACATCTCATGTTATAGGAAGAGTCTCACATTTGGTATAAGCATTGAGATATCACATCTCTGCAATCGGAAGTGTCTCAGGATTGGGATGGGAAGGAGTTGGATATCACATCTCATGCTATAGGAAGGGTCTCAGGTTTGGAACGGGAAGGAGTTGGATATCCCATCTCATGTTATAGGACTGGTCTCAGGTTTGGTATTAGAAGCATTGAGATATCACATCACATGCTGTAGGAAGGGTCTCAGGTTTGGAATGGGAAGGAATTGGATATCACATCTCATGTTATAGGAAGGGTCTCAGGTTTGGTATAAGCATTGAGATATCACATCTCTGCTATCGGAAGTGTCTCAGGATTGGAATGGGAAGGAGTTGGATATCACATCTCATGTTATAGGACGGGTCTCAGGTTTGTTATTAGAATCATTGAGATATCATATTGCATGCTGTAGGAAGGGTCTAAGGATTGGAATGGGAAGGACTTGGATATCACATCTCATGCTATTGGTAGGCTCTCAGGTTTGGAAAGGGAAGGAGTTGGATATCACATTTCATGTTAGAGGAAGGATCTCAGGTTTGGTATTAGAGCCATTGGATATCACATCTCATGCTATAGGAAGGGTCTCAGGATTGGAATGGGAAGGAGTTGGATATCACATCTCATGCTATAGGAAGGGTTTTAGGTTTGGTATAAGCATTGAGATATCACATCTCATGCTATAGGAAGGGTCTCAGGATTGGAATGGGAAGGATCTGTATATGACATCTCATGCCATAGGAAGGGTCTCAGGTTTGGTATAAGCATTGAGATATCACATCTCTGCTTTCGGAAGGGTATCAGGATTGGAATGGGAAGGAGTTGGATATCCCATCTCATGTTATAGGAAGAATCTCAGGTTTGGTATTAGAAGCATTGAGATATCACATCTCATGCTATAGGAAGTGTCTCAGGATTGGAATGGGAAGGACTTGGATATCACATCTCATGCTATAGGGAGGGTCTCAAGTTTGATATTAGAAGCATTGAGATATCACATCTCATGCTATACGAAGGGTCTCAGTATTGGAATGGGAAGGAGTTGGATATCACATCTCATGCTATAGGAAGGGTCTCAGGTTTGGTATAAGCATTGAGATATCACATCTCTGCTATCGGAAGGGTCTCAGGATTGGAATGGGAAGGAGTTGGATATTCCCATCTCATGTTATAGGAAGGGTCTATCAGGTCTTAGCATGAGACTCTTCCTATAACATGAGATGTGATATCCAACTCCTTCCCATTCCAATCCTGAGACCCTTCCGATAGCTTGAGATGTGATATCTCAATGCTTCTAATATCAATACTGAGACCCTCCCTATAGCATGAGATGTGATATCTAAGTCCTTCCCATTCCAATCCTGAGACCCTTCCGATAGCAGAGATGTGATATCTCAATGCTTATACCAAACCTGAGACCCTTCCTATAGCATGAGATGTGATATCCAACTCCTTCCCATTCCAATACTGAGACCCTTCGTATAGCATGAGATGTGATATCTCAATGCTTCTAATATCAAACTTGAGACCCTCCCTATAGCATGAGATGTGATATCCAAGTCCTTCCCATTCCAATCCTGAGACCCTTTCTATAGCATGATATGTGAAATCTCAATGCTTCTACCAAAACTGAGACCCTTCCTTTAGCATGAGTTGTGATATCCAACTCCTTCCCATTCCAATCCTGAGACCAGTCCTATAGCATGAGATGTGCTATCTCAATGCTTCTAATACCAAACCTGAGATCCTTCCTATAACATGAGATGTGATATCTAACTCCTTCCCATTCCAATCCTGAGACCCTTCCTATAGCATGAGATGTGATATCTCAATGCTTCTAATACCAAACCTGAGATCCTTCAGATAGCATGAGATATGATATCTCAATGCTTCTAATACCAAACCTGAGATCCTTCCTATAACATGAGATGTGATATCCAAATCCTTCCCCTTCCGAACCTGAGACCCTCCCTTTAGCATGAGATGTGATATCCAACTCCTTCCCATTCCAATCCTGATACCCTTCTGATAGCATGAGATGTGATATCTCAATGCCTCGAATAGCAAACCTGAGATCGTACCTCTAACATGAAATGTGATATCCAACTCCTTCCCTTTCCAAACCTGAGAGCCTTCCTACAGCATGAGATGTGATATCCAAGTCCTTCCCATTCCAATCCTGAGACCCTTCCTATAACATGAGATGTCATATCCAACTCCTTCCCATTCCAACCTGAGACCCTTCCTATAGCATGAGATGGGATATCCAACTCCTTCCAAATCCAATCCTGATACCCTTCCGATAGCATGAGATGTGATATCCCAATGCTTCTACAAAACCTGAGACCCATACCATGGCATGAGATGTGATATCAAACTCCCGTCCTATACCATGAGACTTGATATCTCAATGCTTCTAATACCAAACCTGAGACCGGTCCAATAACATGAGATGTGATATCCAAATCCTTCCCCTTCCAAACCTTAGACCCTTCCTTTATCATGAGATGTGATATCCAAGTCCTTCCCATTCCATCCCTGAGACCCTTCCTATAGCATGAGATGTGATATCTCAATGCTTCTAATACCAAACCTGAGACCCTTCCTATAACATGAGATGTGATATCCAAGTCCTTCCCATTTCAATCCTGAGACCCTTCCTATAGCATGAGATGTGATATCTCAATGCTTCTAATACCAAACCTGAGACCCTTCCTATAACATGAATTCTGATATCCAAGTCCTTCCCATTCCAATCCTGAGACCCTTCCAATAGCAGAGATGTGATATCTCAATGCTTCTAATATCAAACCTGAGACCTGTCCTATAACATGAGATGGGATATCCAACTCCTTCCCGTTCCAAACCTGATACCCTTCCTATAGCATGAGATGTGATATCCAATTCCTTCCCATCCCAATCCTGAGACACCTCCGATAGCAGAGATGTGATATCTCAATGCTTATACCAAACCTGAGACTCTTCTTATAACATGAGATGTGATATCTAACTCCTTCCCGTTCCAAACCTGAGACCCTTCCTATAGCATGAGATGTGATATCCAACTCCTTCCCATTCCAATCCTGAGACCCTTCCTATAGCATGAGATGTGATATCTCAATTCTTATACCAAATCTGAGACCCTTCCTATAGCATAAGATGTGATATCCAACTCCTTCCCATTCCAATACTGAGACCCTTCCTATAGCATGAGATGTGATATCTCAATGCTTCTAATACCAAACCTGAGATCCTTCCTATAACATGAGATGTGATATCCAACTCCTTCCCATTCCAATCCTGAGACCCTTATGATAGCATGAGATGTGATATCTCAATGCCTCTAATACCAAACCTGAGATACTTCCGATAGCATGAGATGTGATATCTCAATGCTTTTAATACCAAACCTGAGATCCTTCCTATAATATGAGATGTGATTTCCAAATCCTTCCCCTTCCAAACCTGAGACCATCCCTTTAGCATGAGATGTGATATACAACTCCATCCCATTCCAATCCTGAGACCCTTCTGATAGCATGAGATGTGATATCTCAATGCCTCTAATACCAAACCTGAGATCCTACCGCTAACATGAAATGTGATATCCATCTCCTTCCCTTTCCAAACCTGAGACCCTGCCTATAGCATGAGATGTGATATTCAAGTCCTTCCCATTCCAATCCTGAGACCCTTCCTATAGCATGTGATGTGATATCTCAATGCGTATACCAAACCTGAGACCCTTCCTATGGCATGAGATGTCATATACAACTCCTTCCCATTCCAATCCTAAGACCCTTCCTATAACATGAGATGTGATGTCTCAATGCTTCTAATACCAAACCTGAGATCTTTCCTATAACATGAGATGTGATATCCAACTCCTTCCCATTCCAATCCTGAGACCCTTCCTATAGCATGAGATGTGATATCTCAATGCTTATACCAAACCTGAGACCCTTCCTATAGCTTGAGATGTGATATCCAACTCCTTCCCATTCCAATCCTGAGACCCTTCCTATAGCATGAGATGTGATATCTTAAGGCCTCTAATACCAAACCTGAGATCCTTCCTCTAACATGAGATGTGATATCCAACTCCTTCCCATTCCAATCCTGAGACCCTTCCGATAGCTTGAGATGTGATATCTCAATGCTTCTAATATCAATACTGAGACCCTCCCTATAGCATGAGATGTGATATCTAAGTCCTTCCCATTCCAATCCTGAGACCCTTCCGATAGCAGAGATGTGATATCTCAATGCTTATACCAAACCTGAGACCCTTCCTATAGCATGAGATATGATATCCAACTCCTTCCCATTCCAATCCTGAGACCCTTCCTATAGCATGATATGTGAAATCTCAATGCTTCTACCAAAACTGAGACCCTTCCTTTAGCATGAGATGTGATATCCAACTCCTTCCCATTCCAATCCTGAGACCAGTCCTATAGCATGAGATGTGATATCTCAATGCTTCTAATACCAAACCTGAGATCCTTCCTATAACATGAGATGTGATATCCAACTCCTTCCCATTCCAATCCTGAGACCCTTCCTATAGCATGACATGTGATATCTCAATGCTTCTAATACCAAACCTGAGATCCTTCCGATAGCATGAGATGTGATATCTCAATGCTTCTAATACCAAACCTGAGATCCTTCCTATAACATGAGATGTGATATCCAAATCCTTCCCCTTCCGAACCTGAGACCCTCCGTTTAGCAGGAGATGTGATATCCAACTCCTTCCCATTCCAATCCTGATACCCTTCTGATAGAATGAGATGTGATATCTCAATGCCTCTAATACCAAACCTGAGATCCTACCTCTAACATGAAATGTGATATCCAACTCCTTCCCTTTCCAAACCTGAGAGATTTCCTACAGCATGAGATGTGATATCCAAGTCCTTCCCATTCCAATCCTGAGACCCTTCCTATAACATGAGATGTCATATCCAACTCCTTCCCATTCCAACCTGAGACCCTTCCTATAGCATGAGATGGGATATCCAACTCCTTCTTATGCCAAACCTGAGACCCTTCCTATGGCATGAGATGGGATATCCAACTCCTTGCCATTCAAATCCTGAGACCCTCCCTATAACAAGAGATGTCATATCCAACTCCTTCCCATTCCAAACCTGAGACCCTTCCTTTAGCATGAGATGTAATATCCAAATCCTTCACATTCCAATCCGGAGACCCTTCCTATAGCATGAGATGTGATATCTCAATATTTCTAATACCAAACATGAGATCCTTCCTATAACATGAGACGTGATATCCAACTCCTTCCCATTCCAAACCTGAGACCCTTCCGATAGCATGAGATGTGATATCTCAATGCTTCAAAAACCAAACATGAGAACCATCCTAAAACATGAGATGTGAAATCCAAATCCTTCCCTTCCCAAACCTGAGACTCTTCCTATAGCATGAGATGTGATATCTCAATGCTTCTACCAAACCTGAAACCCTTCCTATAGCATGAGTTGTGATATCCAACTCCTTCCCATTCCAATCCTGAGACACTTCCTATAGCATGAGATGTGATATCACAATGCTTCTAATACCAAACCTGAGACCCGTCCTATAACATGAAATGTGATATCCATCTCCTTCCCTTTCCAAACCTGAGACCCTGCCTATAGCATGAGATGTGATATTCAAGTCCTTCTCATTCCAATCCTGAGACCCTTCCTATAGCATGTGATGTGATATCTCAATGCGTATAGCAAACCTGAGACCCTTCCTATGGCATGAGATGTCATATACAACTCCTTCCCATTCCAATCCTAAGACCCTTCCTATAACATGAGATGTGATGTCTCAATGCTTCTAATACCAAACCTGAGATCTTTCCTATAACATGAGATGTGATATCCAACTCCTTCCCATTCCAATCCTGAGACCCTTCCTATAGCATGAGATGTGATATCTCAAGGCCTCTAATACCAAACCTGAGATCCTTCCTCTAACATGAAATGTGATATCCAACTCCTTTCCCTTCCTAACCTGAGACCCTTCCTATAGCATGAGATGTGATATCCAACTCCTTCCCATTCCAATCCTGAGACCCTTCTGATAGCCTGAGATGTGATATCTCAATGCTTCTAATATCAATACTGAGACCCTCCCTATAGCATGAGATGTGATATCTAAGTCATTCCCATTCCAATCCTGAGACCCTTCTGATAGCAGAGATGTGATATCTCAATGCTTATACCAAACCTGAGACCCTTCCTATAGCATGAGATATGATATCCAACTCCTTCCCATTCCAATCCTGAGACCCTTCCTATAGCATGATATGTGAAATCTCAATGCTTCTACCAAAACTGAGACCCTTCCTTTAGCATGAGATGTGATATCCAACTCCTTCCCATTCCAATCCTGAGACCAGTCCTATAGCATGAGATGTGATATCTCAATGCTTCTAATACCAAACCTGAGATCCTTCCTATAACATGAGATGTGATATCCTACTCCTTCCCATTCCAATCCTGAGACCCTTCCTATAGCATGACATGTGATATCTCAATGCTTCTAATACCAAACCTGAGATCCTTCTGATAGCATGAGATGTGATATCTCAATGCTTCTAATACCAAACCTGAGATCCTTCCTATAACATGAGATGTGATATCCAAATCCTTCCCCTTCCGAACCTGAGACCCTCCGTTTAGCATGAGATGTGATATCCAACTCCTTCCCATTCCAATCCTGATACCCTTCTGATAGAATGAGATGTGATATCTCAATGCCTCTAATACCAAACCTGAGATCCTACCTCTAACATGAAATGTGATATCCAACTCCTTCCCTTTCCAAACCTGAGAGCCTTCCTACAGCATGAAATGTGATATCCAAGTCCTTCCCATTCCAATCCTGAGACCCTTCCTATAACATGAGATGTCATATCCAACTCCTTCCCATTCCAACCTGAGACCCTTCCTATAGCATGAGATGGGATATCCAACTCCTTCTTATGCCAAACCTGAGACCCTTCCTATGGCATGAGATGGGATATCCAACTCCTTCCCAATCCAATCCTGAGACCCTTCCGATAGCAGAGATGTGATATCTCAACGCTTCTACCAAACCTGAGACCCTTCCTATAACATGAGATGTGATATCCAATTCCTTCCCATTCCAAACCTGAGACCCTTCCTATTGGATGAGATGTGATATCCAACTCCTTCCCATTCCAACCCTGAGACCCTTCCTATACCATGAGATGTGATATCTCAATGCTTCTAATACCAAACCTGGGTCCCGTCCTATAACATGAGATATGATATCCAAATCCTTCCCCTTCCAAACCTGAGACCCTTCCTTTAGCATGAGATGTGATATCCAAATACTTCCCATTCCAATCCTAAAACCCTTCCTATAGCATGAGATGTGATATCTCAATGTTTCTAATAAAAAACCTGAGACCCTTCCTATAGCAAGAGATGCGATATCCAAATCCTTCCCATTCCAATCCTGAGACCCTTCCTATAACATGAGATGTGATATCCAACTCCTTCCCATTCCAACCTGAGACCCTTCCTATAGCATGAGAAGGGATATCCAACTCCTTCCCAATCCAATCCTGAGACCCTTCCGATAGCAGAGATGTGATATCTCAATGCTTATACCAAACCTGAGACCCTTCCTATGGCATGAGATGTGATATCCAACTCCTTGCCATTCAAATCCTGAGACCCTCCCTATAACAAGAGATGTCATATCCAACTCCTTCCCATTCCAAACCTGAGACCCTTCCTTTAGCATGAGATGTAATATCCAAATCCTTCACATTCCAATCCGGAGACCCTTCCTATAGCATGAGATGTGATATCTCAATGCTTCTAATACCAAACATGAGATCCTTCCTATAACATGAGATGTGATATCCAACTCCTTCCCATTCCAAACCTGAGACCCTTCCGATAGCATGAGATGTGATATCTCAATGCTTCAAAAACCAAACATGAGAACCATCCTATAACATGAGATGTGAAATCCAAATCCTTCCCTTCCCAAACCTGAGACTCTTCCTATAGCATGAGATGTGATATCTCAATGCTTCTACCAAACCTGAAACCCTTCCTATAGCATGAGATGTGATATCCAACTCCTTCCCATTCCAATCCTGAGACACTTCCTATAGCATGAGATGTGATATCACAATGCTTCTAATACCAAACCTGAGACCCGTCCTATAACATGAGATGTGATATCCAAATCCTTCCCCTTCCAAACCTTAGACCCTTCCTTTATCATGAGATGTGATATCGAAGTCCTTCCCATTCCATTCCTGAGACCCTTCCTATAGCATGAGATGTGATATCTCAATGCTTCTAATACCAAACCTGAGACCCTTCCTATAACATGAGATGTGATATCCAAGTCCTTCCCATTCCAATCCTGAGACCCTTCCTATAGCATGAGATGTGATATCCTAGTCCTTCCCATTCCAATCCTGAGACCCTTCCGATAGCAGAGATGTGATATCTCAATGCTTATACCAAACCTGAGACCCTTCCTATGGCATGAGATGTCATATACAACTCCTTCCCATTCCAATCCTGAGACCCTTCCTATAGCATGAGATGTGATATCTCAATGCTTATACCAAACCTGAGACCCTTCCTATAGTATGAGATGTGATATCCAACTCCTTCCCATTCCAATCCTGATACCCATCCTATAACATGAGATGTGATGTCTCAATGCTTCTAATACCAAACATGAGATCCTTCCTATGGCATGAGATGTCATATAAAACTCCTTCCCATTCCATTCCTGAGACCCTTCCTATAGCATGAGATATGATATCCAACTCCTTCCCATTCCAATCCTGAGACCCTTCCTATAGCAAGAGATGCGATATCCAAATCCTTCCCATTCCAATCCTGAGACCCTTCCTATAACATGAGATGTGATATCCAACTCCTTCCCATTCCAACCTGAGACCCTTCCTATAGCATGAGAAGGGATATCCAACTCCTTCCCAATCCAATCCTGAGACCCTTCCGATAGCAGAGATGTGATATCTCAATGCGTATACCAAACCTGAGACCCTTCCTATGGCATGAGATGTGATATCCAACTCCTTGCCATTCAAATCCTGAGACCCTCCCTATAACAAGAGATGTCATATCCAACTCCTTCCCATTCCAAACCTGAGACCCTTCCTTTAGCATGAGATGTAACTATAGCATGAGATGTGATATCCAACTCCTTCCCATTCCAATCCTGAGACCCTTCCTATAGCATGAGATGTGATATCTCAATGCTTCTAATACCAAACCTGAGATCCTTCCTATAACAAGAGATGTGATATCCAACTCCTTCCCATTCCAATCCTGAGACCCTTATGATAGCATGAGATGTGATATCTCAATGCCTCTAATACCAAACCTGAGATACTTCCGATAGCATGAGATGTGATATCTCAATGCTTCTAATACCAAACCTGAGATCCTTTCTATAACATGAGATGTGATTTCCAAATCCTTCCCCTTCCAAACCTGAGACCCTCCCTTTAGCATGAGATGTGATATACAACTCCTTCCCATTCCAATCCTGAGACCCTTCTGATAGCATGAGATGTGATATCTCAATGCCTATAATACCAAACCTGAGATCCTACCTCTAACATGAAATGTGATATCCATCTCCTTCCCTTTCCAAACCTGAGACCCTGCCTATAGCATGAGATGTGATATCCAAGTCCTTCCCATTCCAATCCTGAGACCCTTCATATAGAATGTGATGTGATATCTCAATGCTTATACCAAACCTGAGACCCTTCCTATGGCATGAGATGTCATATACAACTCCTTCCCATTCCAATCATGAGACCCTTCCTATAGCATGAGATGTGATATCTCAATGCTTATACCAAACCTGAGACCCTTCCTATAGCATGAGATGTGATATCCAACGTCTTCCCATTCCAATCCTAAGACCCTTCCTATAACATGAGATGTGATGTCTCAATGCTTCTAATACCAAACCTGAGATCTTTCCTATAACATGAGATGTGATATCCAACTCCTTCCCATTCCAAACCTGAGACCCTTCCTTTAGCATGAGATGTAACTATAGCATGAGATGTGATATCCAACTCCTTCCCATTCCAATCCTGAGACCCTTCCTATAGCATGAGATGTGATATCTCAATGCTTCTAATACCAAACCTGAGATCCTTCCTATAACAAGAGATGTGATATCCAACTCCTTCCCATTCCAATCCTGAGACCCTTATGATAGCATGAGATGTGATATCTCAATGCCTCTAATACCAAACCTGAGATACTTCCGATAGCATGAGATGTGATATCTCAATGCTTCTAATACCAAACCTGAGATCCTTTCTATAACATGAGATGTGATTTCCAAATCCTTCCCCTTCCAAACCTGAGACCCTCCCTTTAGCATGAGATGTGATATACAACTCCTTCCCATTCCAATCCTGAGACCCTTCTGATAGCATGAGATGTGATATCTCAATGCCTATAATACCAAACCTGAGATCCTACCTCTAACATGAAATGTGATATCCATCTCCTTCCCTTTCCAAACCTGAGACCCTGCCTATAGCATGAGATGTGATATCCAAGTCCTTCCCATTCCAATCCTGAGACCCTTCATATAGAATGTGATGTGATATCTCAATGCTTATACCAAACCTGAGACCCTTCCTATGGCATGAGATGTCATATACAACTCCTTCCCATTCCAATCATGAGACCCTTCCTATAGCATGAGATGTGATATCTCAATGCTTATACCAAACCTGAGACCCTTCCTATAGCATGAGATGTGATATCCAACGTCTTCCCATTCCAATCCTAAGACCCTTCCTATAACATGAGATGTGATGTCTCAATGCTTCTAATACCAAACCTGAGATCTTTCCTATAACATGAGATGTGATATCCAACTCCTTCCCATTCCAATCCTGAGACCCTTACTATAGCATGAGATGTGATATCTCAATGCTTATACCAAACCTGAGACCCTTCCTATAGCTTGAGATGTGATATCCAACTCCTTCCCATTCCAATCCTGAGACCCTTCCTATAGCATGAGATGTGACATCTCAAGGCCTCTAATACCAAACCTGAGATCCTTCCTCTAACATGAAATGTGATATCCAACTCCTTCCCCTTCCAAACCTGAGAGCCTTCCTATAGCATGAGATATGATATCCAAGTCCTTCCCATTCCAATTCTGAGACCCCTCCTATACCATGAGACTTGATATCTCAATGCTTCTAATACCAAACCTGAGACCCGTCCTATAACATGAGATGTGATATCCAAATCCTTCCCCTTCCAAACCTTAGACCCTTCCTTTATCATGAGATGTCATATCCAACTCCTTCCCATTCCAATCCTGAGACCCTTCCTATAGCATGAGATGTGATATCTCAATGCTTCTAATACCAAACCTGAGATCCTTTCGATAGCATGAGATGTGATATCTCAATGCTTCTAATACCAAACCTGAGATCCTTCCTATAACATGAGATGTGATATCCAAATCCTTCCCCTTCCGAACCTGAGACCCTCCCTTTAGCATGAGATGTGATATCCAACTCCTTCCCATTCCAATCCTGAGACCCTTCTGATAGCATGAGATGTGATATCTCAATGCCTCTAATACCAAACCTGAGATCCTACCTCTAACATGAAATGTGATATCCATCTCCTTCCCTTTCCAAACCTGAGACCCTGCCTATAGCATGAGATGTGATATTCAAGTCCTTCCCATTCCAATCCTGAGACCCTTCCTATAGCATGTGATGTGATATCTCAATACTTATACCAAACCTGAGACCCTTCCTATGGCATGAGATGTCATATACAACTCCTTCCCATTCCAATCCTGAGACCCTTCCTATAGCATGAGATGTGATATCCCAATGCTTCTACCAAACCTGAGACCCATACTATGGCATAAGATGTGATATCAAACGCCTTCCCATTCCAATCCTGAGACCCTTCCTATAGCTTGAGATGTGATATCCAACTCCTTCCCATTCCAACTCTGAGACTCTTCCTATACCATGAGACTTGATATCTCAATGCTTCTAATACCAAACCTGAGACCCGTCCTATAACATGAGATGTGATATCCAAATCCTTCCCCTTCCAAACCTTAGACCCTTCCTTTATCATGAGATGTGATATCCAACTCCTTCCCATTCCAATCCTGAGACCCTTCCGATATCATGGGATTTGTTATCTCAATGCTTCTAATATCAAACTTGAGACCCTCCCTATAGCAAGAGATGTGACATCCAAGTCCTCCCCATTCCAATCCTGAGACCCTTCCTATAGCATGAGATGTGATATCTCAATGCTTCTAATACCAAACCTGAGACCCTTCCTATAACATGAGATGGGATATCCAACTCCTTCCCATTCCAATCCTGAGACCCTTCCGATAGCAGAGATGTGATATCTCAATGCGTATACCAACCTGAGACCCTTCCTATAACATGAGATGTGATATCCAACTCCTTCCCATTCCAATCCTGAGACCCTTCCTATAGCATATGTGATATCCAACTCCTTCCAATTCCAAACATGAGACCCTTCCCATAGCAAGAATGGAATATCCAACTCCTTCCCATTCCAATCCTGAGACCATTCCTATAGCATGAGATGTGATATCTCAATGCTTCTAATACCAAACCTGAGATCCTTCCTATGACATGAGATGTGATATCCAATTCCTTCCCATTCCAAACCTGAGACCCTTCCTACAGCATGCGATGTGATATCTCAATGCTTCTAATACCAAACCTGAGACCAGTCCTATAACATGAGATGGGATATCCAACTCCTTCCCGTTCCAATCCTGAGACACTTCCGATTGCAGAGATTTGATATCTCAATGCTTATACCAAACCTGAGACTCTTCCTATAACATGAGATGTGATATCCAACTCCTTCCCGTTCCAAACCTGAGACCCTTCCTATAGCATGAGATGTGATATCCAAATCCTTCCCATCCCAATCCTGAGACACTTCCAATTGCAGAGATGTGATATCTCAATGCTTATACCAAACCTGAGACTCTTCCTATAACACGAGATGTGATATCCAACTCCTTCCCGTTCCAAACCTGAGACCCTTCCTATAGCATGAGATGTGATATCCAACTCCTTCCCATTCCAATCCTGAGACCCTTCCGATAGCATGAGATGTGATATCTCAATGCCTCTAATACCAAACCTGAGATCCTTCCTATAACATGTGGTGTGATATTCAAATCCTTCCCCTTCCAAACCTGAGACCCTCCCTTTAGCATGAGATGTGATATACAACTCCTTCCCATTCCAATCCTGAGACCCTTCTGATAGCATGAGATGTGATATCTCAATGCCTCTAATACCAAACCTGAGATCCTACCTCTAACATGAAATGTGATATCCATCTCCTTCCCTTTCCAAACCTGAGACCCGGCCTATAGCATGAGCTGTGATATCCAATTCCTTCCCATTCCAATCCTGAGACCCTTCCTATAGCATGTGATGTGATATCTCAATGCTTATACCAAACCTGAGACCCTTCTTATGGCATGAGATGTCATATACAACTCCTTCCCATTCCAATCCTGGGACCCTTCCTATAGCATGAGATGTGATATCTCAATGCTTATACCAAACCTGAGACCCTTCCTATAGCATGAGATGTGATATCTCAAGGCCTCTAATACCAAACCTGAGATCCTTCCTCTAACATGAGATGTGATATCCAACTCCTTCCCGTTCCAAACCTGAGACACTTCCTATAGCATATGTGATATCCAACTCCTTCCATTCCAAACATGAGACCCTTCCTATAGCAAGAATGTAATATCCAACTCTTACCCATTCCAATCCTGAGACCCTTCCTATAGCAAGAGATGTGATATCCAAATCCTTCCCATTCCAATCCTGAGACCCTTCCTATAACATGAGATGTGATATCCAACTCCTTCCCATTCCAACCTGAGACACTTCCTATAGCATGAGAAGGGATATCCAACTCCTTCGCAATCCAATCCGGAGACCCTTCCGATAGCAGAGATGTGATATCTCAATGCTTATACCAAACCTGAGACCCTTCCTATGGCATGATATGTGATATCCAACTCCTTGCCATTCAAATCCTGAGACCCTTTTATAGCATGGGAAGGGATATCCAACTCCTTCCCAATCCAATCCTGAGACCCTTCCGATAGCAGAGATGTGATATCTCAACGCTTCTACCAAACCTGAGACCCTTCCTTTAGCATGAGATGTGATATCCAAATCCTTCGCATTCCAATCCTGAGACCCTTCCTATAGCATGAGATGTGATATCTCAATGGTTCTAATACCAAACCTGAGATCCTTCCTATAACATGAGATGTGATATCCAATTCCTTCCCATTCCAAACCTGAGACCCTTCCTATAACATGAAATGTGATATCTCAAGGCCTCTAATACCAAACCTGAGATCCTTCCTCTAACATGAAATGTGATATCCAACTCCTTCCCATTCCAAACCTGAGACCCTTCCTATAACATGAAATGTGATATCCAACTCCATCCCATTCCAACCTGAGACCTTTCCTATAGCATGAGATGGGATATCCAACTCCTTCCAAATCCAATACTGATACCATTCCGATAGCATGAGATGTGATATCCCAATGCTTCTACCAAATCTGAGACCCATACTATGGCATGAGATGTGATATCAAACTCCTTCCCATTCCAATCCTGAGACCCTTCCTATAGCTTGAGATGTGATATCCAATTTCTTCCCATTCCAATTCTGAGACCCTTCCTATACCATGAGACTTGATATCTCAATGCTTCTAATACCAAACCTGAGACCCGTCCTATAACATGAGATGTGATATCCAAATCCTTCCCCTTCCAAACCTTAGACCCTTCCTTTATCATGAGATGTGATATCCAACTCCTTCCCATTCCAATCCTGAGACCCTTCCGATATCATGAGATTTGTTATCTCAATGCTTCTAATATCAAACTTGAGACCCTCCCTATAGCATGAGATGTGACATCCAAGTCCTCCCCATTCCAATCCTGAGACCCTTCCTATAGCATGAGATGTGATATCTCAATGCTTCTAATACCAAACCTGAGACCCTTCCTATAACATGAGATGGGATATCCAACTCAGATGGGATATCCAACTCCTTCCCATTCCAATCCTGAGACCCTTCCGATAGCAGAGATGTGATATCTCAATTCTTATATCAAACCTGAGACCCTTCCTATGGCCTGAGATGTCATATACAACTCCTTCCCATTCCAATCCTGAGACCCTTCCTATAGCATGAGATGTGATGTCTCAATGCTTCTAATACCAAACCTGAGATCCTTCCTATAACATGAGATGTGATATCCAACTCCTTCCCATTCCAATCCTGAGACCCTTATGATAGCATGAGATGTGATATCTCAATGCCTCTTATACCAAACCTGAGATCCTTCCGATAGCATGAGAAGTGATATCTCAATGCTTCTAATACCAAACCTGAGATCCTTCCTATAATATGAGATGTGATTTCCAAATCCTTCCCCTTCCAAACCTGAGACCCTCCCTTTAGCATGAGATGTGATATCCAACTCCTTCCCATTCCAATCCTGAGACCCTTCTGATAGCATGAGATGTGATATCTCAATGCCTCTAATACCAAACCTGAGATCCTACCTCTAACATGAAATGTGATATCCATCTCCTTCCCTTTCCAAACCTGAGACCCTGCCTATAGCATGAGATGTGATATCCAAGTCCTTCCCATTCCAATCCTGAGACCCTTCCTATAGCATGTGATGTGATATCTCAATGCTTATACCAAACCTGAGACCCTTCCTATGGCATGAGATGTCATGTACAACTCCTTCCCATTCCAATCCTGAGACCCTTCCTATAGCATGAGATGTGATATCTCAATGCTTATACCAAAACTGAGACCCTTCCTATAGCATGAGATGTGATATCCAACTTCTTCCCATTCCAATCCAGAGACCCTTCCTATAGCATGAGATGTGATATCTCAATGCTTATACCAAACCTGAGACCCTTCCTATAGCTTGAGATGTGATATCCAACTCCTTCCCATTCCAATCCTGAGACCCTTCCGATAGCATGAGATGTGATATCTCAAGGCCTCTAATACCAAACCTGAGATCCTTCCTCTAACATGAAATGTGATATCCAACTCCTTCCCTTTCCAAACCTGAGAACCTTCCTATAGCATGAGATATGATATCCAACTCCTTCCCATTCCAACCTGAGACCCTTCCTATAGCATGAGATGGGATATCCAACTCCTTCCAAATCCAATACTGATACCCTTCCGATAGCATGAGATGTGATATCCCAATGCTTCTACCAAACCTGAGAACCATACTATGGCATGAGATGTGATATCAAACTCCTTCCCATTCCAATCCTGAGACGCTTCCTATAGCTTGAGATGTGATATCCAACTCCTTCCCATTCCAATTCTGAGACCCTTCTTATACCATGAGACTTGATATCTCAATGCTTCTAATACCAAACCTGAGACCCGTCCTATAACATGAGATGTGATATCCAAATCCTTCCCCTTCCAAACCTTAGACCCTTCCTTTATCATGAGATGTGATATCCAACTCCTTCCCATTCCAATCCTGAGACCCTTCCGATATCATGAGATTTGTTATCTCAATGCTTCTAATATCAAACTTGAGACCCTCCCTATAGCATGAGATGTGACATCCAAGTCCTTCCCATTCCAATCCTGAGACCCTTCCTATAGCATGAGATGTGATATCTCAATGCTTCTAATACCAAACCTGAGAACTCATGCTAAAGGGAGGGTCTCAGGTTTGGAAGGGGAAGGATTTGGATATCACATCTCATGTTATAGGAAGGATCTCAGGATTGGTATTAGAAGCATTGAGATATCACATCTCATGCTATCGGAAGGATCTCAAGTTTGGTATTAGAAGCATTGAGATATCACATCTCATGCTATCGGAAGGATCTCAGGTTTGGCATTAGAAGCATTGAGATATCACATCTCATGCTATAGCAAGGGTCTCAGGTTTGGAACGGGAAGGAGTTGGATATCCCATCTCATGTTATAGGACTGGTCTCAGGTTTGGTATTAGAAGCATTGAGATATCACATTGCATGTTGTAGGAAGGGTCTCAGGTTTGGAATGGGAAGGAATTGGATATCACATCTCATGTCATAGGAAGGATCTCAGGTTTGGTATTAGAAGCATTGAGATATCACATCTCATGCTATAGGAATGGTCTCAGGATTGGAATGGGAAGGAGTTGGATATTACATTCTTGCTATAGGAAGGGTCTCATGTTTGGAATGGGAAGGAGTTGGATATCACATATGGTATAGGAAGGGTCTCAGGTTTGGAACGGGAAGGAGTTGGATATCACATCTCATGTTGTAGGAAGCGTCTCAGGTTTGATATAAGGATTGAGATATCACATCTCTGCTATCGGAAGTGTCTCAGGATTGGAATGGGAAGAAGTTGGATATCCCATCTCATGTTATAGGATGGGTCTCAGGTTTGTTATTAGAATCATTGAGATATCATATTGCATGCTGTAGGAAGGGTCTAAGGATTGGAATGGGAAGGACTTGGATATCACATCTCATGCTATAGGTAGGCTCTCAGGTTTGGAAAGGGAAGGCGTTGGATATCACATCTCATGCTATAGGAAGGGTCTCAGGATTGGAATGGGAAGGAGTTGGATATCACATCTCATGCTATAGGAAGGGTCTCAGGTTTGGTATAAGCATTGGATATCACATCTCATGCTATAGGAAGGGTCTCAGGATTGGAATGGGAAGGAGTTGGATATCACATCTCATGTTATAGGAAGGATCTCAGGTTTGGTATTAGAAGCATTGAGACATCACATCTCATGCTATAGGAAGGGTCTCAGGATTGGAATGGGAAGGAGTTGTATATGACATCTCATGCCGTAGGAAGGGTCTCAGGTTTGGTATAAGCATTGAGATATCACATCTCTGCTATAGGAAGGGTCTCAGGATTGGAATGGGAAGGAGTTGGATATCCCATCTCATGTTATAGGAAGGGTCTCATGATTGGAATGGGAAGGACTTGGATATCACATCTCATGCTATAGGAAGGCTCTCAGGTTTGGAAGGGGAAAGAGTTGGATATCACATTTCATGTTAGAGGTAGGATCTCAGGTTTGGTATTAGACGCATTGAGATATCACATCTCATGCTATCAGAAGGGTCTCAGGATTGGAATGATAAGGAGTTGGATATCACATCTCATGCTAAAGGGAGGGTCTCAGGTTTGGAAGGGGAAGGATTTGGATATCACATCTCATGTTATAGGAAGGATCTCAGGTTTGGTATTAGAAGCATTGAGATATCACATCTCCTGCTATCAGAATGGTCTCAGGATTGGAATGGGAAGGAGTTGGATATCACATCTCATACTAAAGGGAGGGTTCCCGGTTTGGAAGGGGAAGGATTTGGATATCACATCTCATGTTATCAGAAGGATCTCAGGTTTGGTATTAGAAGTATTGAGATATCACATCTCATGCTATAGGAAGGGTCTCAGGATTGGAATGGGAAGGAGTTGGATATCACATCTCATGCTAAAGGAAGGGTCTCAGGTTTGGTAGAAGCATTGAGATATCACATCTCATGCTATAGGAAGGGTCTCAGGATTGGAATGGGAAGGACTTAGATATCACATATCATGCTATAGGGAGGGTCTCAGTTTTGATATTAGAAGCATTGAGATATCACATCTCATGCTATCGGAAGTGTCTCAGGTTTGGAATGGGAAGGAGCTGGATATCACATCTCATGCTAAAGGAAGGGTCTCAGGTTTGGAACGGAAAGGAGTTGGATATCACATCTCATGTTATAGGAAGGGTCTCAGGTTTGGTATAAGCATTGAGATATCACATCTCTGCTATAGGAAGTGTCTCAGGATTGGAATGGGAAGGAGTTGGATATCCCATCTCATGTTATAGGACGGGTCTCAGGTTTGTTATTAGAATCATTGAGATATCATATTGCATGCTGTAGGAAGGGTCTAAGGATTGGAATGGGAAGGACTTGGATATCACATCTCATGCTATAGATAGGCTCTCAGGTTTGGAAAGGGAAGGAGTTGGATATCGCATTTCATGTTAGAGGAAGGATCTCAGGTTTGGTATTAGAGGCATTGAGATATCACATCTCATGCTATAGGAAGGGTCTCAGGTTGGAATGGGAAGGAGTTGGATTTCACATCTCATGTTATAGGAAGGGTCTCAGGATTGGAATGGGAAGGACTTGGATATCACATCTCATGCTATAGGAAGGCTCTCAGGTTTGGAAGGGGAAAGAGTTGGATATCACATTTCATGTTAGAGGTAGGATCTCAGGTTTGGTATTAGAGGCAATGAGATATCACATCTCATGCTAAAGGGAGGGTCTCAGGTTTGGAAGGGGAAGGATTTGGATATCACATCTCATGTTATAGGAAGGATCTCAGGTTTGGTATTAGAAGCATTGAGATATCACATCTCATGCTATCGGAAGGATCTCAGGTTTGGTATTAGAAGCATTGAGATATCACATCTCATGCTATCAGAAGGTTCTCAGGATTGGAATGGGAAGGAGTTGGATATCACATCTCATGCTAAAGGGAGGGTCTCAGGTTTGGAAGGGGAAGGATTTGGATATCACATCTCATGTTATCGGAAGGATCTCAGGTTTGGTATTAGAAGTATTGAGATATCACATCTCATGCTATATGAAGGGTCTCAGGATTGGAATGGGAAGGAGTTGGATATCACATCTCATGCTAAAGGAAGGGTCTCAGGTTTGGTAGAAGCATTGAGATATCACATCTCATGCTATAGGAAGGGTCTCAGGATTGGAATGGGAAGGACTTAGATATCACATATCATGCTATAGGGAGGGTCTCAGTTTTGATATTAGAAGCATTGAGATATCACATCTCATGCTATCGGAAGTGTCTCAGGATTGGAATGGGAAGGAGCTGGATATCACATCTCATGCTAAAGGAAGGGTCTCAGGTTTGGAACGGGAAGGAGTTGGATAGCCGATCTCATGTTATAGGAAGGGTCTCAGGTTTGGTATAAGCATTGAGATATCACATCTCTGCTATCGGAAGTGTCTCAGGATTGGAATGGGAAGGAGTTGGATATCCCATCTCATGTTATAGGACGGGTCTCAGGATTGTTATTAGAATCATTGAGATATCATATTGCATGCTGTAGGAAGGGTCTAAGGATTGGAATGGGAAGGACTTGGATATCACATCTCATGCTATGGATAGGCTCTCAGGTTTGGAAAGGGAAGGAGTTGGATATCACATTTCATGTTAGAGGAAGGATCTCAGGTTTGGTATTAGAGGCATTGAGATATCACATCTCATGCTATAGGAAGCGTCTCAGGATTGGAATGGAAGGAGTTGGATATCACATCTCATGTTATATGAAGGATCTCAGGTTTGGTATTAGAAGCATTGAGACATCACATCTCATGCTATAGGAAGGGTCTCAGGATTGGAATGGGAAGGAGTTGGATATCACATCTCATGCTATAGGAAGGGTCTCTGGTTTTGTATAAGCATTGAGATATCACATCTCATGCTATAGGAAGGGTCTCAGGATTGGAATGGGAAGGAGTTGTATATGACATCTCATGCCGTAGGAAGGGTCTCAGGTTTAGTATAAGCATTGAGATATCACATCTCTGCTATCGGAAAGGTCTCAGGATTGGAATGGGAAGGAGTTGGATATCCCATCTCATGTTATAGGAAGAGTCTCAGGTTTGGTATTAGAAGCATTGAGATATCACATCTCATGCTATAGGAAGTGTCTCAGGATTGGAATCGGAAGGACTTGGATATCACATCTCATGCTATAGGGAGGGTCTCACGTTTGATATTAGAAGCATTGAGATATCACATCTCATGCTATAGGAAGGGTCTCAGGATTGGAATGGGAAGGAGTTGGATATCACATCTCATGCTATAGGAAAGGTCTCAGGTTTGGTATAAGCAGTGAGATATCACATCTCATGCTATAGGAAGTGTCTCATGATTGGAATGGGAAGGAGTTGGATATCACATCTCATGTTATAGGAAGGATCTCAGGTTTGGTATAAGCATTGAGATATCACATCTCTGCTATCGGAAGGGTCTCAGGATTGGAATGGGAAGGAGTTGGATATTCCCATCTCATGTTATAGGAAGGGTCTCAGGTTTGGTATTAGAAGCATTGAGACATCACATCTCATGCTATAGGAAGGGTCTCAGGATTGGAATGGGAAGGACTTGGATATCACATCTCATGCTATAGGGAGGGTCTCAAGTTTGATATTAGAAGCATTGAGATATCACATCTCATGATATCGGAAGGGTCTCAGGATTGGAATGGGAAGGAGTTGGATATCACATCTCATGATAAAGGAAGGTTCTAAGGTTTGGAAGGGGAAGGATTTGGATATCACATCTCATGTTATAGGGCGGGTCTCAGGTTTGGTATTAGAAGCATTGAGATATCAAGTCTCATGGTATAGGAAGGGTCTCAGAATTGGAATTGGAAGGAGTTGGATATCACATCTCAAGCTATAGGAAGGGTCTCAGGATTGGAATGGGAAGGAGTTTGATATCACATCTCATGCTATAGGAAGGCTCTCAGGTTTGGAAGGGGAAAGAGTTGGATATCACATTTCATGTTAGAGGTAGGATCTCAGGTTTGGTATTAGACGCATTGAGATATCACATCTCATGCTATCAGAAGGGTCTCAGGATTGGAATGATAAGGAGTTGGATATCACATCTCATGCTAAAGGGAGGGTCTCAGGTTTGGAAGGGGAAGGATTTGGATATCACATCTCATGTTATAGGAAGGATCTCAGGTTTGGTATTAGAAGCATTGAGATATCACATCTCCTGCTATCAGAATGGTCTCAGGATTGGAATGGGAAGGAGTTGGATATCACATCTCATACTAAAGGGAGGGTTCCCGGTTTGGAAGGGGAAGGATTTGGATATCACATCTCATGTTATCGGAAGGATCTCAGGTTTGGTATTAGAAGTATTGAGATATCACATCTCATGCTATAGGAAGGGTCTCAGGATTGGAATGGGAAGGAGTTGGATATCACATCTCATGCTAAAGGAAGGGTCTCAGGTTTGGTAGAAGCATTGAGATATCACATCTCATGCTATAGGAAGGGTCTCAGGATTGGAATGGGAAGGACTTAGATATCACATATCATGCTATAGGGAGGGTCTCAGTTTTGATATTAGAAGCATTGAGATATCACATCTCATGCTATCGGAAGTGTCTCAGGTTTGGAATGGGAAGGAGCTGGATATCACATCTCATGCTAAAGGAAGGGTCTCAGGTTTGGAACGGAAAGGAGTTGGATATCACATCTCATGTTATAGGAAGGGTCTCAGGTTTGGTA